>NC_134710.1:435681362-435984885 GCF_043290135.1 Rhipicephalus microplus | reverse complement strand
CCTCCACTACGGCGTGTCTTATTATCATATGGTGGTTTTGGGAAGTTAAACCCCACATATCAATCAATCAATCAATCCTGAAAAACCTCTGATATTTAATGCACTCTTTACATCACATCTGAGTTACTGCAACCTAATTTGGGGTAATGTAACATAGCAATCTATTAGTAATCCTATTATCTTACAAAAAAGGGCACTACAATATGTTGCTAACCTTTCTTTTATTGCCCATACTTCACAATTATTTGCTAAATACAAAATAATCAAATTGAACCTGCTCTACGAATATTCTTTAGCAGTCACTTTGAGATCTGATATCATAAAAGGTCGTGGCTATATACGTAGTTTAGCTAACTTGCAAATAAATCCTTCGAAGCACCTAAACCGACATTCTGAATATTGGCATGGGCCGAGACCGCGCACAAACTATGGCTTTCAGACTTTGAGTTATTGGTTGCCAATTACACTAAATAAATTAGGAATTAATTATGAAATTGTTTGTATGCTCTCTAATATTTTTATTTTAATTATGCCTTATTATTTTGTGTGTAGTATTATTTTTTGTTTGATTACTTCTTTCGATGTATAGTATGTGCATTTTTTGGTTAGTATAGTTTGTTTAAATTTTTTGTTCTGATGCAAAGCGTATGCATAGCTGGTTTAAACTGTCCTGTGTTTAATTTGATTTTGCCGTTTTTGTTGCCACAGTTGCCATGGGGATATGGGTCTTTGTCAAGCTGTTTTAATGAGCTTTTTTCCTCTGTCCCAGCCACTTACTGAACAACTGTATGTGGTAAGTAAACTAAACTCAAACTCAAACCTTTTGTGGCAAGGCAGTGCATTGCAGCTTGCGACGTCTGTCTATCGAGCAGTCGTATGCTGAAATCGCTATAGGCACCAGTTCGTGTATCACGTCGACACGAAAGCTACACGACTCACTAGGACAAAGCAAGGCGAAAGGTATGTAAGTACTTCCAGAGGCCTTAACATCAGGTGAAGCGGCGTGGCAGCATTCTAAAAAGCTCGGCTGCGACGTAATGACGCTACCACAGAAAATTCCTGGATTGAGATTGGCTGCTAGGGCTCTTGGAGTGCGGCAGCACTTCGCTTCTGCTTCTGGAGTGCCCTCAAGGACACGAACGTCTTCATAAAGGCGAACGCTTTTTACTGACCCCTCTTGAAGCTTCGGCGAACTCCTGGAGGGCCGTATGGCCCATACACCACGCCACATCGCGCCAACGCGGTGCTAGGCCTTGCAACGCGCCGCGCTGCAGCCTACCCACCTGAAGCCAGCATGGAGGTTCAAGTTCAAGGTACGGTGATTGACCCAGACTAGTATGACCCTCGCGATTGGACGCAAGTCCTCATAGCCCAGACACACCTAAGGGAAACACGAAAAACAACCCATGGTACAAATGCCAATCCTTCTGTGTGAGAGACGCCGAGTCAGTCCCGGGAGACGCTGGAGTCCGCCCGAGCTCCTGCGCTACAGAGCTCACCGCCGCAGCTGCGCGTTCTCCATACAACTGCACAATTGATCAAGCAATTACCACTCCATCCACCAGACGAGTATAAAGTGGTATTACGCTCCCAGGAAGGCCTTGACCTTACGACGCTGCAGCTACGCTACCTCCTCGCCGCTCTCATGCAAACCGCTGAGCTGATCGACCCATCTACGCTGACCCTTCGGATTCACCCTGTCAACAACACTTGCACAGTGTATGTGGTGAATCAAGAGGATGCGTTCAAGCTTGTGCAGCTCCACCAAATAACATACGAACAGCATGAGTATGCCATGACGGCACACAACGCACCCCCCGATTGCTCGATCCGGAAGTTATTACAGATGCCTACTTTAAAAAATTGCCACAAGAACTACTCGCGGACCTGATCGCCTGCAAACCTCAAGAAACCCTACTAGACACTCGACAAATGGGACTCACACGATCAATTCTCATTACCTTTGGTCAAGCCACAGTCCCCTGGAGGATCATTGATGGTGAAGGACTGCATCTGTGCACGCCCTACACATCAACGGTCGAGACGTGTAGTAACTGCCAGATCATAGGCCACTGCACAGATGTATGTATCCAACCTGGGGCCTATAAATGCCCCAGATGTGGCCAGTTACATCAGAAGGAAGCAAACCCTAAACATACTCGAGTCTGTATCATCTGCGAAGGGCCGCATCTGTTGGGAAGCCGGGAATGCAAGCACCGGCACCTACGTAAAGTCACCAGGCACACATTAGAGCGTGAAGCATGACCCCAGCATTGAGTATATCATACAATACCAGACTCAAGCACCCAACGCACTGAGCAACATGCTAACCTACGAGACAAACACTCCAAAAGCTCCAACCGACCTACATGGGCCGACAAGCTGAAGACGCCCAAGGGGACCAGCATACCGGTGACGAACACACCAACTACCCCGTACCCCCGTGACCAGGAACTCCGTGCCCTGCGTGTGGAGGTAAACCATCTCACGACCCTCATAACCCAAAACCCTGCTCCCTCCTCATCACAATCTCCCACACCCACCCACCCAGACCCAGCCCACTGCGAAGTTATCAAACAGCTCAGGCACACATACCTTGCCCGCTTATAGAAAGAAGCGCTGTTCAGACTGAGACGATAATTATCAGGCTATCCTCAGAAACTTGGAGGCCAAATTCGATGTCAAATTAATAGCTCTGGAGGCGTGCCTCGAAGACAAATTCTCAACACTAGCGAAGCAGCTATCAAATCATTTCGAGCAACAGATGAATGCACTATTCGCATGCCTAAGCAAACCCTAGAAAGTAAGTAACGCAACTTGAAACCCTCCTGCAGAGACTCGATACCACTAGCAGCTCATCATATGAGGGGTCTTTTACCTCTATCAGACACACACACCCTCCTCCTACCTCACTTCCACTATAGCCACAGCAGTCAATAATTGCTCCACCCACGCTTTAATATGGTGGGTCGCGGCAGTTCCACTACTCCAGTAGAACTGCCGTGGCTCTCGGGGTAAGTGCCCATCACTCCAGCTTTTAGTATCTAGCTTTTCTGCCATACCCTAACTTCTTTTGTTACAGGACACACAATAATAAGCTAAACTTCCCAGTTACAATGCAGTATTCTCAGACACCACCGACGCTTCCCGAGTGTACACTCATTCACGGCACCATTACTTACCAAGAACATGCCATTACCTCCCCCCATGCGTTCTCATAGAGATCATCCCCACAAAACTCGGCACACCTCTAATATATATAGCCAATATTTACCACACCCTATGCCAGACCATGGCTACTCTCGGTGCTCTACTGCAGAATATCCATTGCATCGCCGGCCGAAACGCCCTAATCGTATGCGGTGACTTTAACTCTCAAAATGCTGACTGGGGTTATCGGTACACCACAGCAAGGGATCGCAGGCTTTGGACTTCAATTCAAGACCTGCGCCTCACTACACATAACTTCCACACACCAACCCGAATCCGCTATAGCTTAACCATGGATACTAGCCTAGACCTCACACTAAGCCGCTCACTCAAAAATATCTTGTGGTCCCGTACGCAACACACACTTGGAAGGGATCCTTACATTATCACCATACAAATACCTTACAAACCCCACAGGCCTCGACTACTCACTCACAATCTTCCCACCCCAATCCACTCGTTGAGAGCTCCCTAATACCCCAGTACAAGACATTGATCATTGGGTAACATCTCTCTTGAATGAAGTTACTGTGCACACACAACACATTACCACACCTCCCAACACCCCTACAATGGACCCACGCCTAGCCCACCTCTTGGAGGTGGGCTAGGCGCACACTATGGTGGGCTTCCGCCCATGTCTCTCCGCCCAAGATGCCATACTTCAACTGACGCACGGCATCCTTGATCCTACAATCCACGCTCATACTAAAGCCGTCTTGGCCCTGGACTCAACCAAGGCCTTTCATCGCATAGAACACCGAGCGATCATGGTGGCTCTCTCCCCCTCAATGTGGGCGTTCGCATGTACGTGTACACACAATCCTTCCTCTCAGGAAACACGGCCGAGGTTCATATGGGCCCCCATGCATCCCCTTCATACACACTCGGCGGAGTACACACTCCGCCAGGTTCAGTCCTTTCCCCTTTTCTCCTCGATGCCACACTCATTTCCTTAGCCTGTGCTCTTGACAATATCCCTCACTTTCACCACACCTTCTATGCCAATGACATCACTCTGTAGACTACCTACCCATGGTAGTGACAGAGACTTAGAGGAAACATTACAAACCGCAGCCAACATCACATAGAAACAAGCACAAAGCATTGCTTTCTCCTGCTCCTGGGAAAAATCTCAGCTTCTTTTCGTACGCCCTTCACTACGTACGCTTCCCACTACCCCTATCACCATTACTCTGACCAGCCTGCGTAAGTAGGCGCTTGGTGCGTAGCGACACCACGGACCCGAGCTAACGGGGGACTTTCTACTCCCTCCCACGCCTAGCCGTGCGTGGCTTTTCCGTGTCCGGGGAAAAGGGGATCCTGAGGATTGAACTGACGCCGGGTGATTGAACCTTTAAGGCCCCCTGGCCGAGGCAACACACCCCTTTGGCCCTGGCTTCACGTAGACAGCACCTCTGGGCTGACCCACCTAGGGGAAATTGGCAGTCACCTTTTCCTATCTCTCCCTCCCTACATCTTCGTCTTTTCTCCTCCTTAAATCTATCCTGTCCTCTTCTCTTTTGCGTTTACTTCATTGTTTCCTGGCGGCAAGGGTTAAGCTCGTGTAGGTATCCAACCTTGGGTATGCTACATCCGATTATAGTGACAGCGTACAGCTGGCGTTGTGCTGACTTAGTTCAAGTCTTGCCGCGTCCCCTTGTTGGGCTCCGTGGTGGGCGGTTGGCATTGTCGCCGAACACACGCACTACTCCTATGGCTAAACATGCTAACTCACTCCTTGATCGCCCTCAAAAAAGAGAATGCACCGAAGCACCCTTCCACTTTTTCCTGAAAAGCAAAGACATATTTCCAAAATACCATGTGATCCATAGTGAGGGCAACCTAACTGCTCACAAATTGTCTCTTTCCTGGTGGCGCAATTCCTTGGAAACACCATTCAACCAGGCTACAAGGCTACGAAAATGACTAGCGGTGATTTGCTACTTGAACTTAAGAGCAAAGATCAATTTGAGAAAATGATTGAGTTGAAATGCATTGGTGACGTACCAGTCACAGTGCACTTAGAACAATGAACATAAGCCGTGGTGTAATATCAGCAGATGACTTCTTGCACCTTAGTGATGAAGAACTTCTTGATGGGTTCCAGAATCAATATGTCATAAAGGTTGAAAGAATATTGATTTCCGGAAAAATGAGCAGATCCGTACTAAGCATATAATACTTACGTTTGACAGCTGTGTGCTTTCTACCACACTAGATGCAGGCTACATCAAACTTCACTTGAGGCCATACATCCCAAACCCTCGGCAGTGCTATAGGTTCCAGCGGTATGGGCACGGATCACAGATATGCCGGGGAAAGCAGACATGTGCCAAATGCAGCTCCAGTGAACACAAGTCAGACGATTGCGAATCATCTTCTTATTGTGTGAACTGTGATGGAAGTCATCCAGCCTACTCTATAACATGTCCTAAATGCAAGATCGAAAAAGAGATCATCGCACTAAAAGTAACAGAAAACATAAGATTTCGTGAAGCAAGGAACCGTCTGTCATACCTTGATCACACCAGTTTTGCCGAGGTGGTGCAACGGGGGGTCGTGCCACAAGTACCTCGGCAGTCTACTGCGGTCGCCAACAGTGGCCCAGTAGTCACTTCGTCCACCCCCCAGGTGGCTGCTGCTATTCCCGCGCCACTAACATCAAAGTTGGGTCTGCAGGCCTCGGCTCAACAGGCCTCAAAGCTGAATGAAATTCTAAGGCCGGAGACACAAGTATCTGTGCCCGGTCCTCGACCTTCCAGTGCTTCGGAGAAGGCAATAGAAATCGATGGACAAACACCAGCGTCGTCGACCCCCAAAGATCAGCGATCCTTGGAGCGCAATAAGAAAGGGAAACATCTCGTAACCCCTCCATCAAAGGGGTCGGTGACTTGAAGGGCAGCCTCCCCTTTAACACATATTTTTAGCACATTCATCTGAACTCAGGACACATACATTTCTTCTCAATATGACCACACAAATACTACAGTGGAATGCCAGAGGCCTATTTAATAACCTAGATGATATCAAAGACTTGCTAAATGGCTATCAGCCAAAAGTGTTCTGTGTTCAAGAAACTCATTTAAAGTCAACTCATGTGAATTTCTTAAATCAATATGTGGTTTTTCGTAAAGATCGAAATAGTGGCAATTTCTCTTCTGAAGGTGTGGTCATCATTGCACAAAGAAGCGTAGAATGCCAGCGCATTGTGCTACAAAGCTCTCTTGAGGTTGTGGCTGTTCGCGCTATTCTATTCAACCATCTTATATCTATCTGCTCAATCTACATAGCCCCCGACGAACCATTCAATAAAACAAAAATCGAAAAGCTTATTGATCAGCTTCCAGAGCCGTATGTGTTCATTGGAGATTTTAATGCTCACAGTTTGCTATGGATGATACCAAATGTGATGCGAGAGGTTGTGCAATAGAAAACTTTCTTCTCGCATCTGGAGCCTGTCTGCTCAATAAGGCAGAGCCAACATACTTCAGTACCACACACAATACATATTCATGCAAAGATTTAGCCATTGGGTCACCGTCACTCCTACCTTACTTATATTAGAAAGTTATTATTAATTCATATGGAAGTGACCATTTTCCAACTCTTTTAGTAACAAAACAACCGGATAACCGGCCGTCTTATCCTAAATAGTGGAACTTTCATGTCGTAAACTGGGTGAAATTCAGGGAGCTATGTACGCTACACCTCGAAGAGGTAGACCATTTGGAAGTAGAAGAGATGGCCAACTATATCTCTGAATATGTTCTTACTTGTGCAAAAAAGTGCATACCGCAGTCCAGGAATGATAAGGTTAACACAAAGCCATAGTGGAATCGGGAGTGTGAAATTGCTAAAAACAGCAAAACAAAGCATAGAGGAATTTTCTCGCTAACAACAGCAGAAAACTTGATAACCTTCAAAAGTTGCAAAGCGAATGGCAGGTGTATTATTTGCCGTATAGCCAAACGGGAAAGCTGGACACACTGCATATCCTCAATAAACTCCAACGCAGATGTCAGCAAGGTTTATAATAGGGTGCATAAACTTAAAGGACAAGGCCCAAATCCCTTCTCTTTGGTGAATGACTGTGGTGATACAATAGAACAACAGGCAAACGCTCTTGGCGAACACTTCGAGAAAATGTCAAGCTCAGAAAACTATACCACTAAGTTCTTATGCCGCAGAAGCATAGCTAAAAGTGTACCTCTATGCCGGAACAAGTATGTATCAGACGGATACAATAAACAACTAACACTATATGAACTGAAGTTTGCCCTTGGTTCTTGTGGAAGTTCTACTCCTGGTTCTGATACAATCACCTATGAAATGATTAGAAAACTCCCTGATGAAACCCTGAACGGCCTTTTAGCACTTTACCACGAGATTTTCAATACTGGCAAAATACCCTCTTCTTGGAAAGAGGCAATAGTACTACCAATCTTTAAACAGGGCAAAGATTTCTCTTCGGTAAATAGTTACAGCCCTATCGCCCTCAAAAGCTGCCTACTCAAAGTGTTTGAAAAAATGATTAACTGCCGCTTAGTCTATTACTTGGAATACAACGGTATATTGGACCCGTGCCAGTCGGGTTTCCGTGCAGCTATATCCACAACTGACAATCTTGTCCTCCTCGAGTCGTATAAACGTGACGCATTTGTACACAATCAATACTGTTTGTCTGTTTTCTTCGATCTTGAGAAGGCATATGATACTGCCCGACGATATGGAATCCTGCAACATTTACTGTCTTTCAGAATATGTGGCAGGTTGATAACCATCTTAAAAGATTACCTGTCTGAAAGGAAGTTCCGTGTAAGAATAGGTACTGTGTTGTCGCGCAAATTTCTTCAAGAAAATGGAGTGCCGCAGGGAGGAGTATTGAGCGGCACACTATTTAAAGTTAAAATGAACTCTCTTTGCTCTGTTATTCCACCTGTGATATCGTACTCCGTATACGTGGACGACATCCGGATTAGTTTCAAATCGTGTAACTTGACTGCATGCGAATGCCAGATACAGTTCGGTGTTAACCGTCTTGCAAAATGGGCTGATGAGAATGGTTTCAAGTTTAACACTGACAAGAAAACCTGCGCCCCATATCGCTGACATCATGCGTGGGCAAACTGATGGAGCACGTGGTTCTCAACAGGCTTCAGAATTATGCAGAGGACAAGGCCGTCTTTCCCCCAACTATGATAGGTTTCAGGGCTAATTTGTCCACACAGGATGTCATGATACAGGTAAAACATGATGTAGCCGATCCCGGGCATGGCACGGGCACCAAAGCTGTATTTGGGCTTGACCTGAATAAAGCTTTCGACAATGTTTCGCATGAGGCAATATTGAATAACCTATCGGGAATTGGCCCAGGGGTCAGGACATTTCGCTACATCAGATCATTCTTGGAGGGCCGAACCGCAGAAATTTCAATAGGATATATCAAATCGGACTCATTCGCATTGGGAGGCAAAGGGACGCCGCAGGATTCAGTTTTGTCACCGTTCCTGTTTAACATCGTCATAATTAAAATACCGCCGAGGCTGGAGGAGATACAGGGACACAAACACACATTTTATGCAGGTGATATTACTCTATGGGTAACCAGGGGTAGTGACGCGCATCTGGAAGAAACACTGCAACAGGCAGTTAATATTGTCGAAGAGTTGGTAGGGGAGGCGGGACTTTCATGCTCTCAGCCAAAGTCCGAGCTCTTTGTGGTTCAGGACAAACCCAGAGGGCTACTTGCAAGACACTATGTTCCGCCACCGCCATTAGAGGTAAAGGTAGGGGGTAGGCCTGTAGCTGAAGCTCAAACGATTAGAATTCTTGGCCTATATCTGCTAACTCACAGGAAGAATAGGGTGGCCCTTGAAAAACTTAAGACCATGGTCAATGCTACTGTCATGCTAATCAGAAGAATTGCTAACCGTAAGAGCGGGGTTAAAGAAAAAGAACTCTGTAAGCTGGTACAGGCGTTTGTGCTCAGCAGGATTACTTACGCGACACCTTATATGAAGTTGGATGCCGCAGAAAAAGGTAAGGTCAAGGCTATGATCCCGCAAGCTTACAAGGCAGCGCTTGGGTTGCCTAACAACGCGCCTACAGAAAGGCTGTTAAAACTAGGGGTACACAACACCCTGGATGAATTATGGGAGGCACATCTGGTGATGCAGCACGCTAGGCTTTCGACAACCAAAGCGGGCAGGATTATTTCGGAAAGGATTGGCATTGGAGCAGAGGCTCCCACTGGGGACACTAAAATTCAGGTGCGGCGAGAGTTACATAAGGCCCTGTACATAAAACTTTTGCCCAAAAATATGCATCCGATTCACCATGCGCAGAGCAGGCAGGCAAGAGCCAGAGCTTTACACGTTGAGTACGGCAAGTACAAAGCGGCAGTCTATACAGATATTGCGGAATATATGGACAAAGACGCTTTTGTGATTGTGGTGGTGGAGGGGGCGCTTGGTCGCCTCTGGATCGGTCAAAACGCGCTTCTCGGAAACTGCACAAGAAGCGGCAATAGCGCTAGCTAGAACTAATTCGCAGTCAGATTTGATTTTCAGTGTTTCAAAGACAGCCATCCGAAATCTGGCGAGGGGCAGAATATCGGCGACCGCCGCAGGATTTCTGCATGGGGCCACGGGACGAGAAATGAGAGAAATAGAAATTGTCTGGGTACCAGCACACTCTGGGAACCCTGGAAACGAGGCGGCTCACCTAAATGCTCGAGGTTTTGTAAGCCGGGTAGGTGAGCCGCCAGTTCCGGGGAGGTCCGCGTGAGATGGGCTGGTGTCCTTTCATGACATAACGAATCATTATAAACTAGAGCAGAGGTTTTATCCGCCCCCCCACAAGCGGTTGACTAAAGCGCAGGAATGCGTCTGGAGAAAACTGCAGACGCGATCTTTTCCCAACCCTTACGTGTTGAACCAAATATACCCGGAGGAGATTAAGCCGCAATGCAAATGGTGTCAGGCTGTGGCAACATATGATCACATACTTTGGGAATGTAGCATAGTGCCGCCGCCGGTGGATATTATGCATGATCCCTCTCTTGAGCACTGGGAGGCCGTGTTGACCAGCTCAGACCCAGTCGTCCAGTTAAGGGTCGTGGAGTGGGCCACACAGGTCGCCGCCAACCTTGGGTTGATGGCCATCTAACACGGAATCATCCTCAGGTGCTTTCCGACGAAATAAAGGTTTTCCATTCATCCATCCAACACTGACAAGACTACTAGTGTGCTTTTCTCGAGACGACGAGGTGTATATTCTGGCCCCTGCATACTAATGAATGGACAAAACATAGTCATCGCGAACCAACTAAAATTTCTCGGTGTAATTTTTTATTCCAAACTCACCTTCATCTAGCACGTAAAACAGTTTAAGTTAAAATGTCTCAAGACCATGAACCTTTTAAAGATATCGCATCAGTTGTGGGGGACAGACAGGCACTGTCTCATATCTCTGTTTCGAAGCCTGGTTCTGTTACGCATAGACTATGGATGCATAGTATATCAGTCAGCTTCAAGGACAGCACTGAAAATGTTGGACCCTGTATATCACTTAGGTATCCGGCTGGCACTTGGTGCCTTCCGTACCAGCCCTATTCACAGCCTTCATGCAGAGTAAGATCAGTGGCCACTGGACTATCAGCGCACGTATCTAGGAGTCAACTGTGCTGTTAAAATCATGTCTCTGAAGCACCACCCATGCAAAACACTTATGAACGATGTGTCTACTACCCAGTTATACCTAAACCGTCCTTCTGTCGCCCCACCGTTTTCATTGGCAATAAGACCTGCAGCAGAAAAACTTGCAATTTTTTTCAATGACTTAGAGGAAAGTGACCATGTCGAACACATCCCTCCCTGGCAGCAGTGTCCAATCACTTGTGACTGGCCTTTCAAAGACATCATAAAGGAAAATTGTCCAAGTGCACTCATTGAGCAACATTTCTTGGCCCTTGAACACAAATATCGTTCAACCGCGTTCTTTTATGATGGCTCAAAGTCTCAAACATCTGTATCTTGTGCGGCCTACGGACCAAAGTTCTCGGACACCAGAACCATGCATACACATACCAGAATTTTCACAGCGGAAGCCTATGGTGTCCTGCTTATTATACAACACATTAAACAACACAAGACACAAAAGTGTATAGTGTAATTAAGTGTTGTCAGGGCCCTGTCTTGTGGCAAGTACAGCAAGAACCTTACATTCAACAAGCGCCTTAACGAAATCTATGCAGCCTATAACCTAAAACTTTCTATTGTTATTTGCTGGGTTCCAGGTAATTCTGGAATTGCGGGCAATGAAATAGTGGACAAGAATGCACGAGAAGCCGCTGGTCGGCAAACCATAGATATAACCTCTGTTTTGGGTGTAGATCTAAAACCTGTTGTACGTAGAGGTCTACGCAACCACTGACAAGCTGAATGGGACAGAGAAGTTGACAACAAACTCCACCTTGTAAAACCCCAACTGAAAAACGTTATCCCACAAAAACTCAACAGGTTCACTGAAGTCACTCTAACACGGCTCGGAATAGGTCACACTTATGCCACACATAAACACCTTTTGACAGGCACTGATCCACCTACATGTATACACTGTGGAGAGAGTCCAACCGTTTTGCATGTCCTCATACAATGCCCTGTGCTTCACCAAGCACGACTGACCCATTTCAGGGAGCTCTATCGATATCATATTCCACTTCATCCAGCACTGTTTTTATCACTTGGTACAGTGGTTGACCTTAAGAGACTTCTTCATTATCTTGGGAAAGTCAAATTTTTAACAATGAAATCATTCCATCCTATCCACCAGGCTGCGCCTCAAGTGTGAGGTACCGCCTGGTGCTTAAAAAGTATGTCTGAGCTTTCGCAGTTCTTGCTCAGGCAAGGACTTCAGCTGCGAGGGTCTTGGGCCTTGCAGACTAATTTATCGTCACAGACTTCAGCCAACGAAATGGTTTTTAACAAAGTTACATCCCTTTTAAATGCACCGTGTTTTAAATGGTTCATAGATATTTGCTACACGTCATTTGTTTTAATTTTTAAACTAATAACCTGAAATGAAACAACACTTGTACTGGCGCTCTTTGGCCTTAGATGCCCTTGGGCCAATAAAACTTAATGTAATAATAAATAATGAATGGCACCTTAGTTGCTCACCTCGGTTACATGAGGCAGCTGTTACAGTCATCTGCTTTTAATGTTTGGGTCAGGACACACAAATAGGACTAGGCTCGGGAGAAGAACCACAGACGCATAACAAATATTGAAATTTAGTAGCGCTGCGCCGCCTCCTTAACCTGAGCACACAGCCCCACCGCGGTGGTCTAGTGGCTAAGGTACTTGGTTGCTGACCCGCAGGTCGCGGGTTCAAATGCCGGCTGCGGTGACTGCATTTCCGATGGAGCCGGAATTGTTATAGGCCCGTGTACTCAAATTTTGGTTCACGTTAAAGAACCCCAGGTGGTCTAAATTTCCGAAGCCCTCCACTATGGTGTCTCTCATAATCATATGGTGGTTTTGGGACGTTAAACCCAACATATTAATCAATTATTAACCTGAACAATGTTTAGTCTTTCTTTCCCCCATCGCCTGCTCAACAATGGGCCTTTTCTTAGAACAGCACCCCAAGTAAAGATCACCGAAATCTAAACTGGTAGCTCTTGGACTTCGAAATTTCCCTCTGGACACCGGTATACACTCTCTGAGGCCTGCATTCATGCACATTTTAGAGTAAAACATTTGCATGTTTGCAGCACCAGATGTCACTTGGTCCACAGGCGTTGCCACGTTTTGGCCACCAAAAATCATGGCACGTGCCTCCTCGAGGCTAGAGATACTGTACATGCTTCCTAGCATATACAGTATCTGTACTTGAGGCCGGCGCGCATACACAGACTACCTACCTGGAAATGGCTCATTTCATGCGCGCCCCCTCTTGTAGGCAATGGATGATATCATAGTGTTTTAAATATAGGAAATAATAAGAAATCTGTAATTTTAACAGAACATAATTCAGTAAAGCCTAGCAATGCATGAATCCTCACTCTCCTATTTAGGAGTGGCAAGCTTGGAAGTGATTAAGCCGGCATCTGAAATGATGATGTAGAAGACCGTATGGCTGAAGAATGTCAAAATGATTTATGCAAATAGAGATTACCTAGAGACCACTCATTAAGTTTGTTTCAGTGCACATTTTTTCCACAAGTTGCAGGCCTACATTCTGGGTGCGTTTGGTCTGTCTCACCTGGAAAAAATGCAGCGTTTTGAGCACACCATGGCTTTTGTTCAATGCATTCCTCAGCTTAAGAGAGGATAGGGGAGGGGTTCATTCCAAGTGTTCATGTACTATATTTTGGGGTTCTAGGCAGGTGTTAGAGCATTTTAAATAATCGGGTTGTCTGCAAATATGTACGGATTGCCTTGGAGTCTGCCACTATGCATTGCTTATCCGGCATGAAAGCTGAGCGAAGCACACCAGAAATGCCCCTTTACAGCAATTTATTCCTCAATGCGCTAAATCTGCTTCTGCTCTGTAAGCATGGTCCCGTTCAAATGACTCAGAAGCTCACGCCCACTTTTTTAGCCCGATTTCTCACGCGTCTATCACTTCAGTGCATGCTCGAAAAGCTCAAACTTCCACCCGTAATATCCTCCTGGGACCCAGCGTGAGTGAAGGATCATGATTTTTGGTGAAACTCTTAAAATTGACTTTTCTTGGTATGATGTTAAAAAGTGTCAAGTTTTGTGGCATCGTACACTGATTTGGAGTGGCCAATTGTCCAATGTATTGGACATCGGGTCTGAAGGTGTCTGTTGTCGCTTGATGATATTGGAGCAAGCATGAAAAAAGATTGTTTCATTTAGTATAGAAACGAATGCACACAAATTAAAACATCGTAAAATATTTATTGGCAACATCATACAAACGATTTACTAGAATAGAGCTTGATTCCAAAAAAACTTGTGCAACAAACACTTTTTGCATGACCTTCATAATAGCAACAATTTCACATACATTGCACCCAGAAAAATATACATAAAAAGAAGGTACTCTCCATAGAATCCCAACATCATTTCGAGTGTGCTTTGTCAAAGCAGTGCCTTTCTTTGGTAATGCAAAAACAAGTTTGCATCAGGTACAAAAAAATTTAGTTTTCATTGAGCAGCCCTCCCGTCTGCAACGAACAGCATTGGGAATGTCGGCAAGCCGTGGCATGTGGCCCAGGGTTGTTTTTGTTCTCACCTCACTTGGAGGCAGGGGAGATCATTTTTCTGGAGGACACCAGAGTGCGTCTTCGTCACGGCTCACTTGGCTCCTCTGGGTCACAAGCACGTCAGCGACTGACATCCGAAAATCTAGGAACTTCAAAATATATTTTTTCTCTTTGTGCAAGCTGGACATGTCTTGCATGTACAAGATCCAAGCCTTGCAGAGTGCGATGTCAAACAGGCGAAAAATACAGGGTATCATTCACTTCTTCACACGGGCTTTTATACGGTAGAAGCTTAGCATGAGGTCGGCCATATCGAATTCTCCCATGTTAGCATTGTATGCCTACACAATGTAGGGCCTCGGGACATCTATGTGCCTTTTTTTTTTGGCACACCGGCGTCTGGAAGTGTCTTGTCGTTCTTTTCCATGCAACGACAACATCAGTGTCACCGGCTTGTTGTCATACCACCTGATAACCTGTTTATTGTCGTTTGGCACTCACATCTCTGATGCGCCACGACCCCTCTGTTTAAGCTGCGATTCTGACGCATGCTTTACTGTTTTTGGCACACGGTTGTTCATAACTGTGCCGGTTGCTGCAATATCTTTTTCGGCCAGCTTGTCGAGTAGCCCTGAAGAAGTGAAATACCTGTCGAAAAAACTTCGTTCCTCCAGTTAGACTCTGTGTCAGCTTGAGTAATGCGGATTCACCAATGCCTGAGCCCCCAGGATGAAGAAGCGACTTTTTTCTTCAATAGATTTCAAATTCAAGGATAAGGCCAGAAGGACTAGCCAACACAAAGTTTTTTAACCCTTCTGGGTTAGGCTTTCTTGGAACAAACTGCTTCAGGTGGGTACGCCCAGTGAAAGGTATCATTTGCTCGTCATTACTCAAAAGTTCTTCACGAGGAAGACTCGGACACCCCTTTTGTACCTCAACAACAAGCGGCCGTATCCTCCACAACCTGTTTTGTGCTTTCATGGCATCATCTACCTCAAGGGCATTCTCAACTTGGAGTCGCGACTTCAGTGTGAAAAAATGCTCTCTTGTCATGTTGCTTGCAACTAAAGGCACTTTCGTTCATTTTGCCCAGTACATACGAATTTGAGGGTACCCAAGGCATGACGTAATTAAAGAGCAAAAAATACTTTCAGCCCGTAAGGAGTTGTGCAAAGGCTCTTCCCTGCTCGGCCACATGAGCAGTGTTCATAGCGGTAGACATCGTCTCCCACACTTATCCGAAATGTATTTTTGAAAGTACTCGAATGGTCGCCAGAGGACTCGCACTTCACCGCTGTGTGGGGTGACGAAGTCCGACCCCCATGCCTGGGGAGAACTGCAAGTAAAGTGCGTTCATTTGATTATTTGTTTATTCACTCAGTTCTTATTTATTTATTTTTTTATAGATACAATAGTAGCCGGAGGGCATTACAAGAAGCTGGTACTGTGCTAGAAAAGCCGTTTCTCAAACGATGTGGGTGAAATATTTGTTTTGAAATTAAAGTATGCTCGCGTATTTGTCACCAAATATAGTAAGGCGTACCTGTCGGTCGTTTTCGAAAGCGCAGCCCTTTTTGAAGCTGCAGGTACAGTGTGTACTGGTTCCTTGTCACTGCTGTCAACATCCGGTTCTAAATCTTTCTCCAGGTCATCCCAAACAGCAACATCCTCAGGCGCTTTTTCATCGCTGTCGGACAGGTCCAAGTCAGATGATTCTCTGGCTGCAATTTTTTCGAGTATTCGCTCGGCCGTTTCGTTACAAACGCGGGGTCGGGTTTCTGTGAAAAAAAACAGTAATACACTTTTACAAAAAAAAAACTAGAGAGGGAAATACAGGCAGAGCATGAAATAAATAAAGACATATTGAAAGAAATGAACCGGCAAGAAAACGCGGCTTCAGTCCCGTTGTCCAATCAATTGTGCATCACATTCTCATAGAGATTTAGAAACTACTGATGCAATTGTGTGCTCCCCTCGCCAACTAACGCGTTCTGAGTACGCTATACTTTCTTTCTGGAGGTAGAAATCATGGCGAAACACTAGAAAGTAGAAAAATCTCACTTACTTTCACGCACGCTGCCGTAAAATGCTGCGCCACTGCAGGCTGCCATCTTGACTGCTTTCCACTAGGCTTGCTCTCAACAAATTTTGATCCCACGCCGCTGGCGGCGCTACTTGTTGTTCTAACTGTTGGACAGCCAGTTACAGGGGCGTCAAAACAGCCACTCTTTTTGCACTTTCCCAAAGCCGTTGTCCAATAAATTGGGCAAAATCTTCATAGCGGGGTCTCAGGATGATATTGTCGTCACAAATGAAATATTGCAGTATGTTTTTTTAATCTTCTTTTTCTATAAAAAGTTATTAGATTTTAAAAAACTGAAGATAGGGTTTTTAAATATTGGTTATTCAGTAGGTTTTACTATCGACGAATTTGAAAATTTGAGGCCTATTATAATGGTATGTGTTTCAGGTACAGCAACGGTATTGATACGCAATATTGTAAACATCATGTTGTAAGAGGTCACGAAGTTATGAAACACTAGCTGGTTTAGCTTAGGAGGAAAAACTCTCAAATCAAGCAACTTTTTTAAACAATGTCACCTGTTCAGACATTTTTTTCAGAAACAATTTGATTCCGCCTACAAGCTTCAAACAATGTTCCCTTTCTCTTCATTACGCGTACATTTATTAGAAAAAAAATCGTCTTCATCAAGCCATTATTTGTTTTATATCGTTGTTGACTTTAAAAAATGACAGGGGACGAAATTGGTTACTCTGTACAAAATAGGTTAGATATTTTTTTTTCATTTAAACTATGCAGTTAATCAAAAACGAAGTTTGCTTTCGGGCTACTGGGTGGTATGTGTACGAAATATAAAATAAACAATCAAATATAAAAGAACTCTCCGACACGCGTCCATCTCCTGAGGAATCACCTCGTTTCAAATATTTTTATGGATTCAAAACATATACTTATGCGAGGCATAGCTATTTTATGCCACATAGGAAAGTTTCTTAAAAACAGTGACCTACAATACGACGACATGCCGTGTCGAGCCACACCATTACGTCAGTAACCTGAAAAGCTATGCAACTTTCCCAACATTTCTACAAATAAAGCATGCGTCCGACAGCTGCAACGAGCCTTAAAAAAGGCCCCAATAATCAAGCTGAAGACGCCTCCCAACAAATAAATTTGTCGAGGGTTAAAAAAATGTTTTTTTAATAGAGCTCCTGTTTTCTACAATGGCAAAAAACGCAACGAATGACTGAAACTACAAATGTGAACAAGTTGCGAGAAAAAATATAATGTGTGAAAACGATAAAAAAAAGGGTGTGATGCAGCACAGTCCACTAATTCAAACGATAAGAGTAAAACACACTGGACGAGAACACTTGTCACTTATGGCAGGCATCTTTCCCTCCATTCGAGCTTAAGAGTCGGCCGCCTTCTCGGATGCGTCATCTCGCCCGCCTGAGGTGTCCCAAGTGCGACGCTCTTCATAAAATCGAATGACCACCTGCGGACACCAAACGTTAGCCACTCGAGCAGGCACCAAATTGTACTCGTCGCAATTCTTCCACTTGATCACAAACATACGTTCACCGTCGTTCGACTTGGCGGCTCCGATGATCCGATCCGGCTCCAAGCCGCGGTCGAACCCGCGTAGCTTGACGAAGCCTTTCATCTTCGTCGACTGGGACTCAGCCTCCGGGTCGCGTTTCTCCGACATTAGATCCGTGCAGTCGGTGTTCTCTTTGTGTTGCCAGGTGTTCTTGCTGCCACCGTATCCCTTCCACTTGAGCAGGTATTCGACTTTGGCCTGCCTCACGCGCTGGTCGAGTATCTTTTCGACGACGAACTCCTCTTGACAACAATGGCGCTAGGCCTACGGTAGAGTTACAGTGGCTAGAATACTAGAAGTGTGATCACCGCCAAGCGGCTGCAATGGGAAGTAGTGACGCCGCTTTGCGATGTTTCCGCTAGGTGGCGCGTGCTGCGTCAGGCTGCTACAGGAGGTCACGCTAGAGATAAATACAAATTACAATAAAGGAGGTCACGCTAACAGATAAATACAAATATCTGGGCGTATGAATAAGCAATGGGACCGAGTATCTGAGGGAACACAAAATATACGTGACGACTAAAGGTAACAGGAATGCAGCAGTCATGAAAAATAGGGCACTGTGGAATCACAATAGGTATGATGTTGTGAGAGGAATATGGAAAGGGGTCATGGTTCCTGGGCTGACGTTCGGCAATGCGGTCTTGTGCATGAGATCAGAAGTTCAATCAAGATTAGAAATTAAGCAACGCGGAATACATAGTCTTGCTTTAGGAGCTCAAGGGAATACACCAAATCAGGGAGTACAAGGTGATATGGGATGGACATCATTTGAGGGCAGGGAAGCTAGCCGCAAGATGAAATTTGAGAAGCGATTGAGAGAAATGAGATAAGAGCGTTGGGCTAGGAAGGTTTTCAGCTACTTGTACATGAAGAATGTCGATACAAAATGGAGGAAGCGAACCAGGAAGTTGACTGGTAAATACTAAAAAAACAGCAGGTGGCGAAACCAAAAAGAACTATCGGTTGAAAAGAAAGTGAAGGAAACGGAGACTGACATGTGGAGAATGGGCGTGATTAAGAAGTCCGCACAAGAGATCTATCAAACTTTTAAGCAGGAAATCACCAAGGAAAGGATCTATGATAATACTCGGGGTAGTTCTCTACTGTTTGAGGCCAGGACGGGAGTACTGCGAACCAAGACATATCGGGCCCAATACGAAGGGGTAGACACAGTATGCAGTGCGTGTGGAGAGGAAAAAAAAACTGCCGAACACTTGATAATGTTCTGTAAAGGGCTTCACCCTATAGTTCAGGATGATGGCGCAGAGTTTTTCAAAGCACTGAGGTTCAGGGACTGGGAGGGCAAAATAAACTTTAAGCGGGTAGACTTAACTAGAAGGAGGTTATCTGATTGGTGGCTAAAGTCAAGGCACAAGTGAAAATTAAACTCTTCACTGCAAAGTACAAATCCTCAAACTGACTTTTTAAGAAAAAAAATAAATAAATATAGTTTTTGGTTCATTAGGTAGTACGGCTTGGTGGCGCTAGCCACCGCCCGATCTAAAGGGTACAGCCATATCCATCCATTCATCCATCACAGGCTGCGCACGTTGTTTAACGCTGCAACTCGCCGGTCAAACGTGATACTTTTGCCTGTTTAAGCTGTTATTTCGTGCTGCATTTGCTGTTCGAACAGCCTTCTCGTGTCTACGTTATGTCTTTCGTGGAGTGTGTGCCATGAGCAGACGTCAGAGCCACTGTTTTGTGCCCAGATGCTCAACTGGGTACAAATCGTGCAAGCAGAAGCTTTCAATGTTTGGAGTCCCGAAAGACGACTATTTGTTCCAGCAGTGGCAGCGTAATATACCAAGAGCAGACAAGCCTTTGGAAAAGAACGATGCCGTTTGCGAGCTCCACTTCGATCAGCAGTTGATCTCGCGCCACTTCGAGCACGTTATTAACGGTGAGGTAGTGCGTTTCGACAGAGCTAGGCTTCTACTATTATCGCATGCCGTCCCAACGATCTTTCCAAATGCTCCTTTCTACCTCTCGAAACGTGTGGCGCGAAAAAGAAACCCCAAGGGGAGATCACACCCACCGCTTGTGATTCCTCAGAGAAGACGCCGAAAAGACGACGACCGGGAGCCACAAGAGGAGCCGCAGGATGAACCGGAGCCACTCGACCTTCCAGCTGCACCTGTTTACGACTAGAAGCACAACGGCGTCTGTCATAATCATATGGTGGTTTTGGGACGTTAAACCCCACATATCAATCAACGGACTTGTTATTGTTGTTATCTGAGATTTCGCGGAGGATGACGCAGTCATCTGCGAAAAGATAAATGTTAGAGGAAACAGCGTCAGGTAAGTCGTTAATATAAATGAGGAAAATGAGAGGGCCTAAAGCTGATTCCTGTGGTACACCTGAGTCCACAGGGTTAAATGAAGATGTATGACCGTTTGATGCAACGTATTTTGACTGATTTAAGAGAAACTTCCCAAGCCATATAAACAGGTTAGGATCAAGACTAAGTATACTAAGTTTAAAGAGAAGAAGTTGGTGACATACTTTGTAGAAGGCCTTGGCGAAGTAAAAAACTACACAGTCTGCGAAAGAATCTTTGTCAAGAATAAGATGAAGGCTGTGAGCAAAAGAAAAAAAGTGTTTCGCTAAACAATTTTTTTCGGAAAACAAGTTGTGATTTCGTGAAAAATGAATTACTGTCTAGGTGCTTTGCGAAGTGTGAGTACAGAATATGTTCGAGAACCTTGCAGGGAAAGCTGGTGAGAGATATGGGGTGGTAGTTGAGGGGTGAACTTCTGCTACCGGATTGTGAATTGGGACGACCATCCCGACCGACCTTCCAGTCAGCAAGTAGCTTATGGTTGTCTAAGGATTGCTGAAAGATTCTTGAAAGTAGAACAGATGAATAAACAATAGTTCTTTTGAAAGGTTTAGTATTAATTAAATCTGAACCCAGACTTGATGACAACTTGAGACTTCTAAATACATTTTCAATCCCAAGAGGCTCAATGATAATAAAATCTATAACAGGGTAATTGCAACACTCAAGATGAGAAAATTCGGGTTTAGAAAGCACGACAAAGTTGTTGCAAAAAGCAGAATTAAGAAGCTGAGGGCATACATCATCAGGTACCGGTAAACCGGTGGAATCGATCAATGCCACGGAACTATCACTAGAAGGGTTTATAACTCGCCAAAAGTTTTTAGGATTGTTTGCAAGCATTGTCGGCCATGTGTGCATGTGAAATACCTTGTTCGCAAGCTTTATTGCCGCTATATAGGCGGTGTTCGACTCCTTGTAGACATCCCATTTCGAAGCCAAACCACTTTTTTAGGCTATTCGATACCTTTGCTTTTTTGTTAGAAAGCCTTCTAACTGTGCGCTGAAAAAATGTTTCTTAACATTACAGGATATTTCACTCAAGGGGACAAATTTGTGGGTCAGCTCAAGTGTTTTCTTTATAAACATAATTCAGTTCTCGTCTACGGTGCGATAATCAAAATGATTAAAAAAGGGATCAAGGAAGCTGGCTAGCTCAGCATTAATGACGTCAAAGTTCGCCTTATCATAGCGACAAATTAGCTTTTTTTCGACAGTTCGTTTTGCGCGGGAAGTAATAGGTTGAACGAGAAACCAAAGTGATCACTAAGTGATCACTTAGCCTTGTATGCATGCAACATTGAAAACTATGTCAGAATGGGAACATAACATTAGGTCGAGGAGGATAGCGGCATTGTTCGAGATTCTTGTTGGTTCGACAACTAATTTTTTTAGTGAAAATAAGGAGCAGAGATCAAAGAATTCCTTACATTGTGAAGAGAAAGGATTACAGCATGGAGGGTCAGTATCCCAACATATATTGGGAAAGTTCATATCCTCCAATAATATAATGGGGATAGATGGTTGCCGCAGAGTAAGCGTGTTTAACACATCATGAAGCTCAGCAGTGAACGTGGGTTGGTAAGAGGGAGAACGATAGCAATTAACTATCGTAATTTTACGGTGGCTGACATCGACGCAAGCGCACACAACTTCAAGGTCACTCTGAATGCTGATGTGATGACACTGTAAAGATTTAGAAGTAGATAGTAGTACACCTCCACTCTGACGAGCATGTAGTGCGATCGCAACGAAACATTCGGAAAAGTGATAAATCAAAGATTCCATAATCTTGCACATGGGAATGTAGCCACGTTTCCGTTAATGCATTGATACTAGTATTACAGTTATCGAAGAGCGAAGTAAGCTCTTCGCGCTCGTTTATCATGCTTCTTGATTGATATGTGGGATTCAACGTCCC
Organism: Rhipicephalus microplus; assembly: GCF_043290135.1. Lineage (NCBI taxonomy): Eukaryota > Metazoa > Arthropoda > Arachnida > Ixodida > Ixodidae > Rhipicephalus > Rhipicephalus microplus. The sequence continues at coordinate 435,962,541 of NC_134710.1, read as the reverse complement.
AAAATCACCATATGATTATGAGAGACGCCGTGGTGGAGGCTCCGGAAATTTCGACCACCTGGGGTTCTTACGTGCACCCAAATCTGAGCACACGGGCCTACAACATTTCCGCCTCCACCGGAAATGCAGCCGCCGCAGCCGGGATTTGAACCCGTGACCTGCGGGTCAGCAGCCGAGTACCTTAGCCACTAGACCACCGTGGCGGAGTGTTTATCACGCTTCTACCGTTAGCAACAAGAACTGCGGTTTGTGCTATTGAAGGTGCGCCACTGCCCCTCGCGCTTTCTTATGTAGAAAAAAGATTTAGCGAATTTACAAGTGCGCTTGCGCGATCCGCAACACGGCTTTGAACCTGCTTAACGTTGTCACTTGTCGGGTCGTACATAAAACATAGGTTATTAATGAAGAGTTTGTTATAACGTAGTTCAAGTGATGAGAAATCAGGCTGGTTTTTACCGAATTCTATAAAAAAGCTTTTTTCTAGCAAGTCGTGTAGCCGACGAGTAACCCTTTGATACTGAAATGTTGTTACTTTTCAGCATACTGCGCGACGAAAGTATGATTTCTTTAACTTCAAAGTTTGATAGCGTCATGATGACAGGGTGACATTTTGCGCTCGAAAAACACTTAATTCAATGCGCCCGTTAAACCGAATTTGGCGGCAACGTATTTCCTATCGCAGACGATAGTGCTTCCAGAGTTTTCTGTTCAGTTTGGAGCCATGATTCACGGGAATCGGGTGTGCCTTACATGACCAAATTATTCTGCCTGGATCTCTCCTCCAAGTCATCCAAGCGCGAGACTATATTGTACTGCTGCTCTTGCAACCGCAAGACCTCTCTTCAATTGTGGCAACATGTAAGCAAACAGTGTCTAGTGCTGCAAATTTACTTTGGAGCGACTCAAGACGACCAAAAATGTCAGCTTTGTTCGAGAGAGCTCTGGCTGGTTTTCACAGTTCTCATATCTGATTTCAGCTCTGACTGACCTTTCGCTAGTTCAGCAGTCGCCTTCTGCATGTCTTTAATCATTAGTAAGACAGTGCCCAACTGATTAGTTTGTGATTCTTGGACACTGTTTGAAAAAAGTACGTCCGCTGGTGATTTCTGCCCCTTAGGCACCGAGTTTTCCTCGATATCACCGCATTGTAATAACAGCGCTACGTCAAAGCAATCACAAACAGTGGCATACAAGATTGGTGGGCATGGGATCAGCAAAAGGGAGCGATTATCACTCCGTTTAGCGCAAAGAGCCAAAGAGTCGCACACCTGTAGAGGGAAGAAAAGTTGCGCACGAAGCGTTGTGCCACGGGTGCTGCTCACATGCCCATGTGCGGAAGCGTAGCCGGGTGAGTGCCGCAGCACCGGTAGCGAGAGGTTGTGTACACGTCCGGTAATATGAGGTGAAGGCGGGCAGGTGAGGGATACGTGTTTGTTTGAAATAGACGCAAAGTAGTGGCCTGTGCCCGGTTGAGCTTGAGGTTATGTGGGGGAAAGACTCCGCGTTTGAGGTAAAAGTTCTTAACCAGATCATTGTAGGTAGTCAGGTTGTCCTTGGTGTCCATCTCGTCTCCAGAAATTTTCTTTTCCACTCTTCTCTTCACAAGCCAGTACCGTTGAATTTTCCAGGTCAAAACTGCGTCTCAGCACTGTTCGCATTCCCGTATTCCGCAAAAAAAAAAGACTGCAGCCACAGCCATGGCAGCACGACTGAAAAGAGAAAAAAAAATGCAGCAGCGAGGATAGTAATATCTGCCGTCACCAACACAGAAAATACCGCTAGTTTTTCGAAAGGGTGCCTTCTGTTTTCTCTCCTTCTTTCAATGCAATGTCCCTTCCGTCTTCGAATGATGAGCCGGGCTGTCATATGGGTTAACTTTCCTACTACCCCCTCCACCCCCCTTCACAGAAACGTCGAGCGCTGCACGACACGTTCTGCCAAGCAACCACTCTTATTTTTGCATTCCGCGTCTCTGGTATCATCAGTTCATTTCGCCCCTCTTTCTTTTCCTGAAAGCACCATGTCCTGCGATGAGTTTAGTATATTTCTAGAATAAGATCTCAGATACTATTTACATAACCAAAATAAGTTTTTAACATGTATGAGTGCATGTATGCGTTCTAAAAGTCTGTACAATTTACATTGCCCTACCTCAATTCACCACATTTATAAAGAATTACCACTGATTTCAGTTATTCATGCTTTATTAGTTCAGCTTACATATTCTATCAAAATAATTTTTACGCAGTGGTAGAGCTCGGCTTGGCGTTTAATGATATGCAAAGCGGACAGATGTTACCGTTTATGTGTACTGGCAAGATCAAAAACATCTTTTATCCAGTTAGGTTTACCCATAAGAATTATTAACGTTTGATAGAATCAAACCAAAACTATGATTTTCTATTTTTGCATATGTAGTTAGGGCTCGAATTAATACAGCGACTTGATTCAATTTACCGAAGTTATTACGGCACTAATGCTGCGCAAAAAAAGGACGAGTACAAGAAAGTGAAAAACCACAATCGCTTGCGGTGTTCAGTTTTTTTTTGCACTACATTTACACCATAATAAACCAGTGCCAACTCGCTCACCTATTTGTTTTGCTTTACCGAAGTTATGTTTAAGAGAAAGAAAAAAAAACACGTAGTGCAAACAACGCATTATGAGAATTCCGCTGATTTTTCACTGACGTCTTGTCAAATTAGCCAAATATTGATCACATGTTTGGTTTATCAACCCAACATTATCCAATATTAACGCTACCTGACAAAAATAACACAGGTAGTTCAAGAAGAGTTCACTCACTATTTTTTCGCCCCATCAGCAACCGCCGGGTTCCTCAATACTCGCGAGATCACAATGGGTCGTTCGCTGCCAGGAACCATCACACTATTACCGCTCACACAACTCACTTCCCCCACTTTTGTCGTTAATAACCTTCGTTGCTGCTTGTCGTTTGGGATACCCAAAAGGTGCTCAGATCGATTTCTTTTTCTCCAATGCGGCCGAAAGCTCTGCACAAGACATGGCACCGAAATGGAACGGAAGTTTTGATGATACCTGGCTACGCAGCTTATTTTTTTAACCGTGCCAGAAAAATGGGTGGTGGGGTGTTTTTGATGGCTACGAATTTCATAAAATGTTATTTGATTCAAGAATTTTCTCGCATCACTGATGATTATGAAGTTCTGACTGTACAAAGTGACCATTCCATTATTGGTGTTTTATATAGCGCTCGTAGTGGCAATAAGACAAATTTCCTAGAATTCTTAGATTCATATTGAGGTTGGGCTGGTGGCTCTGGTTGTAAGCTAGTTCTTGCAGGTGCTTTAAATAGCGACTTTGCTAAATCATCACAGTCGCAGTTTGAGCTGTGTCACATAATTGAATTAAATGGCTTTACGAACGTTATCACCACTCCGACTCGTATTGAACGAAATAACGCTACATTACTCGACGTGTTCATTACTAACATAGAAGCTACAAACTCTATCTGGCGTACTGAGTGCACACAATAGTGACCATCTGCCGATATTTATGGTAACAAACGGAACAGTAAGTCATTCTCAGTCACAACAAAAACATTTATTAGTTCTTCAAAATATTAATGAGCACACATCATCTGCATTTCGCAGACAGATATTGTTGACTGATTGGTCAGACATTATTTGTGAGCAGGAACCTGATCGTGCCTACAACTGTTTCAACGACAAACGAACAAAAATTTATAAGCAATACTTTCCGTACAAAGAAAAGAGGCCTTCGCGCAGAGCTAAGAAACCTAGGGTTACTAAATATTGCATCAAGGAAATAAAACATAAAAATAAACTATTCGAACACTTTTTGAAAAATAAAAATGAAGACACGCTGAAACGTTTCAAAGACCAAAGAAACTAAGTTAACAGTATGCTGCGCCACGAAAAGCGAAAGTACCTAAACAGCACCTTCAACAATGAAGTAATGAACAAATCGGAGCTAGCTTGGTCAAGACTGAATGAGTTCCTTGGCCGTAAAGGTAACAACTTTCGGCCCACTGAGCTTGTGGTGAACGGTGGCACTATTCGCAATGCTGATTTAGCTAACGTGTTCAATGACTATTTTGTGTCCTAAAAAAGCGCACTAGCCAGATTGTACCACATATTTATCAGACAGTACTCCTGAGAGCGCGTTTTTGGCGCCCACCGTAGCCAGCGAAATTGCCCTCGTTTTCTCGTCTGTAAAGAAAAGCACATGTTGTGGCGTATATGACATTCAGATTGGACCCATTAAACACGTGCTGGACCTCATCGCTGAATTATTAGAACATATCTTCAACCTGGTACTTTCAACTGGAATCCTTCGACAGAAACTGCAAGTGGCGAAAGTAATCGTGTTGTACAAGGCAGGGGATAAGAACTCGCTTAACAACTACCGGCCTATATCTATACTGCCAGTAATATCAAAAGGTTTAGAAAAACTGATTCACAAAGGTATGATTTCCTTTTTAGATAAACGCCATATCATCACTTCATCACAATTTGGATTCATGAAAGGCCGCACAACTGAGCATGCTCTCCCAGCACAGAAGGAATTCATATTATAAGCTTTTGAACGTCAACTACACTCACTAGGTATCTTTATAGATTACTCAAAGGCGTTCGATACTATAAACCGTGTCACACTTTTACAGATATGCAATCACTACTGCTTCCGAGGTGTCTTTCTCAAATTAATTGAATCTTACTTAAAGTTTCGTCAGTAGGTGGTGGCCATCAACGATCACACCTCCAATTTACAAGCAATTTCAGCAGGTGCGCCCCAAGGCAGTATTTAGGGACCCCTTTTATTCTGCGTATATATTAATGATATGGTAAACATTAATACATCTGTAAAGTATGTTATATACGGAGATGACACAACCTTACTTCTCACTGCTCAAAACTATAAAAATTTAATCAATGACGCAAACTAGGTATTACTAAAGCTAGCGTCCTGGACATACAATATTTCTTTAAAATTAAACTCTTCAAAAATGAGAGCTTTTCACTTTAGGCCTAGAAATTAGCCACCACCTTTGCATGCCCCGTTAATGCTCGGCACCTCGGAAGTTCTGATAGTACCAAGCGTTAAATGTCTAGGTGTAATCTTTGATGAACATATGTCATGGAATTCCCACATTGAAAAGCTGTCCTCAAGTTTATCCAGAATAACTGGAATCTTGTCAAGGGAGCGTTTCCTGCTTCCTAAAAAATTTAAACTTCTCATCTACAAATCTTTGTTCTTATCACACATAAATTATTGTCATCTGGTTTGGGGCACACCCGATGGAGGCAAAAATGTTGTAGGCCCGTGTGCTCAGATCTGGGTGCACGTTAAAAAACCCCAGGTGGTCGAAATTACCGGAGCCCTCCACTACGGTGTCTCTCATAATCATATAGTGGTTTTGGGACGTTAAACCCCACATATCAATCAATCAATGGTTTGGGGCACAAAAACATTAACGAACATTCTCAAATTACATGTCATACAGAAAAGGGCAGTTCGCGCCATTGCAGATGTTCCGTATGGAAGTCACACGTCACCGCTTTTTGAAGAAATGAACTTATTAACCCTACCAAATTACTATCAGACAAATCTTATGAAACGCTATTACGCAGGACGGAAAAGTAATAACTTTTTGGGCACACTTGCTCGTATAAACTGGCGGACCCTTTTTTATAACACTCGTCATATTCACACGTGGTTTCTTCCATGCACGCGCACAAACTATGGCAAGGAGAAGCTGCGCTTTCTATTGCCGTTCCACCTGAATCAAATAACACTGTGAAAATATTGCTGGACATGCGTTTTTGTCCTACCTGTGTTAATGCCATTGTATTTCTTTTTTCATTTGTACACTCTCAATGATCATTTATGTGATTATCAAAATTGAAGTTGGTACATTGTTTTAAAGGTTTATTTTTCGATCTGTTTCACTTGCATTATCTGTCTATATATGTTCATATGTATATGTTTATGCACTCCTTTACAGTACTAATATGCATTCCTTTACAGTTCTAATTGAGCGACACAGTGTTGTCTGATTTATTTTATACCATAATGTACACTCGCCTATACCTGCCACTTTGTACGGGGTCGTGGTCCTAGTCAAGCCCGTGAAGAAGCTTTTTGACCCCGGCCCTCTGCATCCCAAATTATGCTATGCTTGAATAAATAAAGTTCAAAGGCTTGGTCTGCGCCATATTGGTTTGTGGGAAAGGAATTCCCGGAGGCAAGGCTGCGAACGTCACTCCACGAACAGCCAATGAATGCCAGTCAGAGATGGCCTGGAGTAGTTGGGGAGCATCCACAGGGGCAAAAGTGTTGTTCCGGATGATTTCCGGAACAACCACGGGAGCATAATCAGGGAATTGGCCCCGTTTTCCTCCGGTTTCCTACGGCCGGCGATCACCGCAGGAGAACGGTGGAAAACGAATGTATTTGCTCCGGTGGATTCCGGTTTGAGTGAGGTTACCGGAGCAGAGCGGGCACATCCTTCCCAGACTCTGCCCAGCTAGGTATATTTTTGTTTACAGTGTATGTCTATTTTGAAATACGACGTACGTGTGTATATGTAGGGAAAGTTGCCGACATTACAATCAAGAATGTGCGCCGTCGTCTGAATTGTCCGAGTCTAGATAAAGCCTGTACGTCTGCTTTTTTCTCTTAATTTTTCTAAATTTAACCCTATCCTTGTCCAATTCGTGGCCAGTTGCTTCTGCATGTTTGGCCAGCGCGTTGCACGAAACGTTCTAACAATCTAGGGCAAAATTAGCCGAAAAAGAGTAACGGATGATTGATTGATTGATTGATTGATATGTGGGATTCAACGTCCCAAAATCACCATATGATTATGAGAGACGCCGTGGTGGAGGCTCCGGAAATTTCGACCACCTGGGGTTCTTACGTGCACCCAAATCTGAGCACACGGGCCTACAACATTTCCGCCTCCATCGGAAATGCAGCCGCCACAGCCGGGATTTGATTCCGCGACCTGCGGGTCAGCAGCCGAGTACCTTAGCCACTAGACCACCGTGGCGGGGCGAAAAAGAGTAACGGAGCCCAATAGGCGCGTGCGATGAACAGATAGACCATTGAGGAGCAACCACACAGGGAAGCGTGCAGCGTGCAAACCACTTAGTCTTCGAACACGCTCCAAAGAGATGAACCGCCCGGGAATCGTTAGCTGTGTGAAAAGAGTTGCCAAGGTCACAAGCCGTCCGCCTCCTCTCTTGGCTCAGTCTTTCACCGTATTTTGCTGGTGACGCTTCGCGTTGCATCGCGCTTGCAGTGCTCGACCACGGCCACCTGGATTCGACGTTCTAGGAATCACGACGTGGTGCTTGTGTGTACGCTTGGATGAGCGTAGGCTGCTGCTTTTCCGTTTCGCCGCACCCATGAAGTCTGAAGCAAGTATCGACACGTCACCAAGCCGCGCTGTATATCTCTGTCTCCAAGATAGTCACGACCAACACACGGCAGCAACAGTTGGGAAGGCCGACATGGGGGCCGAGAAGACAGAAGGCCTATCGAATATATACTTCAGTCCGACTCATGGCAGAAATCAGGGCTGGATTCTTTCGCAGGTAGGTTATCATTCTTTATTCCACTCTACTTGTCGCGTGTGCGATACGGATCGCGCTTGCCGGCAACTGGCTTGGTCGTGTTGTATATCGCACGCACGAAATGCACCGCGAAGGTCAGCTTGGGCGTCTGCGATTCGCCTGTGCTTTGCGACCACCTGGAAATTGGCTGCCATTGTCGTCGGCCTCCCGTACGCTTGCTCATCGAGTGCTCGCCTGTCTTCGCCACTGCGATGTGCTCCGGGCTCATGATATAGGGCTGAGACCTCGTCGCTGTGTTTGGAGTCGTCGAAAACACGTTGAGGGTTATCGTAACGAGCTTGTTTGTAGTATGTCATGCTTTAAGTGCACCAGCACGAGCTGGCGAGGCTTCCACTGTCGTCGGAACTCAGTGAAATTTGTCGCCATTACAGTTGGCTTTCCCGTCAGTCGGTCGCAAGCAGCTCGGCGCCGTCCGTTGGCCGCGGCGGCGGATTCGCGTTTGCGCGCTCCACTCGCTCGAGTTTGTGGAAAAGTGCCGCATTACCATGGATTTCGTCGGCGCTGTTCGTGGCGGTGGCCAAGCGTACGCTCGCTCTACTGTTCGAAGTTCGCTTGCGGCAGACCCTCCGCGTGCAGCACCGTGTTTGGTCTCGTATTCGCTTGCTCAAGCTGAACGACGTCGCTCGCTTAGAACTCACCGACTTGTTGGCGGCACGGTGGTTTGCGGAGTTGTGGCTGCGGCTGCCGCTCTCAAGCTGTTGCGCTACGGCGATTGAAATGAGTCTTTGACAATGTGTGACATCACGGTAAAATTATTAGCATGTCATATCTCACGTATGTTTTTATTTCACCTGGCACGTATTTCTCATTTGCATTCGTATTCACCCTCTGTCAAGCGTCACTCACTATTTTACATACTTATTATGCAGCCGTGGGCACACACCGTGCTGAAGGCTGTGTGTGCTAGCGTCTGCGATGCCTGTTATCCATCTCTTTCAAAAGAGCAGCTTCAGAAGGACTGTGCGAGATGTGAAGGTAAAGTTATGTGTGTGTCATAATTGACACGCATGTTTTTATATTAACTTGCACGTATTTGTCATATGCGTGCATCGCCATCTTCTGTCACGTGTGTCTAACTACTTTTACTATCTTATTGTACGTAAAGCCGTGGGAACACAACAGGCAGAAGGCTGCGTGCGCTGGCGTCTCCGATGCCTGTGATCTATCGCTTCCGTCGGAGAAGCTCCACAAGCAGTGAACAATATGTGACAACGAGACTAGACTTTACACTTCACCATGACTTCACTTAAAATAATAGAGGAACTTCTTGTGTATGTATAAAAATAAAAGATTTTGATGTCTCACTTTTGTCTTTCGTTGTTGCCGTGACTGCCTATCATGGGTGGCTAACTGCTTTTTTCGCGTGTTCTGTTCTGCGCTATTTGTTGCTCACTCAGCAGAAAAACAGGCGAAAAAATTATCAGGCCTCAAGGACAATAAATAAAAAATTATTTGAACTGGGGATAAAAAGTTGATCCGATTGGAGTATTTGAGTGGATCAACCGTTTGTCCGGCGAGGTGCAACTGTAAGGACTAACGGTTGCCCGTTAAGATGTAAATGTGGAGATAAACAGTTGCCTTATAAGGTGGAAATCTGAGGAATAAATGTTAGTCTTTTGAAGTAAATTGTGGGACTAACCATTACTCACTATAGTGTAAGTGTGAGAAATAAATGTTAGTCCCTGGAGCTTGCCTGTGGGGACTAACTGTTACACCCGGTGCCGTTAGTCCTTAAAGGGATTGATGGTTGTGGCAGCCTCATTAGTTCCGAAAAGGACGAACCACACTCTCTTTTAACACCCTTTTGCCTTAGAGTGTACTTACATCATACATGTGCCACTCCAGTCTGCTATGGCTACTTCTCTCGACATAGTAACTTTGACCACAGTCTGCGCTACACCCAATGCTCTTATATACCCGGGTGTCCGTCCCCATGTGTGTACCCGACCACACGGGTTTCCATCTGCCAGTGGTGTAGCCAGGGGATGTACGGCACGCCAAGCCCGTGACTCCCCCCATTCCCACCCTGAAAGTTTTTTCCTATGACATGTACCACACATTTTAACAGTCGGCCACATCTGCTTGCCTGCCCCCCCCCCCACCCCAATTTTGTTCAAGGTAGTGCCCCCTCCAGAAAAGTTTCTGCTACGCCCCGGCTGTCTGCGACTTTAGCTTACATGGTTCCTTGGTTCCTTGCTTATACATCTGCAGAATGGGTCCACAGCCACTGTCACTTCTTCTCTACGTTGTTTTGATCTACAAGCGAAAGCGCGGTCAGCTTCGAAAACTGATTAGTCTTCTTATAGCTTCTGTGAAATGTCCCAAAGGTTATGAATGAAGCTGCATAGAAAAGCTGAATTGACACTGGCATTTTTTTCTGAAACACGAAATTGCAGTTTAGATCACGGTACGGAAGGCGCCATTAAAGGTAACTAACGTTATCCCTAGAGGAGGTAAGTGGGTTAGGGAGAGACAGAAGGTTAGGTGGGCTGATGAGATTAAGAAGTTTGTGGGTATAAAATGGCAGCAGCAAGCACAGGACTGAGTTGACTGGCGGAACATGGGAGAGGCGGAACATGGGAGAGGCCTTTGTCCTGCAGTGGACGTAATCAGGCTGATGATAATGATGATGATGATGGTGGTGACGTAAGGCGTACCTCGCGGCATGCTCATTTAAAGGCGCAAAATAATACGGCTGGCGCTTATTGCACTTGCTATGATAATCGAGCTTGGTCGGGATCGCGATTTTTTTTCATCCCGATTTAAGTTTTTGTACAAGCTGTGGAACTAAACCAATCATCTACAATTTTCACCTATGTGTGGCTCGATATAGCGATCGAATGTGCACAGTATGACAACTGCACAAAATTTTCGCAATATATACATTAGGATTGCGCCGCAGAGAAAGTTTTTCTAGTGTACGCGCGTGCGTGTGACTCGTGTTTGCCCGCAATCATAACAGAAAGATTGCGGCGGCTGCATGCGACGGTAACAATGCCATGTCGCCTCCCACAAAGTGGGGAATAAACCATTTTCAAGCACACCAGCGCCACCAAAGGGCGCGCAAGCGCTCACGGGAAAAGTTGGAAGGCCGGAGCAACTGCAGCAACGAGTGCGCGGGCTTCACGCTTTACCTTTGCACTTGTGCTGTTCCATGGAATACTTAGACGCCGTGAATTGTTCAAGGTGCAACATATTGCTCCGTCATTCAATCACGAAATTCAGTGTTTAGCTGTGAGGGCCTCTCGTCTAGTTTTGTTGGTCGTTCCACTGTAGTATCTGTTGAGCAGCTCAGAAGCGTCACGCTTTCGTTTTCCTCGACAACAGTGCTCTACGGAAAAAACGAAACAAAAAGACCTGACAACTTGGTTGCCAATGAAGCACACCAGCTGTCTTAGATTACCAGAAGCATTCGTAACCAATGTCCATTGATATTGCCGACGAGTAGAATTCGAGGTTTGTATGTTTAAGAGTATTGTATAAATTATAGTCGGCATTTATTAAAATAAGACCCATTCAAACAACGCTGTGCGCGTTGCTTACATCATATATGTAATGACGATAAGTTTCTACTAACCTGCATTGACACCAGTTGGAACAGTACTTAGGTGAAAACGAAAGGAAAAGCAGGACAGGAAAGCCCAGGAATACACGCACCATCCAGTGCTTCCTTACAAATGAAAGGTACACGCGTGAAAAAAACATCTACAAAAACGGGGGTGCAGCGTGCGTGTTATAAAGAGGCACAAAACGTCAAACAACGGCCTGTTTACAGTCGATTAATACAGTCGAATTACTTGTCTTGTAACAACCGCGAAGGTCACCTTGCTATAAGTGTGGCGTTATTTGCGACATGATATGCTTCCGCAAGTTCTCGATTTGCCTGATTATGTTGATGGCACAGAACTGCTGTGGTTTCGAAGACGGAATCACATTTGCATGACTGGCATACAGCGGGGCGAGATAAGACGACTCCATTAAATGTATTCCGATGCTTGCTGGTGCGTGTGTTAACACATCGACTAGCGTAGCCGATGTGGACGAAAAAAAGAGAGAGAAATTTGTGTTTACCTGCTACACAACTGACAAAACAAGTGACATGACTCTGATCTAATTTTTGTTGGGTTACAGCAGACTAGTAATACTAATGGTATCTGGCATTCCAATGTGTCAAATCATAGTATAGGACTGCGGACCATCTGGTGTTCTTTAACGTGCACCGACATCGCACAGTGCACGAGCTTCTACCATATCGCCTCCACCGAAACGTGACTGCCGTGGCAGGGATCAAACCCGTGACCTTCAGGTCAGCAGATGAGCACCGTTGCCACTGTTGCAGTGCAGTAGACCTCACGGCCGACCCTTGCCAACTCTTGTGCGCAAGAGAACAAATGCGACTAATTCTATTTGTGGTGGCAAACCCAACCTACCCCCACTTCATTATTCACGTGAGAAGAACGTCGATATTTATCCTTCTTTGCGTGTGAAACAGTTTTCAAAAACCAATGCATCAGTATGCAGGATCCCGGCCTCTCTGAGGTGATCGATTTGCAGCTGAAAAGTGCTACTGATCTCATCTGAACAAGTTTTTTTCCCCAATGTCATGCGTAGCATGATATCACAATTCATCGTTTAAAAATATTTGAATAATGCGACGACGCAAGATTAAAACACCGCTTTCGGTGAACCCACAGTGAAACTTTAAAGCTTGTACCAATAAAATACAAATTATCAGAGCAAATAACCTCACAAATCAATTCTAGTCCCATTCCTTTTAAATGCGAAGCATTTTCTAGCGAACTTCGGCAACTTTGCGTCTATCTATCTATCTATCTATCTATCTATCTATCCGCTTACGTTTAAGTGCTCTCGTGGTCAACCCCTTAACGTGGCGTGAACCAAAGTTAGCATGCGAGGGTAAGATGTTTTGACGAATATGACGCGTTGGTCAAGACTTGAATAATCTCACAATCCTGTCGCGCACATCGTAAAACACTTCCCGCCAGACAGTGGCACATATCCAGGGACGGGTATGTGCCGCTGGTATGCGGGTATGAGCCCCAGGTGATTGACACTAATTATCTACCAGGAACGACGAGAACACATGTGCAAATGGGAAATTTTAAGGCACGAGCGTCAAGAAATACCCAACATCAGTAGCGTCAAACTGACGAATGCAAAGAATAAATTTCAGGGTCGCAGCTGGAATCGAACCCAAGCATTCGGCAGAGCAATGTAGCTTTTTACCACAGAGCTACGCCAAGTCTCAGAACTACTTTTCAAATAGACGCCAATATTCGTGAAACGTCAATAGTGGTTGCAGTGCTGCCTATACGCAATTTTATCAACATTACATACGTACTCTTTTGATACAGCCGTAGGTCGGGTTGACGTCAATTGTAGTTAGTTGCCATGCGCTCAAGCTGATTTACGTAACCGTGTCCAGGGCCAGCATCCTCGCGAGCATCAGTTCTTCATATCAGCTTCTGGTGTTGCTAATACGCATGTTCCAGTTGGCATCGTTGTGTAATTGCAAACAACTGGTTATATAAACATGTGCAACTATTGAACTTATGTCCGTGCGTGCAACATTAGTACATATTTATTCAGCGTCATTTTAGGACGTGTCACTCAAAAAAAATTGCGACATGGTCAACTTGCCTCCGCATGCTTCGCATAACGTTGATTCCCAGGTACGTGGGATCTGTCGATTTTTTTTGTTTAACCGTGTTTAGAATGTGCTCACTTCTTTGTGAAGCACATGACTTGTGAAGTAAAATAATAATCTCTTTACTTGAATACTGTAAAACCTCGCTGCAGTTTGGCTACTTCCAATCACGGACAATTATTTAATTCTTCAAGTAAGTAACAAGTAATCATTGAATAATTATGAATGCAATGTTCCAGCTTCCATTGCTCACGTTAGCACGATTTGATTGCATGTATCAGCACATCATCATCTATTCGCATGCCGCTAACTGCTATAACCTGTATACGTCCGCTTGGTTATATCGACACTGACTTCATCATTCCTTTGGTGTTCCATGCGTAGATAGATATACGTGCAGGTGAGTTCAGACATGTATACTATTTTGAATGGAATAATAGTTGATTGATATGTGGGGTTTAACGTCCCAAAGCCACAATATGAGGATGGAATAACGGTCAACATGTGGTGATGCCTCTCATTTTTTTTTTCGTTTGCTGCTCCCACAGTGCCAGCCAGCGTGCTTGACCGGTTTCGAAGTACACACTTCTCCCATAGTGATTCGCGCGTCTGCAGGGGGCTCTGGGATTGCAGGAAAATGGTCTATATAGGCTGTGTTCCAATTCTTAGACAGCACGTATACAGTCTATGCAGACTGCTTAGAAGACAGCACCGAGCCCATGATGTCCGAGAATTGGAACACTTGTGGACGGCTGGATGGATGGATGAATGGATATGGCTGTACCCTTCAGATCAGGCGGTGGCTAGCACCGCCAAGCCGTAATACTTGATGAACCAAAAATCAGATTTTTTTCGGTAAATAGTGAGGTTGAGGACTAGTACTTTGCAGTGAAGGGTTTAATTTTCACTCGTGCCTTGACATTCCCCACCAATCAGATATCCTCCTTTTAGTTAATTCTACGCGCTTGAAGTCTATTTTGCCGTCCCTGTCCCTAAACTCCAGTGCTTTGAAAAACTCTGCGCCATCATCCTGAACTATAGGGTGAAGCCCTTTACGGAACATTATCAAGTGTTCGGCAGTTTTTTCTTCGTTTCCACACACACTGCATACCATGTCTACAGCCTCGTAATTGGCCCGATACGTCTTGGTTCGCGATACTCCTGTTCTGGCCGCAAACAGTAGAACACTCCCCCGAGTATTATCATAGGTCCTTTCCATGACAATTTCCTGCTTAAATGTTCAATAGATCTGTAGTGTGGACTTCTTAATCATGTCGATTCTCCACATATCGGTCGCAGCTTCCTTCACATTCTTCCTAACCGATAATTTTTTTTGGTTTGGCCCCCTGCTGTTTTCTAAGCATTTACCAATCAATTTTCTGGTTCGCTTACTCCATTTTGTATCGACATTCTTCATGTACAAGTAGCTGAATACCTCCTAGTCCAACGCTCCTCCCCCATTTCTCTCAATCGCTTCTCAATTTTTATCTTGCTGCTAGCTTCCCTGATTCAAATGATGTCCATCCCATATCACCTTGTACTCCCAGATTTGGTGTATTACCGTGAGCTCCTAAGGCAAGCCTACCTATTCCACGTTGCTTAATTTCTAATCTTGCTTGAACTTCTGATCTCATGCACAAGACTGCATTGCCGAACGTCAGTCTAGGAACCATGACTCCTTTCCATAATCATCTTACAACATCATACCTATTGTAATACCACAGTGCCCTGTTTTTCGTTACCGCTGATTCCTGTTACCTTTAGTCGTCAGGTATATTTCATGTTCCCTTAAGTACTCGGCCCCACTGCTTATCCATACGCCCGGACCAGATATTTGTATTTATCTGTTATCTCTAGTGTGACCCCCTGTATTCTAAGCTCACTACCTTCATTGTGATTAAAAATAGTGACTGCTGATTTTTCTTTTCTGAACCTATCTCCTTAAATACCGCAGATGTCCACTAAGCTCTGCAAATCTTCCTTGTCAGCCATTAGCACTATATCATCTGCGTACATCAATGCTGGTAGTGCTTGTTCAATGAGTTTTCCTTGTTTGACGAAAGAAAGGTTGACACCCAATTCACTTACCTCTAATTTGGTCTCTAATCCTTGTAAGTACATCATAAATAATAAGCGTGACAGGGGACACCCCTGCCAAAGCCCCCGTTTTACTTCTGCAGGCTTGAATACCTGTTTTTCCCAGTTTATAACTACCTTGTTACCTTTATGAATATCCTTTAAAAGATTAGTGACTTCATCTTCCACGCCTAGTATGTCCAGTATTCCCCACAATTCCTCTTGAACCACGCTATCGTACGCTCCCTTGATATCCAAAAATGCTAGCCAAGAGGGCCTGAGTTCCTTTTCTGCTATTTTGATTCACTGCGTCAGTGAGAACAGATTGTCTTCCAAAATCCTGTGTTTCCGAAACCCATTCTGCAGTTCCCCCCGCACCCCCTCATCCTCTATCCATGCCTGCAGTCTTTCCTTTATAATCTGCATCGCCAGCCTGTATACCACTGACGTCACTGTTATAGGAACCCCCGCTCTTCGCGTACATCAAGACTGGTAGTGCCTGTTCAATGAGTTTTTCTTGTTTAACGAAAGAGAGCTTGAAGCTCAGTTTACGTTCCTTTAATTTAGCCTCTAATCCTTGTAGGTACATCAAGAATAATAAGGCTGACAGGGGACACCCCTGCCTAAGCCCCCGTTTTACCTCTGCAGGCTTGGATACCTGTTTTTCCTATTTTATAACTACCTTGTTATCTTTATAGATATCCTTTAAAAGATTGGTGACTAAATCTTCCACGCCTAGTGTGTTCAGTATTCCCCACAATTTCTCTTGAACCACGCTATCGCACGCTCTCTTAATATCCTAAAATGCTAGCCACAGGGGCCTGTGTTCCTTTTCCGCTATTTCGATGCACTGCGTCAGTGAGAACAGATTGTCTTTCAACCTCCTATGTTACCGAAACCCATTCTGCAGTTCCCCCTGCACCCCCTCATTCTCTTTCTATGCTGCAGTCATTCCTTTATATACTGCATCACCAGCCTGTAGACCACTGATGTCACTGTTATAGGATGGTAGTTGTATATGTCAGCTTTGTCCCCCTTTCCTTTATAAATAGATCATGCTCATCCTACTAAGTTTCCATCCATTAGAAACTTCACCATCGATTATTATTTTGCTCACTGCCTCTCTCAAAGCTTGCTTAGACTTCACACCTAATGGCTTTATCAGCATAATTGCAATTCCATCTGGTCCTGTTGATGTACTTCTAGGAATCCTTTTCTCAGCCATTTCCCACTCTCGTTGTAAAAATGGAGCCATTGCGTCATTTGATTCATCCTAGTCTATTGTGGTGCAGAAAGCACTTATTTGTTGAAAATTTTCTGTCAACCTTGTTCCTATATATTCAATAGCTTCGTCCCCTTCTAGCCTATCGTCTTGAGCTGCAGTTATGAACCTCTGCTCTAGGCTCGTCTCGTTTCTTAGGGAGTTTAGATGGTTCCAAAATTTCGCAGTTGCCTTTCTATTTTTTTATGTACTTCTGCCAGCCACTGAGTTCCCTTTCTTCTAATCTTTTTCATTGATCAGAAGGGATGCATTCCTCTACAGCATAGAAAGATTTCCCATTTTCTTTCAACATCATCTGTTTATTCACCCCGCTGCTTAGAATGTCCGTGTTCCCCAGAGACTTCCTGACGTTTTGCTATGGCTCTTCTAACTTCCTCATCCCACCAACTTTTGGGTTTGTGTCTTCTTTTCCGAGGTGACTTGTCACGTGCCTTAACAAGCTCTAGCTCAAACAGTCAAATTAGATTCGTGTATGTACACACTGTTTTATTATCCTTAGTGATTTCTTTCTGAATTTATTTAGTGGCTATTTCAATTTGCCTTTCTGAATGAAAATTTTCCTGTAGTTGCTCATCTTGTCTCCTTCCCACTTTCACTGCTCTTCCGAAACATAGCTTGATATGTTTGTGATCACTACCCAGACTTCTGGAGCCACCTTCATCTATGTGCATTCCCCTGAGGTTATCATACATCCTACGTGACCTCAATGCGTAATTTATTGTCGACTGCAGCTTTCCTGCCTCCCATGTTATTTGCCCTTCTTACTTCTCAGTACTGTTGAAAATGATCAAATCAAGCTTTTCACACATATCCATGATCATTTTGCCTGTCGGGTTGGTATACCCATCTATATTTTCTATGTGCGCATTCATATCGCCTAGTATAATTATCTCGCACTCTCCTCCTAACTCCTGAATGTCATTTTATATACACTCTACCATTGCCTGATTTTCCTCTCTGGCCTTTGCTCCCATCCACAAGTACATGAAACCAAGGAGTGTCATTTGCCCTGCCACTTTCCCTTTCAGCCTTAAATGTTCCTTACACCCCTGCTTGACCAATTGCCAGTCTGTACTTTTATGAATGAATGCCTCAATACCACCCCCCCCCCTTTCTGCTGCCTTCTGTTCTATTACAATATTCCCACGCGTAGTCCGGATTGTTAGGAGGTTGTTTCATGTCCCTGAGATGTGTTTCTACAAAACCGTATACCATCGGCCTCTACTCCCTTAGCTGTTCTTCTATCTCTTCCCACTTCAGCCTGTTCCTACCACCCTGCATGTTAATATACCCCATGTCTGAATTGGCTCGGCGCTCGTGGCTACGTCTATTTCTGCCCTGGACTCTACCTAACTTAGATACTGGCGCCACTTTGGTATTGTATCTGTCCATACCACCTGTCAAAGAGTCTCCCTGGCTGTTTTTCTCGTTACTAGCTATCTTGTACCCGGGAGGGCACACTTGCCCCCCCAAACAGCTACTGCGCGTCCTGCAAGTCGCCAACCCACCTCATGACTTAGCCGCCCATAGAAGTGATTTCTGTCCCGTTCCAAACCACCTTACCTATGAACCTCTCTGTTTATTTCCACCACCTCAAAGCCTTTCTCTAGACTCATCAGCCATATCTCTTGGTTTGCGTTGACAACCGCTCTTTGCAGGTTGCTATCACGCACCGGTACGTCCGGTATCGTGCGTATCACTACCTGTGCCTTAGGAGAAGTGGCGCGCTGTCATTGACGCCTTTCGCCAGTGTATTTGCTAGTCGTGCTGTATCGTCATTTAGGACATCGTTTAAACCGTCTGAAATTATCACGAGGTTTTGTCTATCAGCTGTACTTTTGAGTTTTGCGCTCGCTTGCCTCATACCTGCTTCCAGCTTGCGTCCTGTGAACACCCTACTGCAACCCTCCTCACCTCTTACCCTCTCTTCGATGGCTTCTGTGCATCGATTCAAAGCGGTTTTTACGCGACGACGCGCCACCTCGCGTCGAGAAAGAAAGTTAATGGAAACAAACGTAACAGTTGTAGTTCCTGGTTTATTTTGTGTTGAAATCAAAAAACACTAAACGTTACTCACATTGAGCGTCTGGAAAAGCGTCTGCTTGTGTTCAGGCGACCGTTCCAGCGAGATTTGATCCATCAGAGCGATTCGCTGAGCCGCCATCTTGTTTAGACAGCAAAGTAGCTTGCATCGTATTTGTCTATGAAGCGGTCTTCTCAAAGCTGTCTATTTTGCCGGCTATGTGAGAATTGGAATGAGGCTTAAAATGGCTGCCGTCCATTTAGCTCTGTATTCAGCCGTCTACGATGAGTATTGGAACACACCCTTGCTTGCGCTGTGCTAGAGTGTACTAGAAGCGCCGCGCGCCGCGTGCAGGAACCGCTATGCACTTCGGCTCCACCGTCGCGCTTTCTAGATGCAGATTTCTTCGTACCTGCTCATGATTCATGTCTAACACATGACGCCATAGTCCTTGAAGTATGACACGCCAATCTACTGAATTTGAGCTCCATAAAAACCCTTGTGAGAGATCGAAAATAATTTAGAAAGGGTGTGTCTTATACTGATTTCTTCTGTCTTAGCTCTTTCTTCATTGGTTATGCGTCTGCTATATTCAAAATCACTGCGCCGATATATTGGAAGTTAGCTGTGCTCAGAAAGATGTGAGATTAAAAACAAATACTTTATCACACGCACGCAAAACCAGAAAGCCATAAGAGAATATATATATATATGTATATATATATATATATATATATATATATATATATATATATATATATATATATATATATATATATATATATATATATATATATGTATATATATATATATATATATATATATATATATATATATATATATATATATATACATACATATATATATGTATATATATATATGACGTATGAAGTGATGGTTCGTAGAAGTAGAGGAGGAAGAAGTGACAGTAGAATAAAACATGGGGTATGAGCCACGCCACGTCTCCCGCATCTAGCAGTACACATCGACGAGCATCATGACGGAATCATCGACCGACCTTCCCATCCCCAAGTACACCGGAGCAGCGGACGATGGACCTGTGCAGGACTGGTTCGACCTATTCGAGCTCCACGCTACCGCTGCATCGTGGTCGGAACGGGAGATAGTCACCAACTTTACCAACTACGTCACTGGTGAGGCTTTTAAATTTTACCTCACTCACATATTCGACAACGACGAGTCTTGGCAAAAGATAAAAGAAGAAATGATCATCTGGTTTCAAGACTATAATGAAGATTCGATTAGAACACACACTCGCAGTGCATTCGAACTCAGTCATCGCAGTCATAAGCAGCCTTCAAGCATTCGAGCACACAGCAGGAATTTACAATTCCCGTCAGGTGAAGTTAGCTCGATGCTTTGGTGGACACAGGTGCAATATGTTCTGTTATACGTGATTATTTGTGTGAACATTTAAAGAAAGTAACGACGCCTTACGATGGTCCCACGTTAGTTGCTGCCCAGGGGGACGTTATTCGCCCTTCCGCGTTTTGTACTGTGCGTGTTTTCATCGACGGCATCTGCCATCTTGTCCAGTTTGCTGTCCTGTCCCGCTGCTCTCACCGACTAATTTTATGGTGCGATTTCCTATCATTTGCTTCCGCGGCTATTTGTTGGACAACGCGTCGTTCACCTTACTGACACCGACTACATGCTTGACGACGACAATCAAAAGCCACTTCGTTTGGTCGCTGCGAAAGACATCGAACTGCTGCCACTACAAGAACAAATTATCAGCATTACGTCCAACAACGTCTATCACGGTGATGTATTGGTCTCCACGTCGCCACTTTGCGTTCGTAAAGGCATAGTTCTTCCATCAAGCGTCATTCGTTTTTGCAATGGCTCTGCACTTGTCACCGCTGTAAACTCTACCCCGGAGAAGATCTCACTGCCACACGGCACTACTGTGGCCCGTGTTGCCGACTTCGAACCTGTATTATGCATTTTCAGGCCATCGCATCCAAAGACCATTCCCTCGGTGAGCATGTTTCTTTCTCCGCCTTTACCACCGCTATCAGCAGCGACTTGACAAATTCACAGATGCAGCAGCTGCTCGCATTGTTACAGAAGCACTCAAATTCTTTCGATATTTCCTCGCCTAAGCTGGGCCGAACTACTACTACGCCACATCGCATTCAAACAGTTGGGACATCTATCGTACACCGCTGACCCTACCGCGTGTCTTTATCTGAAAGAAAAACTATAAAAGAAAACGTTGCTGACATGCTTAAACGGGAAGTCATCCGTCCCTCATCTAGCCCTTGGTCGTCTCCTATTGTTTTGGTCCGTAAGAAGGATGGCTCTGTGCGTTTTTGCGTGGACTACCAGGCGCTCAATAAGATCACACGCAAGGACGTGTACAATAAGCCACGCATTGATGACGCCCTTGATTCCTTACAAGGCGCTGATTTTTTTTTCATACAACGACTTGCGTTCTGGGTACTGGCAGATTCCCATGCATGAAGACGAAAAGGAGAAAACGGCGTTCGCAACCCTCGATGGGCTATACGAATTCAACGTGATGCCTTTCAGGCTCTGCGATTCACCCACGACTTTTGAGCACATAATAGACACGGTGCTGCGCGGCTTGAAATGGAAAAGTTGCCTTTGCTACCTGGACGAAATTATTATCTTTTCGTTAACGTTTCCTGAGCACCTAGAACAATTGGATCAAGTTCTGGCCTGCCTTGCCGACGCTGGGCTCGAAATAAACAACAAGAAATGCTCTTTCGCTAGCAAATCTATCAAGGTCTTAGGACACGTCGTTAGCAAAGATGGTATTCGGCCCAACCCTGACAAGATTTCTGCAGTCCTTCACTTTCTGCGTCCCGAAAGACCAAAGGAGCTTCGCAGTTTTCTTGGCCTCGCCTCCAACTTTAGCTGGTTGATCCAGAACTTCGCCTCCATTGCTGCTTCATTACACCAGCTACTTACTGCCAACGTTCTTTTTATGTGGTCTCAAGAAATGTCAAAAGGCATTCGACCTGTTGAAGCGGGCCCTCACATCTGAACCTCGGCTTTGCCACTTTGATGAAGCCGCACCGACTATCCTCCATACCGACGCTAGTGGCCTTGGTAATGGGGCAGTTTTTCTACAACGCGACAAGTATACCCTAAAGAAAGTTCTTGCATATGCCAGTCGCGTACTCACCCCTGCCGGAAAGAACTACACGATAACTGAGCAAGAGTGTTTGGCTGTGGTTTGGTCGGTGCAGAAGTTGCGTACCTATCTCTATGGCCGTCACTTTACAATCGTTACGGACCACCATGCCTTATGCTGACTTTCTACACGGACGAACTTGTCTGGGTGCTTGGGTCGGTGGATATTATGCTTACAGGAGTACGACTTTGACATAACCTACAAGTCAAGTAGAAAACATCAAGACGCCGATGCTTTATATCATATCCCACTTCCACCTACCCCTATCAGCGTTCGTGAGAACTCAACCGCACCATCTACCAAAGTTCATACGCTTGCATCGATAAGGCAACCCTTTTCGGACGACAAGCCAACATTTTTCTCCCGCCAGCAATCCGATTCATACTGCAGACGCTTGACGGACCACTTTTCAGGAGTTTCTCAGCCACCAAACGCACGAATTCGTCAACTCCTGCTCTTTAAGCTGGACAATGGGGTTTTCTACCGCCACATTTACCACCCTGAAGGTCAGCGCTGGGTTCCTGTACTGCCATGGTCTCTTCGACTTCAAGTGCTCGAAGCCTTCAACGATGACTTGACTGCTGGTCACCTTGGTTTAGAAAAAAAACTCTTGACCGCATTCGATGTCGTTATTACTGGCCTGACCTTTGTTCTAGCGTAGCGCGGTACGTCGGTTCCCGCTACCCATGCCAGCATCATAAACTCCCGACGTCTGCACCTGCGGGACCTCTACAGCCACTTCCGTGCCCTTCAATGCCGTTCGAGGTTGTAGGTGTCGACCTTTAAGGGCCTCTCTCTGTAACATCTGCTGGCAAACGATGGATCATGACTGCCATGGACCACTTGACACGATACGCTGAGACGTCCTCTCTTATTACAGGCTCAGCTGTAGAAGTTGCAGACTTTATTCTTCACGCCATAATCCTGCGTCATGGGGCTCCTCGTATACTGCTTAGTGACCGTGACAAAGTGTTCCTGTCACAAATGGTAAATGAAGTACTGCACGCTTCTGGAACTACTCAGGAGACAGCTTCGAGCTACCACCCTCTGACAAATGGTCTCACAGAAAGATTTCATTGAATCTTTGCTGACAAGATAGCCGTATGCGTCCAACCCGACCACGAAAACTGGAATACTCTTTTACCATTCCTGACCTTCGCCTACAACACCGCCGTTCAGCGAACAACTTACTACTCACCGTTTTACCTCGTGTATGGACGCACCCCGATTACCTTTTTCGACGTCTCTTTCTTTAACAGCCATGGCAATTCATGTCAGTCTTCTAGCGAAGAATATATTTCCCGCCTGGCCCAGTCTAGCCATCAGGCTCGCACCAATACTTAAGCGAGACAGCACGAGCGGAAGATCATCTATGACGCATCCCATCGCGTTGTGTCTTTCCAACCTGGTGACGAGGAGCTGCTTTTGACACCAATTCGCACTCCTGGTCTCTATGACAAATTCCAACCACGCTTCATCGGGCCATGCATAGTTTTAGAACAGACTTCGCCGGTCAATTATCGTGTGACACCGCTTGTCGCCCCAACAGACCGCTGTTACCACAGCCTCGAGATTGTCCACGTTTCTCGCATGAAACCTTTCACGCGACGTTCCCCGTCACGTTGACTTACGGCGGCCAAAATGTCCGCTTCCAAGTGGGGGGAACTAGTTTGGGCGTTTGTTACTTGCATCGTTGTAATCCCTGCATGATCATAATCACCATCATCCGCTAGCCTCTCACTCATGGCCACTCTGTACATCATCATCGTCATCGACTGTGTACTGGCTCTGCCCGTTCGTTTTGCGAGGTCTTTTCTCAATTAATTGCTATCGCAACCAAGTCTACCAAGACTTTATTATATATATATATATATATATATAAATATATATATATATATATATATATATATATATATATATATATATATATATATATATATGTATGTATGTGTGTGTGTGTGTGTGTTTATAGTGTAATCTTCTCGAAACAAGATGCACCACTGCCTGGCTACACTTTTGGCGCTTAGTAAAAAAACTACGCTTATACTGATACAAAACATCGTAATAAATATGCTCGCTTGCAATGGCGCTATGCCAATAAAATATTTGGAAACCAGCACAATTTAAGCTGTCGATACAATATGTGAACAGGTTACAATGAATTTACGCAGATTAACAGACGGGCTATATACACAATGAGCACACTTTAATACGTTTGTGTGTTGTTTAATAAGTTCAATGTGTAATAGTTCTTTCAAAAAGCAATAATTATCATCTTCTGCAAAACTGGCATGATAAAACAGAGTCGTCACTGATTAGTGTTGTGACAACGTTACTTATACTCGGGTTCTCGTGCACAGTAAAAGATTTTGCACCCAAAAGGGTGCAAAAAGGGTGCTTTTACGAGAAAGCACCCTTTGCAACACCCTTTAACACCCATAAATGGTCGATTGAAAAAAAGCACGCCTTTCTTTGGGTGCTTGCCTCAATCGCACCCTAAAATAGGCTCTAAGGGTGCTTTTGTGCCTCAGAAGGGTGTAGGTGCCGATTCATCAGATGGAATATGCAGCATAAGAAGAACACATAATTATAATATTTGGGATTTTACGTCTCAAAAACCTCGATATGATTATGAGGGTCGTCGTAGTGGAAAGCTGCAGAGATTTTCACCATTTGGTGTTCTTTAATGAGCGCTCATATCGCACAGTGCAAAGGCTTCTACCTTTTCGCCTCCGCTTTAATTCGACTGCCACGGCCGGTATCGAACCCGCGACCTTCGGATTGGCGGCCGAGCAGCGCAGCTACTACACGAATATGTGGACCTTGCGTTAAATGACGGCCTAATTGACTTAGAATGTGTGAAGGTGCTCTCCGAATACAGCAGAATGTCAGCAGAAGCGAATCGCGTTTCATCTATAGTGGCAATTAACTGCAATCCATGTTAAGAAAGCTTTCCTTAGCGTTGGTTATAAGCTGCATGTTTGCTATGGATTATATACACACATATAATGTTCGCCCGAGTATGGGTGTGTGTGCGTGTAAGCGCGATTGTGTGTACACCAGTGCATGTGTGCGTGCGCGGTATGTGCGAGTCCGTGCTTGTGTTAAGCGTGCCTGTGCACATGTGTACGCCCATGCATGCGTGCGTTTACGGTCGCGTGTGTGTGTGGCCGTATGTGTGTATACGTGTATGTGTGTGCGCCTGTGAATAAGTATGCGTGTGTATCAGCCCGTGCGCCCTCGAATTTCGTGTGTGTGTGTGTGTGCGGGGGGGAGGCACTGCTTCTTATTGTTTAAGGTCCCACACCTGTTCAGACTGGGAGTCTATATGGGAGGTGGCTCAAGGAATGGCGGTTGTCAACGCACTGTACATGGACTATTCAGTACATGGAAAACAGCTGCACATTTTCGTACCTGATCGTTGCTTACGAACTTGCTGTGGTAGCTGATTAGGTCCGCTGAGGTGCTTCTACGCTCGAAAACGTGGGTTATGACCAATTCCCTCGGAAAGCTGTCACTGCACTTATGCACAATCATCGTTTATATTAACAACGTTTAACAAGAACGTGCCCTGCCTTTGCTACAGGTGCTTAGCTAGCTCATTGGGTAACCATATGGAATTATGTGCTGTACATGTGGTCAGCAAAAAGTTTGTTATAACAACCTCGGCACGTTTCGTGGTGCGTGACAAGCCTTCTAAACATCCGCGACTGTGGATTAATTTGTTCCAGCTTCGACTACGCATTCAGTGTTTGCGGCACCGTACGCGGAAGTGCCAGACACAGACAAAGCAAAAAGAAATTCCTCTGGAAAAAGGTGTAGCGATGCTCTCCCGCTAATGCCACCGAGGACGAAATAATTATTGTTTCTGGCCATTCCATGGTGCACTTTATTTTCCGCGAGTTTTGCTTCACTATTTTTCGCCCACTGCAATCGCATTCTGTCAAAATACTCCAAGAACCCGAGGATGGTAAATAACCTGCGTCGCTGTGCGACTGGCTGGAAGGAGAGTTGCCATTTACAAGGAGTCATTCCGCGACGAACGGCCGTCCGCCATATGCGCCATAGCGTTTGCCTTTCGGCGCCGTCGTGGCGGGTTTCCCGCTCCACCCCCCCCCGCTCACCACGGCCAGCGTTGCTCCGACAACGGCGGCGTAGATAAGCGAATAGTTGCGTCACCAAACACCTGCGTCGACAGCTGCGGCGCCGCCGCCAGTGCCTCCTCTTTCTCCCTCTCCACGTCGCTCTCTCTGTCTCATCGTCTTTCAAATGCGTTGCGTTGGTCTGGGGTCTTGATCGCTGTGTGTGTTCTAGTGAACAGGCGCATATTCAATGGTGGTCACGCATGACACCGTGTTCCAAGTGACGCTCGGATTAAGGAATATTCGTGGAGTGGCGGACACGGACAACGTGGGCCTGTTAACGGTGAGTGTACTGTTTTCGTAAATAGTAATCATACAGCACTAGCTGGGCGCCTGCAGCAGCTCTGCCGAAGTAGGCTGCCAGCCATTTACAACAGCATGCGTTCGCGAGCCTGTTGCAGATGCCCGATTAAACGTGTGACTTAACGAGTTCACACTGCTATGCGCGATGTTGTGTAAGTGCCTGCATCACTCATACAGTCAGTGAAGTGATCACTTAACAAGGGCGGGATTAGTGGCTGATCGCACATTGTCTCTACACTGCACAAAGTGATTGATATTATTTTAAGATGTGCTTTGGGCTACATCGTAATAACATTTCTATTAATACTCAATTGTGCAACGTGCTTCTGTAGGTGTAAGCGCAAAAAAGAAAGAAAAACCAAAAATTATGTACAGATGCACACTGTACGAAATGGCTTTTTTTGCCTAAAGACGGTATTGTTGGAGGTGCTGATATGCCGCGATGCTCCCAGCACGTGCGCCTCGGTCTTTTAAGCTATTTAGGACAAGTGCCACCAGCAACAGGGAAAGATCTAGCAGACTTCCAAAGGCGCGTTGTTGTGGCCATCGCCGTGCGTTGTTTTCCCTCGTTTCTGTTTGCTGTTTTCGTGCTTCGCTTTCATCTGCGATAATGTTCGGCGTTATAACAGAATCGAGAGAGTATACGTGACTGTTGGAGCTATGTGCGGTAGCTCTAGCATAAGCCATGGCTGCTGCAACGTAGTCGGCGTCCGCGCGCGTTGGTGTCGTTCGAGCGCTCTTACTTGCGTGATTGTGTTTAACTGAGTATTTAGGCACGGGTTACGTTTGTAAATCCCGTAGTCAATAATCGCTAATAGCGTGCCCCTGATTGCCATCAGAGGATGGGCTTGGTTGTCGAAATATGCCAGACGCTTTTTCTGAAAGCAAGCTTTGAATTTTTTTTAAAAAGAAGTACTTTCATACGTGCAAGGCAGTGCCTATTGCAGGCCCGCAACTCTTTAAAAACTGGACGAGCTATCACATCTTTTATCAAATTACAATGAATTGAAATGATTGAATCAGAGATGACGAATTTCTGTGCTAGATTAGGTGCACAAAACACATGTTCGCAGCCCTACGTCTAGAAAGCAGGCAAATAGGAAGCACAGCGTCAAATTTGGATTAGATTCCATTGACGGAGCGTCTTGTGAGAGTAGAAAGAACGAGAAAATTGTTCATTTTTGATGCCCTTTTAGAGGCAGTCAGAATTGCACTGATTGGTGACTTGTAACAATTCCTCAGATTGTTAGAGGCGTGATTAAAGTCAGTAAATCTTTTACTTTTTTTTGCAGACCTCTTCGCTAGCGCCACGCCCAAGATCATTTGTTCTCATGTAAAAGAGAAAGCAGAGATGTCTTCACTGTTTGTATATGAAGAGGTAAGTTTCTTGTGCATTTTGATTAATGTTACATGTTCTGAACGTTGTACTTTAGGAATTGTTTTTCACACTGGCTAACTACCCTAGAAGGAATTTGATTCTTAGGTGAGTTCAGGCTTTCGTAAGTTCCATTTTTGAGCTGTAGTCTTACACTTCACCTCATTTCGGGAATTTGCTATTGAAAACTCTTATCTTTATCATACGAAATTATTGGAATGTATGGATTGTATGCTTCGAGTTCAGTGCAATGTCAATTACACGCCATTTCGAAGGATACACACTACACATTCTTTATATATGGTGCTGCCAGAACAGCACGAACATCCTTTTATGAGAAGTCATATTTGCTCTTATTACAGGATGAGAGGGTGCCGCTGACATCCTGCGTAGTCTACCCCCCGGCCCCAGCCTAGAAGAGCAAGCCTACTTCCTGAACCTCCACATGGATAACTGAAAAATCTTCCGTGTCAGTAATGACGAAGAAAGAGTGACAGCACTGATGAGTTGATTTTTTTTTATTTTCAGCATTGTCTACGGCCGCAAGGCCTTTAACATCCACCGTGATTGAGCGGCTTTTTCTCGGCGTGAGTTTTGGAGCTTATCAAAGAAGTTTTTCAGGCAGTACGACGCTGAAAATTTTAGTGTCACAATGCCTGAACAACTTTTTCTAGTGTGGTCATGGTAGATGAACAAACATTGTTATTTGTGTAAGTTATTTTGCTTAAATATAGCTGGACCATTCCATGCCAAACGTCCCAGCCACTTCGGCGACCATCTGAATTGTATTTGAAAAAAAAAGTGCTGACTTACTGCGTTGAAAACAGTGAACTGCTAGAATATTTCAGCGAGAAAATAGTTTTGTTCATGTGGCTGGCTTATAACTTCCTGGCATAATGCCGTCTGTGTGCTGTTTGTGGAAAATTTTGTTTTAACACTACCGCTTATTTTTTCTAAAGCAAATTCGGTCTACCTGTTAAGTAAATGTGCTTCTGTAAGGTATTTGAAGCTCAATAATAATAGTGCAATTTTTTTGCCACATTCGCTTCCAAGAATAAAGCCAAAATGTGTTATGTTTGCATTTTTATTGCAATATTGCACTTTGTATGAATATTCGAGCAGTGAAGACTTACTCCACAGAAGGTATATTTTGAGGAAAAAATATCTTTAGACCTCTCAAGCTGCTGAAATATACGAGAAAATATAACGAATTTCACAAAATTGTGATTTTTGTCCGTATTGAGATGCAATTTGCTCCATGTTGTGATACAATGAAAACTCATCATTATCCTAAATTGTAGGAAAATGAAATTTTTTCTGTAATAAAAATCTTGTCGCAAAAAGGACAGGAAAGAGCGCTGTCAACTGAATTTTATTGAAGGTGCTACAAGCGTTTTTATACTGAGCACAAGACCAGGGCTCATCTGCAACAACACATGTGTGACCATGACAAAATAATTTTAACCGAGAAAAGAATACTCTTTTTCGGAAAAGATAAGTGAAGGTGTACTGATGCATTGATCCTTGGCCTTCCTGATAAAGAGTTCTAAAATCTATCATTTTTCTGCTTGCTTTTTTTTCAAAAACCGTGTTTTATGAAACCTAGGACTACACTTACATTCTTTACGGTGCCCGTCCATGAGACTACTATAGCCCTTCTTAACATTTAAAGCATGCTGTCTTGCTTGATCATTGAAGCATTGCCCAGTTTGTCCTATGTTTACTTTTCCACATGTTAGCGGCATCTTATACACATTAGATTGGCATTCAGTAAACCTATTCTAGTGACGAATGGTGCAAGATTGACTATTCCTGTTGCTGTAAGTACATGCACTTTTGAAACTTTTGAAAGCTTGCAAGGGGTGGAAAACAACAATGTCATATCTGCTGGCTCTTTTCCTAAAATTCTGAGACACCTTATGTACGTAGTACCGTGTGACTTGCAAAGGTGATTGGTCATTCTCTTTTTCTTTCGGTCCTGTTTTCTTTAACTTTACTTTCTGCAGGAGGGTTTCGCAAACATGTGTGATGATGCTGTTGGGGTATTGGCTGGTGCTATCAGCCCAGGAGTGCTAAGAATGTTCTGCCTTTTCATAGTGGGCATTCAAAATTAGTAGAAAGAGGAGTTGATACCACATGTACTTAGGCCCCCCTTCAGAAGTCATGTTAGCACAAGGGTGAGGTCAAGTTTAAAAACCAGAATTAGAGACTAAAAGATGCTGGGTATCCCAACAGAATCATCACACCCGTTTGAAAAACCCTCCTGCAGAAAGTAAAGTTAAAGAAGACAGGACCAACAAAAAAACATGACCAAAACCTTTGCATGTTATACCACATCATGTGTCTCACAATTAAAAAAATAGCCAGCAGATATGATAATAGCGTGTTGTTTTCCACCCCTTGCAAGCTTTCAAAAGTGTGTGTACTAAACAGCAACAGGAATAGTCAATCTTGCCCCATTCGTCACGAGAATAGGTTTACTTATAGCCAATTTGACGTTTGTAGAAGTATTTTTTATCAGGTAAACCAATGATCAGTGCATCACTACACGTTCACTTATCCTTTCCGAGAGGGAGTATTCTTTTCACAGTTAAGATTATTTTGTAGTGCTCACACGTGTCGTCGCGCATGAACACGGTTCTTGTACTCCGTATAAAAGCGCTCGTAGCACATTCATTAAATTCAGTTGACAGTCGGCGCTCTTTCCTGTCCTTTCTGTCTGTTCCTAAAGTTGTCGCGCTGTGACTAGCACACAACCACAATGAACCAACTCTCCCAAATTAAGCTCTTGTTACGTAACACGTAGACCGAGTTTCGTATGGAAAGAAGGAGCGGTGCTTTTAAAATAAAATTTTTCACATACAACACCTAGACGGCATTCCAGGAAGTTCATAGGGCAGCCACGTGACCAAATATTTTTCCTCTCCTAAATATTCCAGAAGTTCACTATTTTCAATGCAGCACGAGTTTTTCGAATACATTTGAGATGGTTGCCAAAATGGCTGGGACATTTGGCATAAAGTGACCCAGCTGTGTCATTAGCCATAATTATGCATTACCTCTTTTGTTTTTTGTGTGTTTTGACTCAGTTTTGTGTTCGTTTTAGCTTATTGTGTTTCTGATCATTGTATTGGTTTCTTAAGTATTCGCTAAAGTTACATGTGCGAAAACCCGTATATGTTTGCATGTACATCATTTCTCATAACCAATTGTTATACATCCAGGAATACAAAGCCTAATCCACTGTGATTGTATACATTTGAAAACACTATCCATATATATTTTTGTGTGCATCACTTCTTGGGAACGATTGTGTACATGAAGGCGTATATAGTGAAATCATGGTGATTGTATATATTTGAAAGAATCATAAGTATATATTTGCCTGTATTTCATTCTTATTAACCGATTGTGTACATGAAGGAGTATTAAACTGCAAACCACTGGGATTGTAGATACTTGAAAGAATTATAGGGATATATTAGCGTATATTTCATTTGTAGTCTTTATGTACTTGAAGCAGTATACTAAACTGAAACCAGTGTAATTGTATGTTGCAAAGAATTGTCAATGAAGTGAAACTGAATAAATATAATAAACATTTGAGGTGTTGCATTTGTAGTGTACGTATACGTGAACGTATATGAACAAGTTGTGTGGCAGAAGAAAAGTTTATGTTTTATTTGCCTATTAAATAAACGCAATATGCAATGGCAGCAAGGATTCATTTTCTGTAACGCGCATCATGCATATACTGTGAAGTATATATAGATCCAGCACAAGTTCATACACGATAGTACGCGTTTATATTTTTGCCCAGACGCAATGAATGGAGCTCGACAGGTGGCGCACCATTGATAATCAGGACCACTTTCTTCAAGTAGTGTGTAATCAGTGCATGCTGATATCTATTAGTGCAGTCTAAAAGAATACTGGCACCCCTGCCATGGGCACTCAACACCCTTGTGCACCCTTCTCGCACCCTCCTCAGAGGGTGCTAAAAAAGTGATGGACATCGAAGGCACCCTTCCTTAAGGGTGTTTTTGTAACACCCTACAGTTTTTTTACATGTACACCCTATTCTAAGTATGCATAAAAAAGCACCCTTTTTGGAAGGTGCTGAATTAACACCCTTAGGGTGTCGTCCACGGGACAAGCTCATTTACACCCTTCTGGGTGTAAAAATTTTTACTGTGTGAAACAATCGAGCGCATGAAGGCTCATATGAAGAATACTGTGCTCTTGATATAGTAGTTCGACAGTAGATGTTTATAATGTAACGCAGCCCAAAGCGCTGCTTGAGTGAGAAGCTAGGTGGATCCATGAAAATTCTGATTGACATTTTTTGTGTGTGTGTCAGCAGGCTCTTGAAGCAGTGAATGTATGGACTCAATTTCGGCGTGTCTGCGTATATACTCGTGCACCATGGCACGTAGCAGGTGCGTATACTGATAAATGCTCAGAAGCGCAATAAACGCGCTGTAAACGAGCAATTACACGCTTTCGCAGGCTCGGGCGCGCGTGCTCCCAATGCACACGCTCTTGAGATCTTCGGTACCATGGGACTACAGCACTGCCGCTACTGTCACCCGCTGGAGAATCAGCCGAGATGTGGCGCGGCCGCTTCGTTCACTCCACTGCCCCCTTCTAGTACACTGTAGATGTGCTTCGTAAGGTTCTGTGTGCTAAACGAAAATACAAACTTCCGCATGCTTGTCGTAACAACCGCGGCCTGTCGTCAGATTCAAACCTACATTGAATAAAGTTGCGTGGTACGCGCATTTATTACAGCAAAATATGTCAATTTGCCGCAAGCACGCGTTACATCGACACGAAATGAGTCGTTAACTTCTACAAAGCAGAGCACTCGGCCCCTGTGGTTTTAATATAGTTGGCCATAGCAGACGCCGCCGCCCGTCAGACATTATGAGAAATGTAAAATTTTTTCAGAACAGTTACTTAGCACTTCGTACAGTCAGTGAAGAAGCTGCTGCAGTACTTTTATGAATTCGTTGAGTGGAGTACAACAACAACAACAACAACAACAACAACGATGACGACGACGACGATGACGACAAGAACAATAAGATTAATATTATTATTAATAATAAAAGTTTTCTTAATAATAATAATAATAAAAGAGACGTGAAAGCGGCTGCGGCCTGCACACGAGACAGCTGGAGGAGCAATCCAACCACGCACGTCACAAAGATGTTCCCTATGGTGGCGCTATGGCATGTCCTCATGCCCATTATTATCTCAGATACTACTTATGCAACCAAAATGAGTCTTTCGTCATTATGATTGCGAGTATGCGCACTCTTATTGTCTGTACCGAACACATTGCCCTACCTAAACGGACCTTTCCAGAAATTGTTCCGATGGAGGCGGAAATGTTGTAGGCCCGTGTACTCAGATTTGGGTGCACGTTAAAGAACCCCAGGTGGTCAAAATTTCCGGAGCCCTCCACTACGGCGTCTCTCATAATCAAATGGTGGTTTTGGGACGTTAAACCCCACAAATCAATCAATCAATCATCTTTCCAGAAATTGCAGTGCCACGCCTTCCCCTTTTGGATCGGTGCTAAGGCATTATGGGAAAGAGGAGTACCGGGCGAACCGAATAGCGCTTCCTCCTGTTTTCGTCGTGCCCCGCGAGTTGTTTTGGTTGATGTTATGTGCTGCTATTGTGAAACAACGGCTAGCTCTTAGCCCTTCAACTTTTGCGCACGCTTTCTAGAGTGTGTTGTTCGTTACAAATAGCCAGAACTACCACCAAACATGCCGAAGAAGTAGGAAGGTGGCGGACAAACCTGCTGTGTTTCTGGGTGTGATAACAATACGTGAAAGACACCTGATGTTTAGTTCCATTGCTTTCCGAAGGACAGTAATTTTAGAAAAGAATGGATAAGAAAAATATTCGCCGAGGCCACGCAGGGCGGTTCACTTTGTGGCAGTCGTCAAAGCACCACAAGATATGCGGAGCTCATTTTAATCGGACAGGATGGAAGCAGTACCTGGATTGCTATCCTACCATCGTTCCTCAGCGAATGTACACGGAAAGATGTCCGTTAATAAAAGCCGGTAAGTGTGCATCAACTATTGTCTGGAACGATAGGGGGGGGGGGGGGGGGGCTCGGGCCTTTTCCGGCTGCTTCATGGAGAGCAAAGCATGCTGGCGCTGGCCGGAATATTTCTTAAAGGGCCCGTAAACCACCCAGAGGTCGCAGTTCAGCTGTGGTAGGTAAATTGTGCACGAGTGTAAGACGAACACGGAGCCGTAAGAATTTTTCGAAACGGTGCAATAGCGGAGTTTCATTAACGCGTTTGATTATGGAAACTGTGACGAACACACCTTTCGCTCTTTCCTGCGCTTCCCTCCACGGGTATCCTCTCTCATACTGCTTTGCTTTCTCACCAAACTCCCCTACCATGCTGCTCCCTATCTCGCGTGGCATACGACGTGCTGCTTGAAACACCACTTCCTGTTGCCGCGACTCCGGCCGTCGACTCCGTCAGTTGTGGTGTAGCTGTGTGCTTGTTGGCGAACCGTGCCTATCGTAATCATGCCAATATGAACCCTGCGTTGCGCGCACGCCTTCAAAGGATTTCCAATGCGATGGACCCGTACGGGGACAGGCCGTGTCCCGCAGGTGTTGCGCGCACGCGGGAAAAACGATGGACAACAATAAGCAGCGCAGACAGCTGCTTGCAGACTAACCGGAAGTCATAGGCTCCTGCTCGACCGCTCACAGCATATTTGGCATATTTAGCTCGGCGCGTCTAAGATGTGGCAGGGCGCGTCACGCGGAGACATGGAAGGCCTGGAAAGAAGAAGGGATGGTTTCTTGGAATTTGTGGGTCGCCGGTGGCTCATAGCGCTGCCACGTGTAAATCGTTGATCGCGACGGCATTCTGCACATGATGCGTGCGTGCACTTGAAATGCTCGAAAAATATCAGAAGGGGTTTACGAGTCTGGCCTACACTCTCTATCATTGCCAATGGAATGTTGGCCATCCTGCTTTACAGTTATTTCGCAGGGGGCTGTTTACGCCCGCACCACGTCTGCTCAGGCTTTTAAAACTCGAATCATGAGGCAGTGACGAGGATGGAGTTTTGGGCCATGGTCGCATTAAAAACAATGTCATGGGATGACGAAAATTGCGGCATTTGCATGGCTCTTGTACAAAATAAGTAAAGAATGTACTCGTACTCATGAAGAAAGTGGAAGTATATGTAATAGACATTTGGGTATTGTCTTCCTAATAAATTCGATGTTTTTATCTGTCCCCCATACATATATATATATATATATATAATTATATATATATATATATATATATATATATATATATATATATATATATATATATATATATATATATATATATATATATATATATATATATATATATATATATATATATATATATCGTGAGAGAGAGAGAGATAAATGCGGAAGACGAAGTTGAGCAGCACGCGCCGAACAGAACTTTGAAAACTCTCCGCATAAATGTTTTTTTTTTCAGCAAGTACCAAACGTCGACAAAAAGCGCGCGGTGGAGGAGCTACCAACATCATTTTAGAAGAGGAGCAAGTCATCGGAAGCATGGTCGTAATTCGGGCCACGCAAGGTATAGTGCGTCCTCACGCTCCTGGTGGCCTAATTAACCTAACTCATACCACGATCAGAGCAGTACGATAACATCAGACGGCGACATCATGACGTGATCAAGATGATCCTTTGCATCACTCGTGTTGACGCCACTGACATGGGGCGCCAAAGGTGAGTTTTCACATTTGAAAACATCTAAGACTTTGGCATTAAAACAAAGCACAGGTATCGTGGACTTGTGTTGTATGAGTACTAATCCATATAGTGAAAAATACTTTTAAACATTACGCAACTTGCCTACAATAGTGAGAATTAAAGTGTCATAAAAGGTGTCAGATACCAAATCAGCCTGGTATGTAGAGAAAGTTAGCGCATCTTTTTAATTTTATTTATTTTAGCATAAGTTTTAATGACATCAAAGAGTTTTTAAAATCACTTTAAGAGAGATTTGTTGTTTACAGACGAATCATCAACTTGTGCTTTGCCATGCTTGTCGGCCACTCTTCCTACAATAGCAGACCATCTCAGCATCTTGAAGTCGTGGGTGCAGAGACACAGCGTGAGAAAGGTTAACTTTAGTGTAGCATATAATCCACGGGTTTCCCTTCAATGATTGCACAAGTTTATTTTGAAGATTATGGTGTAGGAAAACCACACAAAGTTTTTTTTCTTGTCTTTGTAAGGAGAATGTCGAAGTACCAACGGCCATTTAAACCACGTAGGGCTGGCTCGATCAGACACACTATCGTTGGTTTCCGATATTCTATGTAGCAATACAGTGTACTGTAATGGCACCGACGATAGGTCGACAGAATAATTGGAGCTCACTCAGACTCACTCAAGAAATACACTTTGCTCTGAGAGTTCACTTGAACCCAGATTCACCAGACTCACCAAAATTTAATCAGCTGTACTCACTCACACTTAGACTCACTGAATTTTTTTTTCAACCTTACTCACTCGGACTCAAACTCTAACATATTTCTCAGCTGGACTCACTGAAGAGTCGTGGCTTGACCCGAGTCAGAGTGAGTTTACTCAGGCGTCTGTTAGCGTAAAATTAGTTTTTTTTCGATCATGGTGTATATGCTCTTAACGCCAATATCTCATATATAATCGCACCTCTGTGCTACGCGTCTTCTGATCTTGTACCTTCAAATACGAGTTATCAGAGGTTTTACTCTAATAAAGATATTTATCATAATGTACGCAAATAAAATGAGATGTTACAAAAACAATGCCTGTGAAAGGATTTGTTGGGAAAAACGCTGAACCCCAAGCTCACGCCTCTGATCAATAAATACTTAGGCGGCACATGAACGCTTGTGCGTTGAGTAATGCGCGAATACACTTGCATATAAATGCAAGCTGATTCGAGGCGGAAATCAATGCCGAAGGTAAGTAGGTGGACCATATATGTTGGCAGACAGTCGCGAAGCCAAGAAGGGGGGGGGGGGGGAGTTCAACATCTCCCCAAAATTTTAATTTCGTCTAACCGCTCCCCCCCCCCCCCTGGCACTTGCTCAACTTATTTTTTTTTTCATCGCTTCGTGCTTACGTGATTTAAAAACTAACGCCGCTACAATCACATTATCATTTGCTGGGCACTTTTACAATGAATGATGTCTGCATACGAAAAAAAAAATGTGTCGCGGTGTTTCTCGAGGCTCTGCATTCTTTGAGATTATGGGCAGGAATCTCGGCCGCGAGTGTTTTAAGTTGGTTCGGCGACAGGATTAATGCTCAAGCGGTGATAATACTTGTACCCGCTGGAACGATCTCGCCAGAGTCGATCACTACGACAATTTTCAATAAAAACAGGTTCGTCTTAGTGGAAGTAGCCAGACACAGTTCTATGATCTGATAGGCCACGTTCAAACATATTACAGTGTGACTCTTTGTACGTGCGCTGAAATATACTCAAGCTAAAGAATAACATGTCTATTAAACCTTCGCACGTTATATCTGCTAACATCTAAGCACACACACACGCACACACGTTCAAGCGCGTGACTGAATATTCGGTTTATACACCTAACTCGGCTTGTATATGCGAGTGTACAATATATTTACTCATATCTTTATTATGCCCTAACGTTTAGGGCCCTCCGATATGTTTTGTAGTGATGAAAATGCAACACAGGTAAACGTGCAGGCTAATCACAGACTTAGAAATCCCTACTAAAATACTCATCATGTAACTTAGGCTCATAAATAATAACATGGTAGTCATAAACCTAAAGCAGCGTAATAAGAAGTGCCGTGTCGGCAGCTGTAGTGAGCACAAACTTTATTGTTCAGCAGTGTGGCAAACAGCACAAGAATAAAGAACATAAAGCTGAAAAAATATACAAGTTATATATATCGATTCGTTTCATCTGTTAGTTTCTATACATTGTCAAGACTAGAAGGGCACACCGAGCGATTTCTGCAACTAGCGACATGACGCACGACAAGAAATGCACAGTATAGAGCAACATGGGTGGGCGGTTTATAATGCAAAATTACGACTAATATACACAGTAACCATATTTTTCTTACAAAAAATGCAAGAAACTTTGTGCAAGCAATGTCCCTCGCTGCTAACAGACACATTACAAAGCAGAATACTGTTGATTATATTTTTCATTTGAGACGAAGATTATCTTGCACATTGCATGTAACATTATATGCCCCGTATGTTACCCAAAACTTGCTAGAAGTACCACATGCAAATTTGAGTAGTTGCATTACTATTCACACCTTTCGTATCCGCTAACCACTTCTTCAAACGAAAGGTGCCCTTGAAAAGCAAGGAGTAGGCAACGGGTGAGAACGGAATCACTCTGCCATGCTGTCAAAGCGATTTTCAGCAATATGTCTCATGCAGTTGAACTTGCTTCCTTACAGCTGGACCAAAAGTAGCGCATACTGATTTTACCAAAACATTAAAATGATGACGACGATGATTATATGTGGAGTTTAACGTCCCAAAACCACCATATGATTATGGGAGACACCGTAGCGGAGGGCACCAAAAATTTCGACCACCTGGTGTTTTTTAACGTGCACACAAACCTGAGTACACGGGCCTACATAATTTCAGCCTTCATCAGAAATGAAGCCACCACAGCCGCGATTCAATCCCGCTACCTGGGAGTCAGCAGCTGAGTACCTTAGCCACTAGACCACCGCTGCGGGGCAATTTTTTTTTACCGAAACGGCCTTTTTTATTAACCGCCAGAGTGGTGGTTAAGGTGGTCTATTGCTGACCCGCAGGTAGCGGGATCGAATCATTGTCGTATTTTCGATGAAGGCGAAAATGTTTGAGGCCTATGCACTATGATTAAGGTGCATGGTAAAGAAGCAAAGTGGTAAAACTTGCGAAGCACCCCGCTACGGCGTCTCTCGCAGTCATATCGTGGTTTTTTATCATCATTATCATCATCTTCTTCTTCTTCTTCAGCAGCAGCAGCAGCAGCCTGACTGCGTCCACTGCACGTCAAAGGCATCTCCCATGTTCAGCCAGTTAACTCGGTCCTGTGCTTGCTGCTGCCAATTTATACCCGCAATCTTCATAATCTCATCTCTCCACCTAACCTTCTGTCTCCCCCTAACCCGCTTGCCTTCTCTGGGTATCCAGTTAGTTACCCTTAATGACCAGTAGTTATCCTGTCTACGCGCTATATGCCCAGCCCATGTCCGTTTCCTCTTCTTAATTTCAACTATGATATCCATAACCCCCATTTGTTCCCTAATCCACTCTGCTCTCTTCTTGTCTC
This sequence comes from Rhipicephalus microplus, assembly GCF_043290135.1. Taxonomy (NCBI): domain Eukaryota; kingdom Metazoa; phylum Arthropoda; class Arachnida; order Ixodida; family Ixodidae; genus Rhipicephalus; species Rhipicephalus microplus. The sequence continues at coordinate 435,923,469 of NC_134710.1, read as the reverse complement.
TTGAGGTTACACCTACCTTTTTTTTCATTGCTCGCTGCGTCGTCCCCAACTTAAGCTGAGCCCTCTTTGTAAGTCTCCAGGTTTCCGCTCCGTAGCTAAATACCGGCAAGATACAGCTGTTATTTACCTTCCTCTCGAGTGATAGTGGCAATCTACCTGTGATAATTTGAGAGTACATGCCAGATGTGCTCCACCCCATCCTTATTTTTCTAGTTACTTATATCTCGTGGTTCGGCTCTGCGGTTTTCACCTGCCCCAAGAAGACATAGTCTTTTACAACTTGAAGTGCACTGTATACCTATCTCGAAGCGCTGATCTCTTCCGAGGTAGTTGTACATTACTTTCATTTTCTGCATATTATTTTGAAGACCCACCTTTCAGCTCTCCTCGTCTAACTCCGCAATCATGAGTTGCAATTTGTCCCCCGAATTACTCAGCAATGCAATGTCATCAACGAAGCACAGGCTGCTAAGGTACTCTCTAATAACTTTTATTCCTAACTCTTCCCATTTGTAGACCTCTGAAAACCTCGTGTAAGCACGCGGTAAATAGTAGTGGGAATGTTCTATTCCCCTACCTTACATTCTTCTTGATTGGTATTCTACCGCTTTCTTTATGGAGCACTGGGTAACTGTTGATCCCCAGTATATTTCTTCCAGGGTGTTTATATACGCTTCGTCGACGTCCTGATTCCGCAGTGTCCACATGACTACTGATAGTTCTACTGAATCAAACGCCTTCTCGTAATTCATGAAAACTATGGATAGTCGTTGGCATTTCTGAGTATTTCTCTATTACCTGATTGATAGTATGAATGTGGTCGATTGTTGAGTATAGCTGATCCGAAACCCTGCTTGTTCCTTTGGTTGATTGAATTCTTATGTTGTCCTAATTCTGCACGCAATTACTTTTGTAAAAAGCTTGTATACTACGGAGAGCAAGCTTATCGGCCTGTAATTCTTCAAGTCCTTGTGATCTACTTTCTGACGCATTAAGATGATATTAGCATTCCTCCAAGATTGCCCCGCCACGGTGGTCTAGTGGCTAAGGTACTCGGCTGCTGACCCGCAGGGCGCGGGATCAAATCCCGGCCGTGGCGGCTGCATTTCCGATGGAGGCGGAAATGTTGTAGGCCCGTGTACTCAGATTTGGGTGCACGTTAAAGAAACCCAGGTAGTCGAAATTTCCGGAGCCCTCCACTACGGCGTCTCTCATAATCATATGGTGGTTTTGGGACGTTAAAACCAACAAATCAATCAGTTCTTCCAAGATTCTGGTACTCTTTTCGTCAGGAGACACTTCGTAAACAGGGTGGCTAGTTTTTCTAACACAATCTGTCCTCCATCTTTTAGCAAATCTGATGTTATCTGATCCTCACCTGCAGCTTTGCTTCTTTGCGTTGCCCCCAAGGCTTTTCTAACTTTTTCTATTATTACTGGTGGGATGCCATCTGGGTTACTGCTAGTTCTTATATCAAGGTCGTGGTGGTCCCGGCTACTGTACGGATATCTCTAAACCTCCTCCACTATTTGAACTATCCTATCCATATCGGTAGAGTCTTTGCCTTCCTTGTCCCTTAGTGCATACATCTGGTTTTTGCTTATCCTAAATTTCGTCTTCACTGCTTTGAGGCTTCCTCTGTTCTTCAGAGTGAGTTCAATTTTCTTCATGTTATACCTTCTTACGTCGGATACCTTACGCTTAATAATCAACTTTAAAAGCTCTGCCAACTCTATTTTGTCTGTTGTATTTGAAGCTTTCATGCTTTGACACTTTTATTTGAGGTTCTTCGTCTCCTAGGACAGCTTTCCAGTGTCCTGTCAAAGTACTGTACATCAAGCTTCTACTGCACAATCTGTAATGATACTCATCACATTATCATTCATTGCATGAACGCTTAGGCTGGTTTACTCGATAAGAGCCAAGTACCTGTTCTGAAGTGAGACTCTGAATTCCTGCACTTTCCCTCGAAGTGCTAGCTCATTTATTGGCTTCTTGCGTGTCGGTTTCTGTCGTTCCTTCTTCACGTCTAGGTGAATTCGAGCCAGTATCATTCCATTGTCACTGCGTCGTACCTTGCCAAGCACTTTCACATCCTGCACGATGCCTGGATGTGCACTCAGTAGAAAGTCTATTTCGTTTTTCATTTCGCCAGTAGGGCTCCTCCATGTGCACTTACGGTTCCCTCGTTTTCGGTATCATTCCATTGTCACTGCGTCGTACCTTGCCAAGCACTTTCACATCCTGCACGATGCCTGGATGTGCACTCAGTAGAAAGTCTATTTCGTTTTTCATTTCGCCAGTAGGGCTCCTCCATGTGCACTTACGGTTCCCTCGTTTTCGGTAGAAGGTACAAGATCCGTAAATTAATAGCGTTTCTCAAATTCTACTAATAGCTCCCTTCTAATATTTCTAGCACCGATGCCAAAATCTCCTACTGCCTAATCTCCAGCCGGCTTCTTCCCTACCTAGGCATTGAAGTCACTTATCAAAAGTTAAACCCAATAATTTCATAATTAAGAACCATTTTTTACTGCTATTCAAAACATCTCAATCTGAGAATAACTTCAGTTAACTTTGATCCTTGATTGAGCTGGCACCTGTGGTTGATATTACACACACACATTCAGCTGAAACTGACTGCGTTCTCGTTAAAGAACAAAGAGAATGTCTTCCGGACAGACTTGTAGTTCATGGTTGATGCTCAGACAGCGATGCCAAACAATCTTTCATGTGTTATTTCAGCTCTCAGGTACAACTTTAGGTGTCTCGGGGAAGAAGAAAAAAGCATTCTGCTTCAGCTGTGCTCACCGGTAGGGTTGCTGGAATCTTTAGAATATGGTGCACCTTTGGCTAGAATAACTCTGGGCAATTTCGACCGCTTGCATCGCAGACATGCTCAGCGTTTGTTGCGCCTTTCACTTCCACTTAGCAGCGTATACAGCCAACTCTCCTTACATTGCTGAAGTTGAGATAATGTTCAAGCATACACGTCGGTAAATTTCTCGGCAGTGGGAAGAGTGGCGGATTCAGGGAATATTCTGTTGCTGAAAGGAAGAAAGCACATTCAAGGTGTGCCGATGCTTTTTAAAGCGCTAATGGAAGTGGTCTAATAAATAGTCCAGAAAAAACTAGAAATACTGAAAGCCTAAAGTGCTCTTCCATGGCAGCCACTGGCACGTTACTTTGATAAAGCTGCCTGCCTGTGGCAAACGGCATTCTCATTTGCGCCAGTTGTTAAGTGTGCAGTGGAAACGGCATCGCTTTCCGGGAAATATTCATCAAGCGTTAAACGTACGGCATTTCGGCGCGACCTTCAAGTCTCATAGAAGGGGGCTGATCAACCCAGGACACGAACTACCAAACGATAAGTGTAGGCAGCCTACTTCAAGGGGGAACTTCACATTGCCAGGAAGCAACGAGCTCAGCGATGTTCGGGCAGTGACCCTGTATGCGTCAAACGAGAACTTTAACGACGATACATGTCGGCTGCTAAAGTTTCGCCTTAAACACTATCGCTCGTTTCTCGCCTGGCGGAAAGATTCGCGGGTATACATTTCCTCCACTTCCCTTCAGGCGCCGGTAAGCTTGCGCTCGCCCAGTATCTTACTCTGCAGCGAGTTGTGACGGAAGGCTGGTAGATTCTGTCGTGTTGTGATGAAATACCACAAACGTGAATTAACGCGAAGGAGTTTATGGCAGCAGTGAAATTGCAGCGACTTGCATCAGAATGCCCGAAACAGACAACCAACAGGCATGAACGGTGCACTGTAGAACGTAAGTCTACTCGTGTTGCATGCGCTGGCAGTTCTCGTCGGAGTTCACGCTTTCTGAGAAATGTATTATGCTGCACTATGCTCTGAGCAACTCCGGAGTTCATTCCTTAATCACCGGTGAACCGATCACTGAAGATCTTGTGTGGTTCGAGGCTGATCCTGTTTACGCGGGTGTAAGTACTGGAAACACGAATGTATGTATGCTGCGTGCACATGGTGAAATATTCTGTACAGTTCTGAATCTGTTGAGGTAAAAAGAAAAGTCGGCTGCACGCTTGCGAATAACAGAAGACACCATGCCGCAACGGTATTGTTTCAGGGAGCCGAGTGAAGAGAGCTACGAATAAAACGGGAAAATACGGCGTTTTTTGCACTCATTTAAGTGTTTTAGCGCATATGCGCCGCGACCAAGTTTTATGTGAGTAGGTATAGTCTGGTCAACGTGCACTTTCGATTGAGACCAAGTGGACATTTTCATCAATGACTACCTTCCCTTCGCAGATTTCAAGATAAAATCTCTACGACTGGACTACTTCATTGCTATAATAGTCACAGTGCAACTGAAAGTCTGCCCAAAAAACAACGTGTGTGAAATGGTGTTGCCAATATGCAGCGTGTTTTGGAAAAATTATTTATTGCGTATTGCAAGCATGCTTAGATGCACGCAGTAAAGAAATCTTGACTAAAATCTACCTCTTCGTCAAGGCGGCTTGACATATAGAGATTAATATAAATATTGTTCCCATAGACATGAAGTCACGGACATCGACAGTAAGAACTTCGCTCAGCGAAGTAAACAAAACAAAAATGTGAATATTAATGCACAAAAACATGCTGCGTATAGCTCTCATTTCTCGTTGCAAGCGGAACCCTCCTTGACCTGTCTAATGCCCTTCGCACCGACGAGGACTACGCCACCTACGCTTAACAAAGAATAACGATGTCTTCTTCGATCGCGTGGGTGATCGCAATACTGCGTTTTCGAAGACTAGTTCATTCAAAGGGGCGGCGAGAGGCCGTTTCTTCAAACTGTCGCTGTACCTGTCATTTACTGTATTTAGAGTACTTCTTAAGTGCCAACCACTGGCACGCGTACGCTCGCGTCTACGCGTCAAAAGCGTCAAATGCGCCTCTCGGCGTCGACGTCGGAGGGGCATACGCGAGCAGGCGTGAGGGATCAAGCCTGGCTTGACATTTCGCCTCGCCAGTGGTTGGCACTTCAGTACTGTTCCACCGCCATGGTCTACTCGGCTGCTAACCCGCAGGTCTCGGGATCTAATCCCGGCTGCAGCGGCTTCATTTTCGGTGGAGGCGAAAATGCGGTAAGCCCGTGTGCTCAAATTTGGGTGCACGTTAAAGAAATCCAGGTGGTCTAAATTTCTGGATCCCTCCACTACGGCGTCTCTCATATTGATATGATTGTTTTGGGACGTAAACCCCACATATCAATCAATCATTTTTCCAAGACTTTTACTTACTCTCTTCATAACCATACGAATGGGGAGAGGGGAATCTCTTGACAATATACATGTACACAATCTGTTTAAACTACCACCGATATTGACGTCACAGAGAGAAGCTGAAGCCTGTGCCCCCCCCCCCGCCGTGGAGTTTGTGATCCCCCCCCCCCCCCGAAAAAAATTTCTGGCTACGCGCCTGTTGGCAGATAAGGTGGGGCTCGCTCAGATTCTTTGAAAAAATATATCTTATGATTTGGACTCACCGATTTAATCCTCAGCCTGACCCACCTGGACTTAGGACTCAGGTTCACCAGAATTTTCCACTGCTGGACGCACTTGGACTCGATCTCACTAAAGCATTACTCACCCGGACTCACCAAAACTCAGGCTCAAAACCTCATCTCATTCTGAGTGAGTTTGCCGACCTGTCGAACCGAGAAGTAGTAAGAACCTTGACCTGAGGCGGTTGAGTTATTTATTTATTTATTTATTTATTCATTTATTTATTTATTTATTTATTTATTTATTTATTTACCCACAGAGCCTATTGTCGTTACAGTGGGGGAGCGTCTAGAAAAGTAGAATACAAATAAGATACATTGGCAGCCAAACAAGTATTCAATGTCACCTCAAACCAAATCCGCAGCACAAATACCTAAATTATGAAAAATGCAACACAGTCATTCTAAAAGAGAATAAAACGAATCATTGGACATGCTAGAGGCAACGATACGAGGCAGTAGGTTTCATCCTCTAATTGTTTTGGTAAAAAGACTGCTTTGAAGTACGTCAGTCTTGCATGTGATTTCTCTTATTTTGAACCTATGGTCAATACGGTCTGATACAGATAGTACGGTGCAAGTAAATATTTTGCTTTATCGACTGCGACATGACAATTATAAATACCATGAAAGAACTTCAATTGCAATTTTCGTCGACGGTTCTGTAAGCATTCCCAATTTAATCTTTCTTTCAGTCTTGTCGCGCCAATATCTCTACTGTATATCCCCGTTACGGACCGAGCATCTAAATTCGGGACCCTTTCCAATTTATTAATGTCTCCCTTAGCTGGAGGGTCCCAAACTGTGCAGGCGTATTCAAAAATGGGTCCAACAATGGCCTTAAACAATAATTCTTTAGTAGGAGTGGAAAATATTTGACATTTAGTCGCGAAATTTCCAGCGCTTTCCCAGCATTTGCTGCAACGTAATCAACTTGTCTCTTCCACCTGCGCTGAGACGTAAAAGAAACACCAATATATATAAATTCAGATACCTGTTTTAAGCTCACACCATTCACATAGGCACTCACTCTTTTTCCTTGTAAATTTCATGTAAACTGTTTTTTAAATTTAACTTCATACGCCATTTTGCACACCATTCACCAATTGTATTCAGGTCTCGTTTGCTTGCTTGCTTGTTCCTTTTTTTTTTTTTGTGGCTCTCACCCAATAAGGGGGATTGGCCAAGAAGCCGGTGGTTAATGCAAGTAAATACCTATAGATTTTCTAGATTAGGGGAATATGAATGCTGTGTTTTGACTGTGAAATTAATTTGGTGCAATGCTAAAAAAAAGAAAAAAAATGGGGGGAAGAAATAATAGAATTTGTTAAATATCTGTGGTGGAATCGTTATATGAAATTCTCCTGAAAGTTGAATCATTTCAGTGTATCAGCTAAATAGTAAGTGGTAGTGTGACTAGTAAAATTCGAGAGCTGATGGCTGACTCAGCAAGGTAATCTTCTTGTGTTGTATATGAAATCGCAGAGAGCCCCGCAGATGTTCCTGTCGCTATGTCCCAATGAAATGGCCCCAAAAGACAAAATATTGGGAGTATTAAGTGATATTCCTAATTTTCTGAATAAAATTTCGAAGCAGTTTTTTCTTTGATTTTTGAATCGGTGACATGTGATAAGAAAATGGTCGATATGTTCAGGTTCGTTACAGCTTGAGCACAAAGGGGATGGCACCAGACCAGACCTGTTTAAGTAGAAATTAAGAGATGGTACACGGCAACGTAATTTTGTTACCAAGACTTCCAATTTACGCGTGGGACACCATTTATTATTCCATGTGAAGTGCAGATGCGAGAAATCTGGATTCATTGGTGCGCAACTTAGTCGTCCTTGTTTTTCACTTCTCTAGATAACACACAGTCAATGGCGAATAAACGATTTGGGAAGTCGATGAGCTTATGTTTGCAAATGTCCCAACTCGTGATCTATTCCTCGTGCTTGGAAAACCAAACTTTGGCCGTGCCCTCAAGGTAAAAAAAAAATATTGTCTAACATGAGCACCGGGTTCCAGTTGTATAGTGTGCTCACCCATGCGTATACCTGAAGCCATTTTTTTTTACATCCTAGTTGCCGTTGTCGGAAGAGGTGGTCATGTGGTTGGGTCAGAACGATGGTGCGGTTCGTGACGGCTGGATGCGACACTTTCTTGCGCTGCGTGGTTGGCCGAGGTACGCTTGCTTGCTTGCTTGCTTGTTCCTTTCTTTTGTGGCTCTCACCCACTAGGGGGGATTGGCCAAGAAGCCGGTGGTTGGGGAAGTTTCCAACGAATCCTCGTTCTCGTCGTGATAAACCATCGCAGAGGTAGCCAAGAAATGTTCGCTGCGTAGAATCGTCGTGAATATTCATTCTCGAAGTACCCGCACTCTCCACCATAATGTTACGAGTAAAAGGCGCCTGAAAAATATATTTACTATGGATAATCAGGCAGGCATACAAGATATAGATGTGAATGTAGATCCTAAACTCGTGGCTCACACCCACCTTGGGGGATCAGCCAAGAATGGAGCCTAGTCTGCACGAGAGCTCAAACATCGTCTTCTTCTCTATTGAGTTCGTCTGTGGCACCCCGTAGCAATATTACGTCTTATTTAGGAAGAGGATGCAGTTTAGTCGAGTCTGGTTTATGGGAACTACCAGGAGCGAGTTGTATAGACCCTTTCGCTGTTCACAAACACACGCCTTTGATGACAATCGGTTTCGTCCACCGATGTCCCTTAATAATATAGGTGTGAAAGAAAAGCTTTAGAAAGTAGCCCGCTCATTTCTTTACACTTTTCTTCCCTATTTGGCAAAATATACTCAAATAGATGTTGTTTCGAGCTACACAAAAAATATAAAAGATTGACTTGAAATTAACGCACATTCCTTTGTGGGAAAAACTATTGAGAGGCACTCCTTTCTCTTGAAAAAAAAAACTTTAAAACGCGTTCAGTTTCGACGTTAGGAGCTAGTAAATGAAGTGACCGGAAGTTTTTGGGGTACAACGCTTGTGACCTTGATTGATTAATTTGTGGGGTTTAACGTCCCAAAACCACCATATGATTATGAGAGACGCCGTAGTGGAGGGCTCCGGAAATTTCGACCACCTGGGGTTCTTTAACGTGCACCCAAATCTGAGCACACGGGCCTACAACATTTCCGCCTCCGTCGGAAATGCAGCCGCCGCAGCCGGGAATCGAACCCGCGACCTGCGGGTCAGCAGCCGAGTACCTTAGCCACTAGACCACCGCGGCGGGGCACGCTTGTGACCTTGAAAGCATCCATATTAATATGAGCGACGACTACGAATTCACATAAAAACGATAGGAAGGGGAAGATGGAAGCTTGCGATGAAAACTCCGTAAACAGCTAGTGGTTGTGTCAAGCCGACGTATCGATACATTTCATGTTCACAGATTTTCCATACGATTACACATGCTAGTTGTCGTCCATTCCCACCAAGTTTTCACGGTGTGGGGAAAGAAAAGAGAGCTCAAGGGTCCCATACTTCTCCTCTCACTTTTAAGTGATCCCACCTGTGCAACTGGCGTAAAGTTTTTTTTAAAAACATGTGGCCCGTCACAATTTTAAACGACATGTGTTGGCGTGCTGGTTTGTGTGAATCTATAGTACTTTTTTAACGCAAAACGACACCACAAGAATGAAGATAGAACATAGCGTTACTCTCAACTATCATCATTTATATCACTTCAATGTTTAAACCAACCAGATACCGATAACCCTGCAATGTACTTTCTCGTGCCTATTGAGACACTGTGGGGTGTGGCTATCGCCAGATTACACTCTGTGAGTGAGCAATGTACGCATCGGATGAACAGTCTCGCCCCGTGATGCCACGTGATGATATCACTTTTACTTTTGCCTTCGTATGTGCATAGTCTGCGTAGATAGGCTGATAAATTGATCGTGCCGGTCGACGTGAGCACTGCTCCTCAGCAAGATCAAACGTGGTGGGCGTACCCGATCTTCACCGCAGGCGTCTGTCAATCAAACGAATTGACGTGTGAACTCGCATACAAACTCGTTGATTCTGAGGAGACCTCAGTTCAACTCGTGGCTGTCATGGTTCTGTTGTGACAGTCCAGCGTTTGATGCGGTGAACGCTAATGCAGCAGTTTTTTTTTTTTGCATATAAAGTAATTTGGATAGCTTGTACTGCTTACGCAAGGCTGGATACGCAGGGCTGGAGCTGGAACTTGGTATAACCTAGCTTCTTGCAGCTTCACAAGTTTGTCGTATACACATGTGTTTAATCAGCTTTGAAGTGAAGGTCACCTTTTTAATTTTGACTGTACTAATTGAGTAAGGCTTAAGTAACATGCATTAAGCTGTTTTGTCTTCATTGATAAGGTTTAGGTTAAAGGGTAATTATCTCGGCACAATCAGCGTGACCATGATCAATATAGTGCTATGAAACGTATTCTTGATTAACACGATACTACATATCATCATACTACAAAGGGCTAATAAGCATGCTTTTACTTAGTGTGTTCACAATTAACGTCACGTAAAATATCAAGCTTTAGTTAGCTCATAAACTAGTTTGCTTTAGTTAGCCCGGCACTAAGCTCTACATGACTTCATTAGCGTGGTCTTCTTCAGATGTGGCTTAATTGCCTGGGCCCAGGCACGTAGCCAGAAATATTCAGGGGTGAAGCTTCTTATCTATAGGCCGTCAGTCGTTCGCCCCTCGATAGTAGCCGTATCATGCAACCACCTCAAGTTTATGAGTTGCTCAATAGATGGCGTTTTGTATATATGTCCTCGGCAATAGTATAACTAGATAGCGTTAATGATTTTCACAGGATATCCACGGAGCGAATGATGATCAGTGGGGCGAAGCGTCCGTCCGCGTGTCCATCCATCCGTGTTTTTTTCTGTCCATGAGTCTATCTGTCTGTGCGTCAATGCTTCCGTCCGTCTGTCCGTGCGTCCATCCATTCATGCATGCGTCCGTGCATCTGTCTGCCTGTCAGGACGCACGGACGAACGCTTCGCCCCACTCATAATCATTCACTCCGTGGATGCGCTGTGGCTTGCTTTCGGTGAGCGCACCTCCTTGATTTCATTGATTTCAGGTGGGGCAATCCCTTAAAATGGCCATTTTTCGCTCTCCAGCCATGGCAAGAAAAGCTTTCTTTCGGGGGGGGGGGGGGGGGCGGGCGTGGGCCCAGTTGCTATCCCCTGGCTATACGCCCCTGCCTCTGCCTTACAATGACTTGGCGTCATTGCTTGGCCATAGCATGTCCTGGCCTAATTACTCAAGTATACCATACAGCCAAATAGCTAATTACCCGGCCGCACGTCCTCGTGTGCTAGCGGAGGATGACAACAAAGAAAACGCGCAGAGGCCAAGGAGCGCGCTTGAGTGTACAAGCAGATCATGATGATTATAACACGTGGCTTCGGGTTCAGCTGCGGTCACGATGTTGTAAGGTGCTTGGCCGGTACTAATCTGAGAGGCCTCCGTGCTCATTATTCTACAACACACTTAGCGCCGACAATAAAAGTTTCAAATAAATATAAACAACCCGTGCCTCTAAAAAATGTCACGAAAAATTCTGCACACTTATTTCATGGGTGTACTTTTGGACATAGTGGAACGACAAAGAAATGAAAGAAGATGCCTTTGGTTTGAAAACACCACCCAACAGAGTCGGCCGTCTTTGACGAGGTGACGGGTTGCATCGTAACCAAAGAAGCGCAGTGCAAGGAGGGGTGGATTTGACTTTTTTGTACTGTTGCCTCATTCAAAAGGGGGTGTCGCCGGAACATAGGAAAATCCCGAGTTTTGGCAACACCATCTTTCATTCAGCCAACTGAACAAAAAGGCAAATTCCCACTCCTAAAAACGTGCGATTGAAAAACGATGGTATGCGCCACTCGTTGGGGACAGAGAATTCATTGGTTCAACGCCCCACGACGGTACCATATCATCTCATTTTTTTTTTACAGCGAAAGCTGTATAAGGTGAGTGGAGACGAAAAACCATCGTGCATCAATGTCACAAGCGGTCTTCAATGGCTGTGCACTTATGTCGTTCTCAGTGGTGTACCCACGTACGTGCGCCATTGGCTACGTTGTGAGTGACGTCGTCCATGCCGCTGCAGCCAAGGCGCCGAGAACGTGTGATTCAGCTTCTACTAAGGCTTCCCACATGGCAAAGCAATGGACAACTTCAGAAAAGCACCGAGAGTGAAAACGTGAGTGAGCTCGCGTTCGCCTGGCTGATGGTAATGTCCAGTGACAAAAAAAAAATTCCAGATTCCCCGTACAGTGGCAATCGATGATATCCCTACCAAGAAGATTCGTGTGACACCTCTATGTCCCATATACAATAATCCCGTACGATCATGCGAGAACACATGCGATTCATGTGTGCTCATACCAGATTATTGGATATGAGGCATATGTGTGATATGAAAATTTTGGTCAGGGATGCAAAGCAGAAATGAAGAACGTTGCTGTCACTTTAAAATCAGCACAACGATACGAGGCGGACGTAAATTTTGCCTACATGACTTCCAAATCATTACTATTTATGTTTGCACCTGGCATTTTGTTCGTCGTCAATCTCGTCACGTAATACCAAAGTTATTATATGTGAATCTAGCAAAACAGCCGCGAGCGCGCTATGAGTGTAGCATGTAGTTATGTTTTACATTACACGCATGTCATGATTATCATGGTTGGACGTGTCATTTACCTTGGTCGTAGATTCACGTCAAGTAATACCAAAACGGATATATCTGAAGCTAGCGAAACGGCCAGGAGCGCATCGTGAGCACAGTATGTAGTCATGTTCTTACATATTGACACACTCTTCGGATGAGCCCCCCCCCCCCCCCGATGCAACATCGACGGGCGGCAGACTCGCAGGCTTTACGCTTCAGCATGCGACGCCTGAAAGACCTCAAAGTGGTGCATCTCAAATTTATTTTCAGGCTGGTCCACCCGCACGGGGTTGCACGTGTGGTGATGTATGGGTCTGACCGACACACTCATCGAGAAGACACGGAGATTTTATACAACTCAAACAAGCATTTAAATCAAACAAGGACAATTGCAACAAAAATTAACTTAACAAGAAACAACAAAAGTTCGCGCGATGGAAAAGAACAGCTAGACAACAAACAATGCTCTAAAAGGACACAACAACAGGTACAGACACAACGCAAGTCCGCGGAATGTGAATAAAAAACAACATGATGAATAGAGATACCACAAAAATTTACGAGAGGATGATCATTCTCACGTTTCTGAATTTCAACGTACGACGCAGCGCACACTACAATTACAGAAAAGCTGGGTATAATAAAATAACAAATAAAAATTCACAAGAAAAAGTTCCATACGGTTGAGGCCAGTTCATGGTACACGTAGGGGAGTGGACAGGTTGCCGCTGAAGATCTCGCCAGCTTAGTAGACGACACGGGTGTGCGGTAATGCAGCTGTCTCAATACGTTGCGCGGGTCACTCCATGCTCGTCACCTATGCGCGAGCGTCGCGTCACCGACGACCGCGCTTCTCGCTGGTTGGACGTCAACTGCCGATTCCGAAGGAGTCAAAACTTTTTCCGGGCGTACGTGTCCTCCCGTACCCTCTGGAGGTCATTTATTTTTTTTCGAACACATGTGTGCCCCTTGCAATACAGGGGTAGGGAGGACGTGGTGGCGCCATTGATCGGTCGTTAGCGGCGCCGAATGTTGTCCTTCCAACACCAAAGCGTTCTTCCTTGGACAATGGGGCACGTGGGCGAAACGAAAATTGCAGTCATAAGTAATATACCTTCGTCATCCAGTCACGTCACATAACACCAAATTTGGTATCGGTGAAGCTAGCGAAACGACCACGAGCGCATCATGAGCGTGGCATGTACTCATGTTCTGACATCACATGCATGTCATAATTATCATGTTTGCAACTGTAAAATACCTTCACCATCCATTCACCTCGCGTACTACCAAACATGATGTATTTGAAGCTAGCGGAATGACTGCGAGCGCTTCATGAGCGTGGCATATGGTGATGTTCTTACATGACACGCATGCCATGATTTCCACATGCGAACCTGTCACGTTCGCCATGCAGTCTTGTCATACCATACCAGTGTTCTGATATGTTATGTGAATGAAACCATCGCAGGAGCAGAAAGATTAATCGAAAGCCTGCGCTTGTTTAACGCACTTCTGATTGATTGATATGTGGGGTTTAACGTCCCAAAACCACTATATGATTATGAGAGACGCCGTAGTGGAGGGCTCCGGAAATTTCGACCACCTGGGGTTCTTTAACGACCACCTGGGGTTCTTTAAGGCTTTTGTGTTTTTTGTCATGTATATGGATGCAATATCCGGTGCTCATCTCGTAGGGCTGGTAGATTTCGCCCGCGCGTTCCCATATCATGGTTGCTAGGCATGCCTGTGCGACAATTTTTTTCTCGATATATTATTGCAGGAAGTTCCTACGTAAGCTTTTAATAGTGCAGAATACACACGTACCTGTGATGAAATGGTCTTCGCACACCCTGGCTCCAACGTTCGCTACCCAAAGGCTACATCTCGCTGTGGCTTTCTTGACAGCCGCGGCCCACGTCATTTCCTTTGCTCATTCCATGGGAATCGAATCATGCGTTTGCTTTCCGCGCACGAGTTGGAACAGCCAAGACCTGAACAACCGACTATGGTTTAGCAGGACAAAGACAAACAGGTGACCGCGCTTGCAAATCTCGCATAATCTGAGGCTTGCGGCGGAGCACCTCGCCGTCGTCTTCTCTCCTCGAACCGGAAGCCGGCACCAGACGCTGCATCCCGCAATCCCTCACTCTTTTACTACTCAACTATTTAGACACTTCCCTTCGAGGCCGCTTATCGACACTCCGTTATTCTTCTCCCTCAATGCGAGGGATACAGTGTCGTCATTTGTTGTGTTTGAAGTGAATGGTAGATGTGCTGTTTGGTGCGTTGTTTTTGGTTTCGCCAGGTAATTTGGCCAGTTTGCATCGCTCGGTGGTGATTACCTGCAGCTGATTTTTAAAATTTTCAAAGTGGCTATGGACTATTCGTAGAAACGGCTTGAGTTGACCCATTTTACTCGACCGGCTATTACCATTAGTTGAAAAAGTTTATTGTGTTAATTTTTGTATTGTCTTTCGTAAATAATGTTTTTACATATCTGAGGATCTTCTGCCACAAGAAAGCAACACCCCAAGTAGCATGGAGATACCTCCTTTCTATAATTTTTAAAGAATGCTGGGCACAATTCTTAAAACACTATATATATATATATATATATATATATATATATATATATATATATATATATATATATATATATATAATTGCAGAGAATAAATTCTTGGACGCCGGTAAATAGTATGAATAAAAAGAAAAAGAAGACACACGTCGAAAAACGGAAAGGTTTCTTTACGTTTTGGCCGTGGGACCGGCCTTCGTCAGAATAACAGATGTAACAGTGGTACAACAGCATATAAGCGCATACAGCGCATACAGCGTCTACAGCGCATACAGCGTCTACAGCGCATGCAGCGCATACAGCGTCTTGCACCAGTGACTGCTGTAGATGTTATTGCTTGTACCAGCTGTAATCCTTGTGCTGCACGTGTCGTGACTTGTTATTTGATTGCTTATAAGTAGGATGTGATACGGGGGCCCCCATATAGATTTCATGTCTGACTGTTGTACTTGTTTTGATGATGTTTGCACTCACGTGATTATTTCAAGCGAAACGTATGCGCTTATATGCTGTTGTACCACTGTTACATCTGTTATTCTGACGAAGGCCAGTCCCACGGCCGAAACGTAAAGAAACCTTTCCGTTTTTCGACGTGTGTCTTCTTTTTATTCATATATATATATATATATATATATATATATATATATATATATATATGTATATATATATATATATGTATAATTATATATATATATATATATATATATATGTATATATATATATATATATATATATATATATATATATATATATATATATATATATATATATATATATATATATATATATATATATATATATAGGGGAAAGAAGAGTATACCTAAGGGCTCGTTTTTCCGTCTTTTGACACAATAATAAAGAGATCTAACAGACAATAATGCCAAGGAATGTATAGGGGAAGTTATTAGAACAAATGTAGTGGATATAAGAAGAAAGTAAGTAGGTGAAAAAATAACCTGCCGTGAAAAGGAAACGAACCTACGACCTTCGAATAACGCGTTCGATGCTCTAACCACTCAGCCATCACGGCGGCCATCCCCCCACAACTTTTTGGGTTTATATTTGAATTTAAACGTGGGAGTGTCAGTCAGCGCCATCTGTAGCCAAGCGGTGAGTGTGGAACACCCTTTTATGAGCCTGTGTGGCGTCACGTAGCACGTGGACTTATTACGTGTGGGCAGCTGACCAATATTACCTCGTATACAACCTAAGGGCACCAAGTCTGCCAGTACGAGACCCTTGTTAATGAATAAGGGAAAGAAGTGTATACCTACAGGGCTACTTTATTTCGTCTTTTGACACAATATTAATGAGATCTAACAGACAATAATGCCAAGGAATGTATAGGGGAAGTTCTTAGAACAATTTTAACGTGAATAAGAAGAACGGAAAGTGGGTGAAAAATAACCTGCCATGAGCAGGAAACAAACCTGCGACCTTCAAATAACGCGTTCGTTGTCTAACCACTGAGCTATCACGGTGGCCATCCCCCAACCACTTTTTTGAGTTTATATTTGAATATACACGTGGGAGTGCCAGTCAACGCCATCTGTAGCGAAGCGGCGAGTGTGGCACACCCTTTTATGAGCCTGTGTGGCGTCACGTAGCACGTGAACCTATTACGCGTGGGCAGCTGACCAATATTCCCTCGTGTACAACCTAACGGCACCAAGTCTGCCAGTATGAGACCCTCGTTAATGAATAAGAGAAAAAAAAGTATACCTAATGGCTCGTTTTTCCGTGTTTTGACACAATAATAACGAGATCTAACAGACAATAACGCCAAGGAATGTATAGGGGATGTTATTAGAACAAATGCAATATAAATAAGAAGAAAGGGAAGTGGGAGCAAAAATACCCTGCCATATATATATATATATATATATATATATATATATATATATATATATATATATATATATATATATATATATATATATATATATATATATATAGGTATGGGATATGGCACAACGGGAGTGTTGTCAACAAGGATAAATATATTTATTTCCCAACAGTTTCGGGAGGGGTCCTCCCTTTCCCGAATGTTGACAACGCTCCCGTTGTGCCATATCCCATACCTTCACGAAGGTATGGAACTGGCCCATTGAATTATTACTCCCACTATATATATATATATATATATATATATATATATATATATATAGAAACCGTATTTCGAGGGTGACAACTATTAAGCGATAGGTGGCGTTGTGTTCTCGAGCGCTGAACACCACTATCATCATCATGGTTGGTGAGCGGCAGCGCCGGACATCGTTTGAGTGCAGGGAAGCTAGCAGCAAAATAGAATTTGAGGAGCGATTAAGAAAAATGCGAGAGGAGCGTTGGGCGAGGAAAGTTTTTAGTTACTTGTGCAAGACGAATGTCGATACGAAATGGAGGGAATGAACTCGAAAATTGTCAAGCAAGTATTTAGACAACATCAAAAAACCAAACCAAAAGAAAACATTGGTTAAGAAGAAAGGGAAGAAAACAGAGAGGGACATGTGGAAGATGGGAATGCTTACGAAATCATTACTGGAGACCTACAAAAATTTTACGCAAGAAATTGCAAGGGAAAAGATCTACGATGATTCTCGGGGTAGTCCTCTGCTCTTCGAGCCCCACCGCTGTTGTTTAGTGGCTAAGGTACTCGGCTGCTGACCCGCAGGTCGCGGAATCGAATCCCGGCTGTGGCGGCTGCATTTTCGATGAAGGCGGAAATGCTGTAGGCCCGTGTGTTCAGATTTTGGTGCACGTTGAAGAACCCCAGGCGGTCGAAATTTCCGGAGCCTTCGACTACGGCGTCTCTCATAATCAACTTGTGGTTGTGGGACGTTAAACCTACAAATCCATTAATCCATCTATCTTCTGTTCCTTGAGGCTAGAACGGGAGTAAACTCAGCGCCCAATATTTCAATAGAGCCATTTATCAGCAATATTTCATTCGTGCAAGAAGCGCTGTAACGACAAAAATTTGCGTGTGACTACAAAAGTAATTTCATAAAACCACCATTCGGTAAAATTTCATTTGCCCTTACCTGTACTGTTGTGCGAAAATCATAATATTCACTTTTATATCTGATGATGCTTGCTCGTAGCTGTTCAGTCGCAGCGAAACGGCAATCTCGTTATACACGGCAGAGTTTTACTTCTGGCGTCTAGAGGCTCCCAGTTGCTCCTACGAGTGGTCAATTATTGTAAAATTACTTTATTCGACCACGACGTGAGCGTTCCCAGCGACGTAGCCGGAAAACTGGCAACACTCATAATCGGCTGCATTTTCGATGGAGGCGAAAATGCTGTAGGCCCGTGTGCTCAAATTTAGGTGCAGGGGGTCTAAATTTCCGAAGGTCTCCACTACGGCGTCTCTCATAATCATATGGTGGTTAGGGGACGGTAAACCCCGCATATCATCGTCTTATCATTATGAACACTCGTAATCAATTGGCATCGAGGGGCTTAAACCACAACGAAATTGCGAGAGTTGAACTTATTGTCTTATCGTCTGCTTCTTCCATAACTAAATGCGATCAATATGAATATTAAAATATGCAATATTACAGATAATTTTGCTATAGAAACAGCCTAAATAGGTATCTAGCTTTTCAATCTGTTTTTACAGAGCTATGCTTGATATTCTTGTTTCCTTTGCTTTCAACAAGCTTGGTCAGGGGGTGCAGATGACACGCAATCGCTATCTCTCAGCCAGATCGTTATGCGCGAATCGTGATAGTCTTGATCCCAATAGGACCGGATCACAATTAAAAGTTACCGTGTAGCAGCACCTAATCTAGGTTTCGGTTAATCCGGATCGGCACTTATCGCGATTAAAAATGTCGGTGTGACACCGGTATAACATGAACTGAAGTGCATACGTGGTGGTGCACTGTTATCAATTAATTTACTTTGGTTAGTCCTGTTTTTCTTAAGCCAACTGCTTAGGTGCCTCATCAAACACGTGAATTAACCACCGGTAACCCGTGTCTTCAACACGAATGATGCAAAAAAAAATCACGTGACGACGTCTCAGATCGATAAAATTTGTGACGGCATCATGTCGGCATTCAGGGTGTATCATAGGATGACATCATCATCTGAGAGTCACTTTGCGTTACCTCCTGCCCTAATCACGGATTTCACCTAAAATCAGGTCACATGCACAAAGCTTGCTATGTCTTCAATCATGGGGGCTGTGGAAAGCCACATTATGTGCAGAAAGCTTTCGGGGGCAGGAGATGGAGGGTGAAGGCATCGGATGAAGACAAAAGGTATATTTATTTTCGACGTCGAGTCATTTCAGGCGGATACATGAAAGACCTTGTGAGTTTCTTTGTTTGTGTGTTTAAGCTATCATTTCTCCAAAATGTATAGCAGTCCAAACCATCATATTGGTGTTGCTGATTACCACGTTTTCAACTCCTGGCGGAGGCGAATCAATTCTGGTGGAAGAATTCTGGTTTGCACACTAAACACTATATCATTACCTTTAGTAGGTAAGCGAATCACAAGCATGTCAGTTTAGTAATGCCACAGCTTTACCAAGTGAACAAGACGCGAGAGTTGCGCGAGTTAATTTTTACTTGTTGTTCCACGACATTCCACTTTGCACAAAAATGCTTGAAACAGCAAAGCGAAGAACGCTGCCATTTAAGCAAACCATTATGTAAAATAAATTATATGAAATTTGCGAGCGCGTGACCATGAGATATCCATTTAATACGTGCATATAGGTGTGTGAAGATGCTCGTTGAGGCGAGCCAGCGAGAGCATACGAAGGCACGGCCGATCCCTGGAACATGAGGAAGAGCTTGTTTTTCGGAGACAAAAAAGGGGGTACGTGAAGGGGGGAGGGGGGTGGCTCACTTAGTCGGAACGGGCCGGACGGCTACGGAACCCACATAGTACCGCTTCCTACGTTATTTTGGTTATCTTTGCGATCTGCAGTTTATTCTCTTCTGCAGCGCGTTTACATTCGCCATTCCACATGAAACAAAACCAGCTACCTTTCCTTCTGATGGGTGCGCGCAAAATGCGCTCCTAACGGGCACACAAGTGTGGATGATTGCCGTGAAAAAACAGCAAGAAAAGATAATATACAACATCGCCGCACCAAAGCTACCAAATATGTTATTTGTGTCGTGAGTCACAACAGTCAAGTGCTCGAATGGCGCAATAATAAATCTTGTACATCTTACCGCTACATTTACCAATAACGGCCGAAATATTGAACGCGTAGCAGACGCCGGCCACTTTGACGCGGCTTTCGCCGCGCACGAAGCCCACAGGTTCTAAGCCCCTAAAACGGTTGAAAGCGCATGAAAATGGTTGGGATGGTGCATAAGATGTTTCGTGGCTTTATCAATTTATGCCACAATGCACAAAAAAAACATCTGCTTAACAGCCCAGCATCACGGCGCCCACATGTTTTAGGTAAAATGGTCTATAGTTAGCCGTGGCTTTCTCCGCTTTCAGTCGGTTTTCAGACCGACGCACGTCTAGTTTTGGCAGGAACTTATTGCGTGTCCAGCCGTTACGTGGTGTTGTTATTTTCTGCAAGAACCGCGCAACACCTATTCACGTGACTAAAACTTGTGATGTGACTACATGTTACGCGATTGCGTCAGGTGATCATGCAATGTGACGAGTTACGCGATGCTACAGGAATGCTGTTAGGTAACTCGCTCACTTATGTATCGGTATTTCAGTCAGGGGACCGGTTTTTACGTGGTGTTACCCGATTTCAGTCACGTTGCTAGATGTCACCTGGTTTGAGTCACGTGGCTAGCTGTTACATGATTTTAGTCACGAGGGTAGTTATTTGGTTTATGACGGGGATATGCTAAGTGAATACCTGTAACGTATTGTAGCGATTTTAGTCACGTGACATAATATGTTATTTTACTCAAGTGGCTAGATGTTAGAGTGTTATTTGTTTTTGCTCACCTGGCAAATTATGTTGTTTCGTTGCTTTAGCCACGTTACTAGTTACCATGTGACGTGATTTCAACACGTGGTGAGATATCAAGTGATTTTCAGTTCCTTAGCCAGCCCTTACGTGATGTTACATTACTTTATTATCGTAAGTAGCTCTTACGTACAACTATGTAATTTTTCGTCACGTGTATAGTTCTTACGTGAAGTTATGCGTTACCTAATCAATGGGTCATCTTTTGCGACTCGAGGTCAGCCTTGCAGGTACTATGGTTTGCTTTACGGCATGAATTACACAAACATGCAGTATAAAAGATAAGGCATAACTACTACCAAGCACTCGAAGAAGGACTTGGTATTGTCGCATATTGCAAGAGGGTCACACAAACTATAGTTTTATTAAAGGGCAAACTTCTGCGCAGAAAAATAGGTGAAATAATTGAGCTCGCTAAAGCGTTCCACACGAACGGCTCTTTCGAACACCTTCTGACGAGCAGCAGATCAGGCCTCTGTCACGCGTCCGAGCACAAGGAGCATATCTCGCGGTGCCGCAGAAAGCACGTGCAGGCGCGCTACATTTTATACGCTTGCATAGAATCTCGCTGGTTCACCTGGTATAAACCTAACTGAAAGCAGTCTCTGCGGCAATATTGTATTTCATTGATTGCCGAGTCAATGCGGAATTATCGGCAATGGCCACGCAGATGAAGCTGCTCAATCGGCTTACGACCAAGACCTGTGGACCCCGTGCCACTCTTGAGAATGGACGCTGCACGGTGACTACAATCACTTGCTCATCATATCACGCTTCTACAATGGACTGCACAGAGTTTCTATAACGTGCGCATGTTTTGATCAACCCGGAGACTTGCAAGTTCGTTTGCCGTCCGGGCTTTCACGATGCGATGAAACTTTGCTGCGTCGCACATGATTGGACGTGGCATTTACGCACTAGTGTCCCATTAGAACGGGCAGAAATACAGCATGCAACATTTACACCTGCGCCGAGACGCTTCAGCACATTGTGTGCCAGTGAGCACAATCGGTGCTTTGCATAAAAGTAATTGCCACATTTTACGGAATCTGCCGAATTTTTCTCTTACTTCTGTAATGCTATATTGCTGCAAATGATTTGGCTTGGGTAAAAACTGTGACACTTTATTTCAGAAGATTTTCATTACAGCTTGTAGCAGTCACTATAATATTTAATTAAAATATGGTACGCTTTACAATGTGTGTGCTTCCACTGACGCTGAATTACATTTATTGTAAACTCTCACTTACGAATACAAACTAACATCGAAATATATGTTGGTTACCTCTCTATGAGTAGTGGGGTTAATAAAACACGATATGGCCTATATGTAACAATACAATGCGATCATTGCTACCTTCAGGACAAAGCCTGGCTCGGTTAGTAAAAAATATATAGTGAAGAAAATATATAGATAATAATACTTTAGCAGTCATGTAGCAGTAATTTTCATACAAAAATAGACCTATAGCATATTTATACACATGCAGAGTCTTCGTACTGATTGTATATTCTAATAGATGAAGATTTCGACACTAAAAAAAAAATTACGCATTTCTAGCCTAAACTTAGATCTTGTAGAGGCAAGGGGCCATCTGGGGTATTGTTTTATTTCTAATTCTTTCATCACACAACTTAGACATTAGAAAATTTAAGATTAAGGATCAGGCTATTGCTTATGAATGTCGGTAGAAGGATCGCAGCGGCCACAAAATCTGGCACACCACTGGCACACTCGAGGCCTTTCGCAGAAGCTGGCGTCTTTTGCCCAGCGAAATATTGCCCACGTCCGTGTACTGCCTCGGAAATCCAAACAGCCTGCGCATTGTAGGGGAAAAGAGAAGCACATAAAATTCTTGAATCCTCAACTTTATTGAACAAAATTACATTTGATTGTGAAAAATGCAAAAACTCACAAATGCGACACGCACCAGATGTTGATAATTTGCGCAGTGGACGGTGCGATGCGAAGGACAGAAAGTATCATGCCATAATAGTCTGTAACAGTTGTTTTTAGTTCTATCAAGCAGGTAGGTAATATACATAGGCAACAGGATAACATGGTACATATCGAGAAAGAGTGTCATTTGATTTGAAAGTAAAAAAAATGAGTTTTTGATTATTCAAGGTGATACAAGACTCGCTCATGCAAACGCAGGGTTCCACAATGTTGCAATCAATTTTGTTTCTGCTCTTGCATAGTATATCAGACTTATAAAATTATGGTTTCCAGTGATCGCAGTTAGACCTCTTGCGCCTTCAAAATAAAGCCACTTTTCCTGAATGGCATAGTGAATTCTTACCCAGTCTTGATGTACACATCATGCGTTTCTAGTTTTTGTGCATATCAACAAATCTGTTTGACTGAAAGAAAAGCAGTTGTAAGAGAGTGCCTGTATCGCGTTGCTTATTCTTTGTCTTTCATCGGGATTGCACTTTCCGTTTTCAAAGTTTTGTAAATTACCAACTCGGCCAGGTGGGTGTTTTGAAAAAAAATTACAAACTGCCATTTATTAGACAGAGCACATGGAAAATATTCCCGTGCCAGTGGAGAGAAGCGAAGCACCGAGGGCACAGTGTGCTGCTTAAAACACTGAGGTGTTTGTAAAATTTACTGTTGAATATCAGCAACATTCGTAGCAAATGTCGGAGCAAAGCTCAAAATCATGCAGGAGTGGGCTTCTCAAAAGGCCTATTTATTATCAAGAGCTACAGCAGTGGAGCCATTTAAGAGGTGAAAATAATAACTGAGTGCCTTTTAACCATAATCAAGTACAAATGTGTGGTAGCAGCCCAAAATATTCACCCTATTCCTTTATTTTTCATTAGGAAGACAGAGAAAGCCTTGTGAAACTACTCAGCCAAACACGTACCACACGACAAATGGTTGCGCACAAATTGTCTTTGGTGCCATGTCGTCTTTCGGGCTGTTTAGAGTGTACATGAATTACTACCTGGCCTAGTCTGTCACACGACTTAGCCACTGTATCCACAAAGCTCGAACAATCTGAAAAGAAAACGAACTTTAAAGCCAGCTTCTCCTAAACTAGGAAAAAAAAGTAGATGAAGGCATACCTTGAAGAGAGCGTGCAGTTACAGTGGCGCAAAGAAAAAGGGTCCACCAATTTCGAACGGTGCGTTCCCTGACAAGTGGGTTCTTCGCCTAGAAGCTGTAAGCCTCGAAAACAACCGGTACTGGCCCGCAACCACTTTTTGACCATATGAGTTCCACGCACGTCTAACAATTGACCCCCTTGTGAAAAGGTACTTTTAGCTTGTACATGTACTATTTAGTGTTACCGTATTATCGAACTACCGTATTGCGTTCACCGTAATCCCGGAACGCATATTTCAGGAATTTTTTAGCTCCCACACATAAACGTATACGTAAGTGCATAAATGTCTACCTTTATGTTTGCACAGACCGCTAAATTGTTACAACTTTAACGGAGAATCAGCACTGTGGCAAAATCATAAAAGAGGTTTTTTAGGGTTCAAAGAATCCTAATGTACGCCAAGGAGTGTGAAAATACCGGGTAATCGTGCGATGATGTCGATATCGTGCGACGGTTCGTGCATTCAACTCATGGACAAGTTTGCTTTCATCTATAATTTTTGAGGTCAAGAATGATGATAAAATCAAGTTGTTTATACTCACGCCACTGGAAGGCATTCACACTAGAAGCAGAATGCATAGTGTTTCTGCAATAACAATTCTATTATTGCCTGATCCATCTTAGCACCGCTAGATTATGCCTCCTATCCAACCTGTCAGAGGCCATTCACATTTAAGGCTTCGACATGATAGGTAACTCGAGCTTTGGCAATCCGCTGAAACATTAGGAAGGTCACTCGCACTTTGGGTATTGACTCGGCAAGTCTCCCTCATGTGGATATTATGAGTAGCCACAATGACGGTGGATCTGCGATTGGATAAACTTTTATTGGTGGATCTGCGAGATAGGGGCGAAAAGGTAAAGCCAATGCAGTGAGTAGTTTACGTTCTGTTGAAGTGTACATTCAGTAAGGGCTTGCACATGTGCAGATTCCTTTCGTTGTTCGGTAACACAGTAACGTAAAGATGTACACGTACAAGCTTAAAACCCCTGCATTGTCTTTGATGTCGCGCAAAAGGTCAGCAGTTCACTATTCCCAGCACATAAAAACATTGGACTGACCCTTCCAGCTCTGTGACTGAGGGCATGTTTCCTTCTTCATCCATGGTGACAGGCAAGAATCCATGCTTGCTTCGCCACAGGGAGGTTGGATTTGTCTTCACTGTCTGTACTTTAGCAACCTGCGTATGGCACGACACGCAGGCTTGTTAAAATGCGCACGAGTATTTCAAAACAGCTTCATCCAACGTACGTTATTCTTCGGGGGGCGACCGTGTGACTTTCTTTATTTCTTCTTTGAAGTAAAACAGGTGACCAATTATAACATTCCCCGAAAAATTATGATGATGCAATCTCCCGGAAAGATTGTACATATGCTCACTTGTTAGAAGCATTATTACCAAGAAACTGATTTTGTTTCTTTTCATAATAATTGAATTGTTGCAGAAACAAGAAAAATCTACACCGCTTACACTAAAAAAAGTACACTATAAATGTATGGCAGCAGCCTAGTACACATTTTGCACTTACATTGAGGCGCATTAGGCGGAATGATGGTATTAAAATATGTGATAAGACCAGTGCGCCTAGAGAAGCGTACCTGCAGGGGCAGGCTTCTCCTGTGCCAGTTACCTAGAGCTTATCAGTTGCATAGGTAGAATGAGATGAAAACAGTCACAGAAACTCATATCGCACAATGAAGGAGTGAAAAATTCATAACACGAAGTGTGGCTGGAGCTGACATTTTGACTACCGGACTTCTCACGTAATGTGTTAGGCAATTTAAGCTTTGAAGAACCCAAGCCTGTTTGTTTGAAAGATGCTTCCAGCGACACATAATGTTCACGAATTTTTCACCTTTTCTAACTTCCATCTTCACCTTCAAAAAGAAACACACACAAGCGCTGTACTTTCAATTTGTTTTCATAATTAGCTTCAATATGTCTGTCTTCTTAAATGCTACCTAAAGTGACAATACCTTTCGTAATCACCTATCAATTTTGCACTGTGTGGTGCAGCGGTTACAATTTCCAGCTGCTGTGCAGAAGGTCGCCGGTACGATTCCGGCCATGGTGGCAGCATTTCAACAGAGGTGAGGGACCCATGTACTGTTCAATGTCATTAAAAGTGTTTGTCTTTCCGGAAGCTGGGGTTTTCATGTAGAAACCATCGTGAGAACCCCATTCACAGGACACACGAGAATGAACACATGAGGATAGGTGTGCCTTTCCTCGTCTATTCTTTCTCGTGTGTCCTGCGTAGTTGTGCTCTCCCGAAGGTGTCCATGTGCGATGTCAGTGCACATTAAAAAACCCAGGTCGTGGAAATTTGTGCAGTTTTCCACTACGCCATATCTTGTAACTACATCATGGTTTTCGAATGTTAAACCTCAGATAGCAATGATATCCACGTGTCGATTTTTTAATCCACACCTATTTGGCCGCTTTACACAGCTTGGCAGTGATGAGCGTTCAGTTCACAGTCAGCAGTTGTCATAGGTCTGAGTTGCTGAACTGAAGAAGACGAGTTTTCTAGTAAAGAATTTGAGTAGAAAAAGTAATGTGTTTCATGACATTTCAATCTTTTGTGCCCACTCCTTATATTAGATGCAGAGAAATGCCCAATGAAGTACATTGAGGAATGACCACAGTGTATCGAATATGCAATCAAAGGTTGTGGGTTGAAGTTGCTTTTCGTGAGATTTATAATATAACACTTATATACTAACCACAAAATAAGAGCTAAGTACCTCAAATGATAATCCTTTCGCCATGCGGCTTCATTGTTTGCTTACCCTGTCAAGATGTGTCTCACTAAGAAATGGATCTCATTGATTAGTTCTTTATTTCTTATTCTTTTGCTACATGATTCATGATTGTCCCACTTTATTCACCTCTTTACGTATGTCTAGTTTTCTAAGCACGATAGAAGTTACGGGAATAAAAAGTTGTCCAATACCATCACCACTGTGCTCTCTTATGCACAGGTTGTAGACTGGACTGAGCCAGCAGTAGCAACACTGACATTCAGAATGCTCTGAACAATCGAATAACACATAAATATTTATTTTTAAACAAGATACATTCCCTATACAGGTGTCTTAAAAGCTGGACCGCCTTGTTATGTAACAACGGTAAAAACATATGTGGTACTTACTGCAGCCTTCCTTTTCAGCAGCGGATGACGGATACTTTGTACAGTGGTACTCTGCACTATTTCCAGGTTTAGAGATCTGTGGTAGTAGGAGATAACGTATCACTGTCCTGCTTTTTGCTGAAAGATTTTTCTAGTATGCTACCATGCACGCCAATGAAAAGGAAAAGCTGGGTAGAAAAAACCAATATATATTTGGCGAGTTTTACACACTGCCCTTTATTCTGCTTACCTGTAGCAGTTTTCAATTACTAGTCCATTCGCAAAATGAGCATAGATTGGCACATTAGTCAGGGTGGGGAGAAAAGGTATTTGTACAGCCTTGCCTATGCGACTGTTTCAAAACACAATATTGGTTAGTGCATCAGATTTTCAAATATTTATGACTCCATCACAAGATGAAAATATTTGTGAATATCTATATATTTACTCTAGAGTTTTCAAGAGAGAAAATCTCGCATGCCAATGCTTGAAGTAATATGAATATTCAGCAGGGCGCTCTTTAGATAAATATTCAATGCATACATATCATTAGCAACCATTATCTCTTTATTGTTGTCCTTTTTAATAAATAAATTATTAGCTTTCAGTAAATCAAAAGAACACACTAAATGAAAGGATACAGAAAACTCTACAGATACCTCAAAATAGGGCACACAAGGTGTCAGTGAAAATAAAAAAGACGAAGAGGTACTTGAGCATTACCGAGCAGGACAGGAGGGAACCCTCCTGCCTCGTTATGAATATAGAAAAGTGAAATGCGGACAGAAGAGGGTCAAAGGCTTTATAGTTCCACTAGGCACCTTTAACGTGCAAGGTAGCATACTCCATCACTCTATTCTGAATTAACACAGCGAGCTCCCAGACAAGCATACTTTATTAAGGAAAGGTCAATGCGATACAATTATTTATGTAATTTCACAAGAGGTTCAACACAATGGCGATATAAAGAAAAAAATTGTGATACTCACGTATCCACAGCAGGAATATTTCCCCAGAACAGCATAGCCCTTGCTTGAGCTGAGAAGCTGCATGCATCCAAAAGTGCCGGCTCACACTGCAACAGATATGAGAGCCACATTTTGTATTTTGCATGATCTACTTAATTTTTAAATTTACGGCTACTAGCATCCAAGGCGAGGTTATGCGTGGTCATCACTAATATACACCAAACTCCAGACCCATGTAAATGACCGCTCGTTAAAAAAAAGTGTCATTCGACGTGCACATTTTGATACACCACTAGTCGCATGGTTATTGCTCATTTCTGGACACCTTAAAAATAAAATATTTTTCGAAGCCGAAGCAATAGACGACTGTGTAGTGCTCCGAATAAAGCTTCTGAACCTAAACTGTGCTTGTATGACGTGCAACAAACTGCATGGTCACCACTTACCCCGAATATAGTTGCGAAGCTGCCAAACTGAAGGATTCTGAATCCGGGAAATTTCTGGACGAGGGGGGTGCCATGCTGAATTATGTGCCCCCATTTTCGAGCATCAAAGAAAACAAAAATATTGCAAAAAACTACAGTAGAGGGAAAGTCACTAGCACAAACATCGGCGTTGCGGTCTTGTACTGGCTTGAAGTACACTAGGGAAGGGTTTCACACAAAGGCGAATGTGTCGAAGGGGGAGCGCAAACACTCCCGAAATTGTCCGTCATCAAAACAACTAGCAAAATCTGTTTCCATTAGAACAACTCGCATATGTCTTTGTGGGCCACACGTGAGCGAATGAGCCGTAGCAGGTGGCTGTGACGAAATCACGGGTCAAAGCTTTGCTCTTTGCTATATTGTTTGGACAAAAATGCCAAAGTGCTTCTAGCCTTTTTTACGACTTTAATGACTTTCACCTATCGCTGCGTTAGCTGCGTGTCCTCCTTCGAGCTCGTATATCACTATCGCATCGCCGTGACCACGGTTTCATGCGCGGTGGTTGCGGCAAACAGTAGTTCCGTTTTCAATCTGCGTGAGCTGGCTGCGAAAG
This sequence comes from Rhipicephalus microplus, assembly GCF_043290135.1. Lineage (NCBI taxonomy): Eukaryota > Metazoa > Arthropoda > Arachnida > Ixodida > Ixodidae > Rhipicephalus > Rhipicephalus microplus. The sequence continues at coordinate 435,894,458 of NC_134710.1, read as the reverse complement.
TGTCTTCAAAACAACGTCGTTTTATGCTACCCACGGAGACAACTTTCTGTGGCAATGAAGGGAAAGTGACGAGGGTGGAGCTACTGCAGATGTACTCCTCCATGAAATAGTCTGGCTAGACTCGCTTTTCGAATGCCGGCCATGTTCGATTAACACCACTGTACACAATTTGGTATGTCTACTTGTACAGCTATTTGTGAGTAAACTTCGACACAAGCTCCTTCGACGGGTAGTCAGAATAGCTTGAGGATGACGCACACTCACCTTAAAATGAAGACACTATTTTTAAAGTGAGGTACAACTAAAACGTGTGACATTTATAAATGTGAAAAACGGGAAATAACACTTCATGAAGCAAAACAATGTCTTCTTGGTTCGTAAAGTGTCTCTTTATAAACAACAATCCTTAGAAAATAATGTTTTTTATTATCTTCACGTGGAAAACACAGACGTATTTTTTAGACTATATTCTGTTATGGTGACAGACAGTAGTTCCGTAGCCTTCCCTTCATTACCACAGAAAGTCGTCCTAGAGTATATCTACAATTGCATCTGCTGCAGTCAAGTCCACAGAGTTTGTAGAAAGCAGAGTTACTTTGAATGGTCGAGCGTTGTTTCCGCACACTTACTTTCGAAGTTGTGTCAGTGAAGTTGTTGCCATACGACACGCATTGTGGAAGGCAGTGCGTGCGCTGGTCGCACGCGTACTTCCGATGCTTCAAGCACGCTGTTCTCGGCCTTTGTTTGATGATTTCCGTACTAAAGTTCATATCTTGTGCCACCATTGGGCAAGTGAGCGAGTGAGATTGACTTTATTAAACATATCCGGAGGAGGCTGAGAAGGAGCTATTCTGACCATTAGGAAAAGTGTTCGGAACATTAGAATTTCAGCCCAATGGGCGCAGTGGGACTTGGCTGGGGAATTTCATGAATTTGCATCTATTGGCTGCGTTTTCGCATCACTGAGATTCTACTGTACATTTAGATGAACGCCTCTTAAGCTAGTTTATGATAAAATGTGGTGAACTTGCGAAAAGCCTGGAGTGAATTGACCAGCATTTTACAGCGCAAGCTGTTATGAGATCACAACAGAGGTAACTCGCGGTGCTGTAGTTGTTCACCGCCGCCTGTGTTCATAACCACTATTGCGTGAAATAAAAAAAACAAATAAAAACACAAATGACATCGTGGAACTCTAACATGGCTCAACTGCGTGCCAGCGCAGTATTTTATTACTAAGCCACACCTATGCTTCAGATTCATTGGCAAAATTGCCTTGGGCAGGCCTGATGTCGGGAAAGATATCTCCTTTTTATGAGTAATAAAGCATTGTGGAACAGCAAAGAAAAAATCAGGCATCTGAAAATTCAAATGGCTTAACAAGTGGGTCGTCCAATGCCTCAACCCATTACAAGACTTTGTTCTTCATCACCAATTAACTTTGACACATGGCCATTTCAGACATAATTTTTCATCATCACCAGCCACTGCATCAAACGCGAAATTGGCACAAAATTTATTGCAAGTGTTTAGTGGATACCACGCTTCTCCAAAGAATGACAAAGGATGGCATAGTGAAAGCCTGCCTATTAAATATTCATTATTGGCGGAATGGGCGCCCTGAAAACTGGTTGCAGCAGCTACCCAAAGAGCGACAGATGATAGAGAATGCAACTGCATTCGCATCGACCACCGAGAACCTTGCCGATAATCAGAAGTGATCCCCACCACACAACATCACGCATGTGGGCTTTGAAGGCTTAACGTTTTGGCTTCAACTAGCAACTACTAACACATACGGCATACAGGTAAATTGCAAAATGTCCGTCTTGACCCCAATCAGGTTTTTCTTGCCGTACATTGGTCTCCGCAATGGCCCGAGTTATCTCGGAGGCCTCCGTTTTGCCGACACCGACAAAGTGGGCATGTATATAGCTGATTTGAAATATATAAAAATGAAAAATAACTGTCAATGAAAGGTTCTAGGATGTGAAATAAAATACTTCAATGCGCAGGAAGTATTAGATAAATGAAGAACGCAACTGCAAAGGTGAAACTTGCCGAGGTCATTCCTGTCTGATGAAGGAAGCTTTATACTACTGATCATCAGACACATTGCTCATGCAAGTGCTTCATAGCTTTCGCATCTTGTGTGTGATAAATTTAATGCACTTAGGCGTTGCAAAACGCACATAAGAGGGCTTGCGTCGAGGCACTTGTAATATGATGCTCACTTGAGCTGAATTTGCGAGTTTCAACATGCCGAAATAATTGAAACATCTTTTTCAATGTACCCCCAGTTCATTTTGATTAGCTTCCTCTTTTTTCGAAGCAAGATTAGATTGATGGCAGAACCCTGCTAGATCATTCATTTTGAGGGAACTGCGCCTCAACACCAACGAAAGCGGAGGGCCTCTGTACGTTCGCTTGCTGATGATTCTCTTAGCACTAACCTGTTATGGCTAGCTCAGTGATGAGGGTGCTGGTGGTGGTGTTCTTCACAGTGCCGCCTAAGAAAATTCTCACGTCAATGCCGTTAGCACGTAAGCTCGTCATCGAGGGCTTGTTTTTGACAGCACAATTAAGTTTGCACTCGTATAAGCCTTTAGCATAAACTATTAACCTTTTTGATGCCATCGAAGTGAAGAGCAAACGTGGTAACAAAGTGAGCCCACTCCCCAAGACGCCGGTGCCAATGTGTTTATTTGCGATATGGCCTTACATCACTGGTCACGATCTCACCAGAGAACAATATTAAAGCGGGCGTTGTCTTGGAAAAGTGCACAGTTCAATCAGCACTTCATTCTATCTAGAAATATTTCTTATCTCAAGCAAATTGTACTTGGTACTCATTTCGCTTCCGCGAGCAGCGATGTCGGCAAATGCTTTCCTTTTGAAAGCAAGAAAAACACAGATAATTTTTGTGCGCTTTGTCGGCGACAAGGCTAAGCTCCTAGTAGGGAATAGGGTAAGGAAATAAAAAAAGATTATTAGAAAAAGAGAGATATAGAAGACAGAGCACTCACCGCGCACGGGTGAAGAAAGGGGAGAGAAAAGATAGGAAAAATGAGGGACACGATCGAACGAGTCCGAGGACGGGACACCACTCGGCGAGAGCTACACGCCTCCAAGAAATCACGGACAGTGGGCCGATCGGCGAGAGCTATGCTGGCGTCAGAGATTGCGGACGACACAACAGTTCCCAACGAAATCCAGCTATTGAGGAAAGGCTATGAGGCTCGATTCCACTGATTCGCTTTGGCCATGGTAACCGGAGCGGCAACAAGAAGACGGCACCACCGGTGGCGTGACGACACACGGCTTTTAAGCTGTCAGTGGCTGTGGCCGTGCGACAGTCCGATGTGACGACGAAAATACCTGCCCAGCTTGATCCACACCAGACCTGCGATACGGCGACCGGATGTGATGAAACGTCAGAAAGCATCACCATACTGGCTTTTCCATTGTCACACCGTACTTCACATCACAAGCAAAACCGCACTGTCTGTCTCACGCCAAGGCATCCGGTAATCACACGCAGGTCACGGGATCAAATTTCTGCTTGGTGTCCACATTCTAGATTCAGATGAAATGCTTGAGGCCCATGTGGTTAGATTTATGTGCATGTTAAAGAGCCCTAGGTAGTCGAAATTACTGGAGCCCTCCACTACAGAGTCTCTCATAACAATAAGCAGCTTTGAGACTCTAAACCCCTAAAATTAATAAAGACGCTCTATGCACGTGGGCTACTTTCATTCTGCTGATCTGGAAAGCCTGATGATTTCCTGGATTGTGTAGAATCTTCCGTCTTCATATGATCTCAATATAACCAAAATGAGGGAGAGGTCACGTGTCTTACAATGCGATTGAACATGCAATGCATCAGACTCCTTTATAAACTGATGCACTTTTTAAATAGGTGTCAATTCATGGGCTGCTTTGTTTTGATTTGATTCATATGTAGAGTTGAACATTTCAAAATCAGCATATGATTATGAGAGATGTTGTAGTGGAAAGCTCTGGATGTTTAGACCGGCTGAGGTTCTTTGATGGGTGCCCAAATTTGAGCACTTGAGTTTCCAGCATTTCAGCCTCCATCTAAAATGCAGCCGCAGCAGCCGGGATTTAATCCCGTGACCTAGGCGTCAGCAACAGACTACCTTAACCACTAGACCACTGCAGTGGGGCATGTGCTGGTTTCTCCTACGTATGACTTTCTACATACAGGTGTTGGGGGTGCTGACACCCCTTGTGAAGTTGTTTGCGCCGCGTGGAGTGCTTGTCTCACCCAAAAGCCGCAATTCAGGCTACAACCACCGGGTGATAGATGCTGTTGTGTTCGCGTTGAGGACCATTATCATCATCATGGTTGTTACAGTGGTAGCGCCAGCTGTGACCGCCGGCGGAAGCGAGCTTTGGTGGTGGACGAGAGTTGAGCGAGTCTCTTCTGGCGTGGCGTTCGCTCGCTGAGAGTTCGAGACCCCACATTGGTGCCCATTGTGGGTATCTTGGAGTATCGAACGACAGTTCTTGCAGTTTGGTAGAAGCTTTTGTTAGAGCCTGGGTAGAGCAGGCCTCGTGTGACATTTTTGCTAGCGTCAGTGGTGTGCTCTGTTTAGAAGCGAGGAGATCGGTTTGTAACGTGTTTGAATTTGTCAGCTGGCTGAGTTTTTTTATTTTGCTCGCAAGTGTTGTTCTTTTTGTTGGTGTTAGTTTTGAAAACCGTTGTTGAATGGGGACGAGAGCCATGCGGTCTGCATCCTGGGGTGACCAAGGCCTAGAGCACGTGCTTTGTAGGCCAGGCCCGAAGCGAGTGAGTAGGGAAGCCTCGTTGGTGAACCGATTTTGTCTAATTAGCTTCTATCTCTTTGGGCTCAGGGAGCCGGGAGTCGCTGCTATCTTGTATTGCGGCTCGACGCCGGGGCGTCGTGACACTGCCCGGGGTGGTGCACGCCGATGGCTCGGTAAGCTGCTGTGTGCGGCAAGCAATAGGGCCATCTCACAGAGTGGACGTCTCCCTGCGGCTGCCTCTTCTGCACCTAGGCTAGGTGCTAGGTGGATGCCGGTTGTTGCCGAGCGACTCATTAGGCATGAGGCTCTGCACAGCTGCTTGTCGCTTGTGGCACAACCAGAAAGATTGTGGTGTTGAGGTGTTGCTCGATGTTTCCCTCACTTTTTATCTTGCGATGCGCGAGTCAACAAAAAGGAAGTTTGTTTTCTATTGATAGGCGTCTCGGCCGCTGCCGATGTATTAGCTAGCTGTACTGACCATCGTAACACGTGGCCGAAAAGCCCGAAGCTTTCTTGCCTAGGTCCTGCTCCATTGTTTCTCTCGAGTGTTTTGGAATGTACACAGCGGGAGTGAAAGAAACCACGGCTGGCTGTCTTGTGCACATATTCAGCGCCGCTGGCGAGGAAAGCGGTCGGGAGGTCGGGCAAACGAGATGCTTGGGACCGGCGCAAATGCCTGCAGTCTGGAACCCTCGTGAGTGCTGGTACAACTAAAACACGTGTCGGCATGAGTGATGGTTCGTTGTGCCGACGGCAACGTTGCTGTTCCAGGACCGGTACTGAGGTGAAGTCATTGTCGACGTTTTTTGCCCATTACTGTAAATATCAGGCTCTTCTCCATGCCCACTTGAACTAGTGCGCTTTAGTATGGGCAAACACTAAGTGAACAAATTTAAATAAGCTAAAAATTTTTCAGAAAAAAGTGATCAGGGCCATAGAAAACATACCATACTTTGAACACACAGGACAACTTTTTGTTAAACATAAAATTGTTAAGGCAAATCACATATACGAATTCAGGTTGTCACAATCCTATATTAGCAAAAACAGAGGAAAACTCGACCCATTTCTGACACTTGCAAATCTTGAACATACTCAAACCATTAACTTCCATCGTTTTAAACCCTCGTGGAAAATTCCATTATCTCACACCAATTACGGGTCCCAAAGACTTCACCACATGCTACCTACTATACTCAACTCATATGAGCAGCAAGACATAAAAATTGACAAATTAAACAATATCGATGTGCAAACACTATTATTGTAGATTCGTATTGTTCATACAGGTCACTCTGTGTTCCTGTGCATCATTTTTTGTGTACCTTTATTTTTTTGTGTGTACCCCTAATTGTGTACCTTTCTTATGTACGAAAGCGATGATACACACTCTGCGAATTACTGTGCTCATGTGTTTATGAAATATTCCTTTTTGTTTGTATACCTTGGCCTGTCATTTACTTTGCCTTTTGCTTGTAGTATTACTTGCTTTATAGTATTTGTCTTTTCATTTTATTGGATTTCGTTTTTACCCTGTCATTGCTGACGTAGGGTGTACGGTGCTTAGTCAAGCTGCAAAAACTGCAGCTTTTTTGCCGTCTCCCCATTTTCGCCATTGTATCTCTATTGGTCAAAATGAAATAGGTAAAATAAAATAAAATAAAAAGTCGGGCCGGACATTGCAGCCATGTTGACCAGCGGTGATGTCGTGGTGCACGGACATTAAAAACATGTGATTTCATTTTTTTTGTTAAAGCTTGTGTAGCTAATTTCTTTGTTTTTAGGATTATGGTTTGAATCAAGGTTGGGGGACGTGAAGGTGCTGACACTCTTTGTAAAATTGTTTGTGCCGCGTGGCGCGCGTGTCTCGCCCAAAAGCCGCATTTCAGGCTACAACCACCGGGCGATAGATGCCGTTTTGTTCGTGTTGAGGACTACTATCATCATCATGGTTGTTACAGTGGTAGCGCTGGCTGTGACCCCTGGCAGAAGCAAGCCTTGGTGGCGGGGGAGAGCTGAGCGAATCTCTTCTGCACGTGGCGGTTTCCGCGAACGGTTGTCTCTAGCGGGGGTCCTCGGCGCATGGCACCACGGGCCTGCGCATAGGGGGCCCTCGTGGTAAGTCAAGCATTAGCGATGCCACCTTGGGTGTGTTATTGTGTGTTTGTCATGTTTTGAAGTTTATAGTATTATTGTGTGTGGATGTCCTACAGTGTAGTTATGATTGATGTATTGATTCAGCGGACGATGTCGTCGTTCAGAAGTATTAAATAAATGGTTTCTACCGACTGCGTCACTGTGTCTGTTCACTCCAAGAGCATGGCGTGGTGTTCATTCGTTAATGTCAAGACCCCACAAGGTGCAATCTTAAATACCTCAAAAGACGAGAAATAACAGTCTGTGTAGCATTTTCAATTAATGCCAGTTTTGACGTGCTGCTCTTACACAGTATGTACATCAATGTAACAGGTAGCCCACTCTACAGGAAAATGAGGTCTACAGACTGTGCAAGGGTCCAATAAAATGGCATGCATGAACCAGGGTACGTACTACTTGCAGAACTTTGCACCTGTTATTGAACTCTTCTGCTAAGCATATCTGCCAAGCACTCACCTGGAGGAAACGGGATATGATGCGCCGGTACTCTCGTGGCATGGCGACGATGCTTCCAAATATCCAAAAGAGGTGCGTTTCACCATTCGCTAGTAATATAGTGCGCAAGACTCTGTAGAATTCAAAAAAGGATATACACATGTCTGTTGCATCTGCCGACAAAGGAAAAGCACTAATATACTTTCAGTCAGTGACAGCAACACAATATGCGAGGCTTAACTAAACAATATCATCTTTCAAAAAGTGCCGCACTAGATCAAACTTGCGAGCCAGCTGAAAAAATTGCTATCATGATAATATTAACGAAGCAGTAGTGAACATTTCGTAGGGTAGAGGCTCTTCGAACACGGGGCATGAAGCACTGTGAAGCATACACATGTTTCAAGGCTGTTTATGTGATTGGAATGTCCAATTTTGTTTCACGTTCCCTCATGCCCTCTGACGCGTGTGCTGCTCCTCTATTCTACAAAATACTACACCAAAAGCCCAACATGCAACTTTGATGAGTGTAAGATACAAAGTGTCTTGCTAATTAAAACATGTTTACTACTGTACTTGCACCCATAGGCATGAAAAGGGTTCCCCTTCAGGGGGGGCCGGAGGTTTGTCTCCCCCTCCCTGGTATGTAAATGGATGACGCTGGCTTTGCGCAACCCCCTACTCCCCCACTTTCTCTCCACATGCTTATATAGGCGTTCAAGCACAGCTTGAACGCTTATGCTCATGCGTCCACAAATTATGCCCCTGCAGCCATTTGCCATGGTACCTTAGCCGCTAGGACGATGTGCTGCTTTGCACAATGATACTGATTATGAGCTCTTCATCATGTTTAGTGCTCTGGCAGTACCGGGCGTGTCCACGATGTTTTGTTGGGCACCGATGTAGAATCGCCTGCTTGTGTCTCCATAAGAATAGACCCCGGAGATGCAGAGCCACTCCCATTGTTGGAGCTTTCGGACCCAAAAAATACATCTTTTCTTTTGTTATCCCGCACAAAAACATTAATCAATGTCACTATACTACCAAAAGTCAACGGGAACACAATATCGGAGCTTTTCCTGCATCTAAACACATGTGAACGGCAGCTACAAGAGGCGTATCGCCTTGCAATGCCGAACAGCCGCGCTGTAGTAGCGGCGTGTTCTTCCGATCTAAGGTAGGCGTTCCAAGAACAGTATTCACTGCAGAGAAACTGCGTTCAATAAACATCTCAGATGACCTTGCGCAGTAATACATTTCTTTTTTATTTCTCACTAGGATTATCATAACAAGCTTCTAGTATCGTATTCGTGTTCTTTCTGCGTGACCTGCATTCCTCGACTCATTTCTTTCTGCAGGTATTTCAACACGCTCCACAATAATGTGCATCATAGTGGTTATAAACATGTATATAACTTTCTTGTATAAAACATGTATAAACATGTATAAAATGTTCTTAACTTTCATAAGAGCCCCTTGATTATGAAAAGCTGACATGAAGCACACTGCTTTCTACACTATAAATGGCACACGAGACATAACACAACAATAATAAAAATGGTTTGTGAAAAGACTACTGCGCAGGAATGCGATCTATCTTGTGATAGTGAAAGTATCGCGATGTCATATGAAACAGCACACTCATTTCGAGAAGAAATGGAGATACAAATGAATTAGGCCCAACAATTTAGAAATGAGCACCCCCTACCCCTAAATGGCAGCCCCTAGAGGGCAACCTAATCAGGCCACCTAATATCACAGAATTGGTCTTTCGGGTCCTTGCCAAGCGACACCGCCTTCCGCTGTTTTGTAGCATCATCATCATCGTCATTTTTCTAGCCACCGTGCTGCACCTCTCGTGCAGCTGATGCGACAGCTTAAGGCGTGCTGTGGAGAACGAGCTTCCGACCTGGCGGTTTGGACGTGGCAGCCGCCACCGCTCTGCTTCAGCAAATCAACCTAGATAATAAATTGGCGAGAGAACGACATGACCACGTTGGCCGCCGTCCCGTCTTCCTCACTCGCTATATTGGTGACCACGGACACACGAACAAGCAACCGGCGCTGCACTACTGCCACCGAGCTACGCGGCCATGCTCCAGTCAGCACAAGCCTGGCAGCCTCAATTCGACCCGCCACTGCCCCCGTTCCGGACTTCTCGCCTAGAGACGTGGTTCGAGGAATTTGCGGCGGCCTTGTATCACAACGGCATCTGGATCCAAGAGCTCATGTACGAGGTACTGGAATATCATCTTCCACATGACATCAAACACCACTTCACATACTTCTCCTGGAGCCCTCGCCCGTACGATCACTTGCGAGATGCCGTGCTCAAGTTTTACGACCTTAAACATGCTCCTCCTCCCAAAAATGACACAACTGCACCTGGCTCATCACCTTCCAGGACGTCTCTCGCCCCACAGCCACTCCAGAACATTCCCCTGCCAGCAACTGGCCACATAGATTCGACATCGGCCGCTGCCCCGTGCACCGTTGCATTCGCTGCAGAAACTTGGTCGGCTGAACTGTCTGTCCCGGGTGATTCGACGACCTCAGCTGGGCCAGCTGACCTTCCTGCAGACTCCCCGCCTGTCCCAGCACCTGTGGAGGCCCGGGACACCACTCACACTATGGACCCAGAGCCCGCTGTGACACTGCACACCATCAGTTTCCCCTGCACACCGGTGCCTGCTGCTCAAAACCTCGTGGACTGCCAGCACCTACTAACATCCTCCTCGATGTATCCTACAGAAATTCAAGCCCCTGAGCATGCACGGCTGAGCGTGCATGATGCTGTGACAATGTCAGGAAATCCCGAAGGCCGCGCCTGGTTCACCACAGGTTGCACAGGTGGAGCACACCGTGCATGCCGCAACAGATTTGCAGTTAAACCATCCGCCTACCACTACTTACGCGTGCTTGAGCATTTCAACGCAATCGACAGCCTATGACAACTGTGATGCCACATACCCGCCGCTCAATCTCGCATCACCAAACGTCGGTTCTAGCTCAAACAACGCGACGACTCATCGGCGTACGCTTACGCGTTACACGTCGTCAAAGGGCGGAAAAAGAAATCTATCAGTGCCCTCTGAGCCGGCAGTTACCACTGTAAAGCATGTCGCACTTTATCGGTCCAAAGCGCACCGTTTACAACTTATCTGCACTCTACTCAGCCGACCAGGCGGCCGCCGCAGCTGGTAATGTGCCACTGTAAGCGACGGTACCAGCAGGGTAAACACACTACCAGGGTTGACCGCACTCCCTGTCGACGTTCCCACCAGCTCCAACAAGGAAGTAACACTAGACCCTCTGGACTGGTCGTAATACGCTCATGCTACAGTCCATCTTTTAAGCATCAGTGTCCGAGTGCGCGGGACAATCGACCGCACCGAAACGGCCCGTGTGTGTTCTCGGCCCTTGACCATTTTTCACCTCGTCGTTGGTACTCGCACCGAAACGGCCCATGTGTGTTCTCGGCCTTTGACCATTTTTCACCTCGTCGTTGGTACTCGCTATCGACAAAAGTGTCCCTTCATCACGACCCTCGCCCGCTCCTTTTAACAGCGTGCCATCGTAGCCACCCTCGTCCACTGCGCCATTCCCAGTGTGGCCCGCCAGAGACCCACTGGTTGCCGATTGTCCCTTCCAGTTGACGACCTGGACTGCTCATGGACCCCGTTTCGTTTTGCAAACCTAACTCGCTTGTATACACGCTCTCATTATTTTCATTCTGGCTTCATATTTGTGGGGGGGGGGGAGTAATCTGTAGCGTCATCATCATTGCCATTCATCATCATCGTCATTTTTCTAGCCACTGCGCTGCGCCTCTCGTGCAGCTGATGCGACAGCTCGAGGCGTGCTGTGGAGAATGAGCTTCTGGCCTGGTGGTTCGGACGTGGCAGCCGCCGCCCCTCCGCTTCAGCAAATCAACCTGGATAATAAAGTGGCGAGAGAACGACACGACCACGTTGGCCGCCGTCGTGTGTTCCTCTCCCGCTACAGTTTTTTGTTATTGTGCAGCCAAGGTCAGACACTTGAGAGCAAGCCTACGGGATACATTACAGATCCGCCTGCTCTTACAAAATGAAGTATGTTCAGCACAAAGCACTTTTACTGCAGCATTGACATCAGTTTCCCTAACCTCACTACCTAATCGCACCTTTATGCAGTTACCAAACTTCTGTTTCCTCAGAAGAGTACTCACCATACAAGCTTTTTCTATTTGGGATGACGTTCGCCAGGTCACTACTTGCGGAGCCGCCAATAAGAAGGTCGATGGGACACAGTTCCTTGAGCTGCAGTAGGTACAAGCACGCCTTAGGACACTGTTTCGAAGCACTCTAAATAGAAAAGTTTATCGTTCTATATCGTCACATTTTAGTGAAATTCAACTGGTGCCCAAGCTCGCTTTGAATCCAGAATCCCGTATGGCCTATTTTTAATGGATATTATGGTAGAAGGGACTGATTACTGAAAACTGGGCTCTGTTCTAACAAATACCAGTTGCAATAATGAACAATCCATGCTGACCTTTTGCTCGTTCAGGTGCTCCACTGGCCCCAGGTTGGTAATTGAGGATCCATGACGAGTGAGGCCCACGCGAATGGCATCATTGTCTACTTCACTGGCATAGTACACCTTTACTGAGAGGCCCAGTTGGTTCAGTACGTACTTGCCTGCGGGACGAGCAAGGCCATGTAACTCACTGTACTTAGCGTGTTGAAACAACACGGCCCTAGAAGAGGTTAAGACTCCTTGCTACATAATCAACACCGTTCTTGTTTAGAATAGAGGAAAATATGCTGTTGGCCCTGCATACATGCAGAATCTAAAACAATACTGTTCAATGCTTACTATAAGAAAGCTTGCAGGTTGGCCGCACTTCATTGCGGGTGATTTGTGAAAACCCTCCTCCACTCGGAAAAACCTAGCCACGTTCACGGTTCCTTGATGAGAAAGTCACAGCTTTGCCACAAAGGCGTAGCCATGAAAGCTATAGCAACAAATCAAATTCTATTCCATCCTAATGAAATCCAATCCTTGTTCTTACGGGTAAGCACTTGAGTACAGCTCTCACATCAAACGACGCTGACGTACCTGCGCGTCCCTTTCTATCTTTTTTTCAATCGCAATACTTGAGTGACTCTCGGTGCCACGTTACTTTGACCTACACTGTAAGGCAAAATTACCCGAAAAAGAAGTAACGGCACCCAACAGGCGCGCGCGATGAACAGATAAACTATTGAGGAGCAACCACAGAAGGAGGCGTGTCATGTGCAAACCACTTAGTCTTCAAACACGCTCCAAAGAGATGAACCGCCCGGGAAATGCAGACAGTGCGTAAAGCGTTGCGAAATTCACTAGCCGTCCTATTCCTCTCCTGGATCAGTCTTACCCCGTATTTTGCTGGCGACAGTTCGCGTTGCATCGCGCTCGGAGTTCTCGACCACGGCCGCCTGAATTGACGATCTAAGAACTATGACGTGGAGCTTGTATGTACGCTTAGATGAGCGTGCACTGCTGATTTTACTATTCGCCGCACCCATGAAGTCTGGAGTAGGTCTGGACACGCCACCATGCCACGCTGTCAATCTCTGGCTTCCAGATAGTCAAGACCAACGACAGCGACAGTTGCGAAGGCCAACATGGCGGCAGAAAGAACAGCAGGCTTACCGGATACATTGATTCAGTCCAATTCGGGGCAGAAATCTGCGCTGGATTCTTTTGCAAGTACGTGATCATCCTTTATTCTACTCTACTTGTCACGTGTGCGATATGGATCGCGCTTGCCGACAACGGGCTCTGTCGTGCTGTATGTCGCACGCACAAAATGCACCAGGAAGGTCAGCTTGGGCGTCTGCAATTCACCTGTGCTTTGCGACTACCTGGAAATCGGCCACCATCATCGTCGGCCTCCCGTACGTTCGCTCATAGAGTTCTCGCCTGTCGTCGAAAACACATTGTGGGTTCCCTTAATGAGCTTGGTTGTAGTATGTCGCGCGCTGTAAGTGCGCCAGCACAGGCTGGCGGGGCTTTGGCTAGCGTCAGAACTCATGGAAAGTGACTCATGGAAACCTCATCTTGGAGATGAACTGAAGGGTCCTTCATGTTAGCTAGCCAACGCAAGGCGTAGTGTTGTACACAGCATTGACGGACCACCCTAACAATCATGTAGCCCAAGTAATGGCAAGGCCCTCTTTTCCCCGTTGCGGAATTGTTGGCCACGGCCATAGATAGTGACCGGCTAGGATAACAAATAACCGTTTCCGGTCCGTTCGTGCGCCTCGTGCACAAGAATTGCGGAGAGTCCCACGCTGCTTGCAACTGTGTGCAATTCTGTTGTGGTATCTTCGTCGAAATGCGCCAGTAACCGAGACATTTACAGGTGTTATAACGTCTTGAAATGCTTCCTCCTGTGGCGCTTCCCAGATGAACTCGACGTCAGTCCTTCTAATATTAGTAAGTGGCTCGGACTTTTTTCCGGTCTCCCTCGTATACTTGGATTTGCGAGTAGACTGTTTTGAGGTCCATAGATGAAGTCCAGGGCTCGATTAAAATCAGTCTGGTCGAAAAAATTCATGATGGAGATTAGTAATAAAACGTCTTTTTTGTTATTTCGATGATTTGTCAGTGCTTACTCATTTCCACCTTGTCCATTGATGAAAAGTATTTCCCATTGTGGACTCGATCGCGGGCGTCGTCTATCCGGGGTAGAGGGTACACGTCCTTCCTCACGATCCTGTTGAAGCGGTGAGTCTATGCGAAAAGGTAGTGTTCGATCCTTGTTCTCTAGCACAATAGAAGATGCCCACGGACTCTGATGGCTGTATGATGTCTTCATGTAGCACTTCGTCAACTTGTTCTTTTAAAGCCTCACACTCTCGTGTCGAAACTTTGTACGGGCTCTGATGAACTCACTCGCTTTTTGCTCTGTTATAATGCGATGTTTGGCGAGTGCAGCCTGCTGAATTCTCGGCCATGACGAAAAGGAGTCGTTCAATGGCAGCAGCAGGGTTTTGAGGTCGTCTTGTATACACTTCTAGAGTGTTGGTTTTGCGTTGAAACTTGGTTGGTATTGCTTCGTCGTAGTCAATCGGTAGATTTGCTGATCGTGAAAGTGCTGATGGCGTCAAAAATTTCATTGATTTAAGCTACCGTCGTGCTTTTGCTGACGTTGTAGTACTCGTTGCTGAAATTCGTGAGCATCAGTTTGGCTTTCCCTCTAGAGAGCTGAGAAATCCTTCTTGCGGTGCAAATATTGTCGTTGACCAGCAGGTGTTGATTGTCTTCAACGACGCCATCGACGTTTCCTGGTTTTGAAGTGTCGATGGAATTGATGACGCTGGCACAAGGTGGAACGGTGACTTCTTCCTACGCATTAAACACGTGGATTCGCGGTGGTGTGCGCAGAGTAGGTGCTTTTTTTCTGTGGACAGTGTTATCGATTTTGTTTTCAGGTCGATAATTGCACCATGTGCCATGCCATGTTGATACCAAGAATGGCATCTGTCGAGCAATTCTTTAGTGCTACTAAGCTTGCGAAGAAAATGTGGCTGGTAAAGATGATTATGACTGTGCATATAACTGCCAGGTTTACGAAGAGACCTTCAGCTGTACAGATTTAGGGGCTTTCCCAAGTGATCCCAACTTTCTTTAACCTCATGGCGAATGTACCACTGATGACACAATAGTGGAATCATGTTTTGATTGATATGTGGGGTTTAACATCCCAAAATTACCATACGATTATGAGAGACGCCGTAGTGGAGGGCTCCAGAAGTTTCGACCACTTGGGGTACTTTGACATGCACGCAAATCTGAGCACACGGACCTCTGTATTTTCGCCTCCATTGAAAATGCAGCCGCCGCAGCGGGGATTTGATCCTGCGACCTGCGGGTCAGCAGCCAATTACTTTAGCTTCTAGGAGGAGGAGGAGGAATAAATGAGGAAGGACAGGGAGGTTAGTCATTTAGTTTCTAGACCACCGCAGCGGGGCAATAGTGGCAACCTGTGACGAGAAGAGCTGTGACCCTATGACCATAGAGGAGAACTTTGTCGCGTTCAGCGAGCCAGTCTGTGCCAGGGCCTCCAGGACGGAAGAAAGACATGCGCATGACTTTGTGGACCGCGAAAAGACGCCCTGCTGTTATTCATGTACTGGGATGTGAGTGGTTGCAATTACTCGATGGAGCACTGCTGTCGTTGGGGTCGGTGCGGAAATGCGACACGTGGCGTCTTCGTGCCCCAGAAGAAGCCACAATGGTGTGTTTCTGCCGAAGACGAACATCGGGCTACCACGCTGTGCGTCTCTGACTGACGAGCCACCGAGGCCTAAACCAGGGCCAGATGTCCAGGCACATGCCATATAAGGTGCCTCACCAGTGACTTCTGTTCGTCAGCATGGGTGGTTGGTCCTAGCGACAAAATTTCAGGCTCATCACACCCCGCTTGCTAGAAGCAAGATTCGCCGGATGACACATCATCGCCGGGACAATACACGAGTTTAGATTCTGTGTGTGTCTATTTTGGGAACGGCGCTGGCATAACGACCCTCGTGAGTACTGTGGGAGCTGTTATTGTACAGTGCAATATGGACCTATTCGTCGGTCTAGGGATCTGGAGA
Organism: Rhipicephalus microplus; assembly: GCF_043290135.1. Classification (NCBI taxonomy): domain Eukaryota; kingdom Metazoa; phylum Arthropoda; class Arachnida; order Ixodida; family Ixodidae; genus Rhipicephalus; species Rhipicephalus microplus. The sequence continues at coordinate 435,878,448 of NC_134710.1, read as the reverse complement.
AAAGAGACAGTTTATCATCAGCACTCGTGGGCTGCTTGGAGCGCCTTTTCGACTTGATGCTTTTTCAACCGAGAGCTTTTTCGATGTAGGGCTTTGGGTCAGAGACCTCTTGCTATCTACGGAATGTAAATATATGCTCTACTAAGTTCAAGTTCCTCCTGCCTCTACATTTTTATCCCAGATCTTCGGGGCCCGCACAGGCCAGTCGGAACAACGTTGAGGTCGCTAGTTCATCGCCTGATGTTGCGATTGGGTCGTGGCATCGGATCATGGCTATAATAGCTTGAACTGCTGCTTTTACGAGTCGTCGTCAGGTCTTCTGGTCGTGAAGGTTCGACGTCGAGACTACTTTCACGTTGCGGCGAGTTTTGAAGTTTTGTCTTGGTGTCGTCGTCGGCAAAAAAGGATCGTCGGTAGTTCGTCGTATAGCAACCGTACCTATATCGGTTGCTGCCGTTAGTTTCCTGAATACGGGCTAGGTGACGGGCCTCAGTTCGGGCCAGTGTGCGGTTGGCGGTTCAGCGCAGTTTAGCGGCCAGGTGACAGTGAGTGGTATGATCGTCGTTGTCACTCTGCATCGTTGATGTAGTCCGCGATGTCGCGAGATCATTCGCCTGGCTGCAGGGGCAGCTTGTTGACGACGAAACCAAGTAGCCCCATCTGTCCGTACTAGTAGCCGTGGTAGCTGCGGCCAGCCTCCTCGCAGTGGTAGCAGAGCGGGCGGTCTCAACAGTCTTCCTTAGAGCGTTTCGCTGGCCGACATGTGGGCAGTATAGTGTCGGTGTCTGGCGGCGGATCTGTGGTGGTGCAGTGTCCTGGCACGCCCTTGGAGGAGCGCCGCAGTGGACTACAGTGACGTAGCGCATAGCTTCCGGCTCAGGGCACGGTGCATCAGGAATTCCGAGCCATTGCCAAACTTCCTTGGGGACATTATCGGGGATCAAATCAACTTGAGGCTGCGGTGAAAGTTGAACTTGCACAGCTCCTCCCTCATGATTGCCCTGATCGTTTCCCGTAAGTCTTCACTGTTTAGAGAGTGCTCTCCGGCATTACATTGTGATGTGATTGCGCGCGTTTAAAAAGTGCGCCACTCCATCAGCCAGAAGAAGATGAAGATAACGCTCGGGTGTGGCACGTGTGGGCGTGAAAATTTTGCTTCAATGAGGTCCTTCCACGGAGATTTCAAGGCCCAATGGCTGGGTACCACGAAAGTACAGAATCTCCAATCGGGACGAGACAAGTGGGCCAGAGCGGCAGCAGAAGCCTGAGCAGAGCAGATCAAGGGGAGTTCAAGAAGACGGGGCAAGCGGAAGGTCGTCACCAGACCGGGCGCTGAAGATGGGCCGTCGGGCGTCAGACCCGAGCCTGCAGGACTCAGTCCTAAAGCCAGGCAGACGTGGCCGAGTCGGGACAGAGTGAAGAAGGTGGCCAGGGCGCGGGAGTGGCGGCCAGCAGAGCTCCTGCATCGAGGTCCCAGCGGGCTCCCACCTGGACACTAAACTTCTTCTCGTCACCTGACGTGGGCCAGGCTTGTTCTGGTCTTCTGGCGTTGGCCAAGAAACGTCTCCGGCTTCGTGTGCGAGCTGCGGTTGCCGAACGCCGAAAGGTCACTGACTTCGACCAGCCCGACGCTTCCTGCCGTGCCAGTCAACCACGTGAGCGTCTCAAGCTAATCACCATTCTTTCCCTACTGCACAAGTGCGTCTTCACCATTACTCGGTCACATCAGTTGCAAGCCCCGCATCCCCGCTGTCGTCGTTTACGTGAGTGCGTCCATGCATTGGTAGCACAGCTTTCGCTTCAAGCACCTCTTCCATCTATGTCGTGACAAAGTTTATTTTGAACTGAACATTTATGTAATGCACTGTTCACGTCTTTAGCCGTTTGGTCTTTTTGCCAACCTATTTGTAGTTATGTATGCTGTGTTCTTTGTCTGCTATTTGTCTTTTAGGGGTTTCTAAATATATTGAGTGTTGGGGATTTGTGTGGGAGCAAATGGTCTCGTCAGCTCATTTCCCGATGATGGTTATGTCGTCGGTGGTTTTTGCTTTTACACGAACCTACACGAGTGCATGCCCGTTAAACGGCCTCGTGACATACATGTAGGCAGGACTGAGCGATTGTATCAATTTGTGAGCATCTACAGAGATTTTTTAATTGTCGAAGCCTCCGTGACGAATTTTGCAACCGTCTTGGGCATGTTGCGGACAAGTCCTGTGAACAGTTTTTTTCACTCATCGCATAAGCAGCCGAACGTTTCTGTGTTCGGTCATGGCAGTGTCGACTTGATGGAAAACTGGAGTCAGTTCTTCCGTGAAGATCGTGACATTCTCGTTCGGTAGTTGTATCCATGTCTTCAGCAACGAAGCAGCTCTTTTTTGCGGGAGACGCATGTGAACGTGTTCAAAAATGCATCACACAATATATCCCAAGTTTCAAGTGCAGACGGCGGAGAGGGGTGGTGGTTTTAATATAGGATTAAAATGAGAAAAGTGAGCCCCACCAACATCTGCAGCTAATTGGCGGCACCTCAGCAGTAGCTCATGAGGGAAAGAGATAAGGAGGGATAAAAACAGATAGAGGGCGAAGTTAAGATTGAGAAAAAAAACTCGGCCCCGTATTTCCATGTTACACTGCTAATGTCACCGAAAGACAATAGTCTTGCGTCTGGAGAGAGTGAACAAAACATTTATTTGACATTCTGGACAAGAAAATAAGTGAATTGTATTCTGGAGGTGCTGCTTTAGAGTGCCTGGAGCGTGTACGAAGGTGAACGAGCGCATCAAGTCACTTGACACGTGAGACATGAGTGCTATCTGGCAGTTGGAAAACGAAGCGCACGGCGTGCGCGTCCTTCTCGGAGGCGATAACGTGTAGAATGCAAGGTGAAGGGTAGGTTCCACCACAGTGTCGTCTTAGCAAAGTGTAGAAAACTTGTCCGTTTCGCACAATCGTTGCATCGTCAGCGCAGCGTGGTAAGCGCTACGGTCTTTAGAAATACTTTTGTATGCCTTTTCTAGTAAAAAGACACACATACTGAATATTGAAGTGTTATTATGGTGCCTTATAGATGCGCAATAATTGATTTTTATTTGACAATCGCACAAGTAAGATTGCTAAAGCTTGAGCAATATTGGTGGACAGTGCGTATGGGGTCCGCTGTTCGGAGTATCGTTTGGTACCGTTTAGGATATCATTAAGGTGCACAAATGAACAGGCAGAAAGAGAAACAGACCAAAACTTTACGTCGAAGGTCCCCAAGAAAGAAAAAAAAGATTAGGACATGGTGGAAGGAGTCCGAAGACGGGGCACCGGGAGATCGCGGATGGCGGGACGAACGGCGAGAGCTACATTGGTGTAATAGATCGTGGGGACACAATCATTTGGTATGGGACCCAGCATGCAAATCCGAATTGCAGACTTCCGATTTTAGAGCCAGGATCTTGCCACGTCTTTTAGGTGGAAGAATGATGCAGCTTTTATCGGAGTGCAACTGGTTGAAGCTGGGCCCTCATGGTTCTTCAGCTAGGTCTGCGAGTCTTTGAACGATGATCCACGGAATGTCAATGGCTCCCTTGATTGCTGCACCATGACCATGGCTGGTGGTTGACCCAGTGACCATTGTAGTTGTCCTAGTAGTGGTCGTGACCTTGGTCTTTTGAGTCTTGTACGGTAGAAGCCTGAACTCTTGGGGAAGTGCTCATTGCCTGCGGCTAGCTCGGTGATAAAGGTTGGCGCCGATACCTTCATGGCTGGGGCCTGGTTCACAACCTGACGGGGGGCCTCCGGAACATGAATGCTCAGCACCTCTAACAGATGTCACGTAGTCGTGACATCGGCGAAGACAAAAGTCGGCGTGTCGATGAATACACTCTTTAGTCCGCCGAACTTGTGGCTGGGAACTGATGGTCAGAACATTGATACACACTGGCATTGTTAACAATGAATACAGTGTCGGCCGCCGATCAACTGACCAGCAGTCATGAGCGTCGGTAGTATGCGTGTGCCGTCGAATATCGCAGCCTGTGTTATTGCTAGCGGCCACGTAAGTTCCAGAAAAAACTCTAATGTACATGCCTTGCGCCAGATTTTAACAAAATGATCTACTTCAGCTCTAAAGCTTCTCGAACACTGTAGGGGCTGTTTGCATTGGGGATTATGCTTACAGCCCTTGCAGGTGAAAACCAAACACAGCAGACGTGAAATAAAGAACACACATGGCAGTATACACAATACCAGTAAAAGTCTTGACACAGAAAGTTCTCAAAGTTCTTGAAAATCTATTGTATGCGGCAAGTAATACGTGCTGTCCAAATATCCAATAACGCCTAATCTAAGCTCAAGGCAAAATAGGCTGAAACAGGCAGAGCCGGCGGACCAAAATTTTTTGTGCCCGGGCCGGGTACGGGCCATATTCAAAAATGCCAGGCCGGAACATCGCGTTTTCGGACCAGGCCAGGCCCAGGCCGGCGAAATCGACACGTTCAGTGCTCTTGTAACGACGTCGTGGTTTAGAGCCGACCATTCAACAAAAAAGGCACACATGCTACAGCTCACGTTTTCTAAAGACCATGTAGAGGGTGCATAGCAGGTTGGTATAGAATTCCCCCGCATAACTACTCGTTGTGGTAAGCATGCTACCCACTACACAAAATGCAGCCACATTGGAAAGCTTCACGGACACTAGCCACTTTCAACTTTTTTGATTACGTAGTAGAAAACCATAAATTCAACTCCTCGTGTGATATCATTCAACAAAAAGTGTGCACTGAGTGGTTGAAATACGCACTAGGTACAGCATATTGCTATTGCGTTCGACACTTAAAGGCAAAGCTTTCACGAATCCCCCAATTTTTAGCTCGCAGTGCATTCTTTGTATTGTCCGCTTGCTTTTTTTATCTTTTGCTTTCATTAGATACGTTGTCAGCTGGGCTTTGTCTGTCTCTCTTTGTTTTTTTTTTCTTTAGAACTTTGCAGCACTGCTTATACCATCCCTGTGTGGTGTGACTCATGCAAAACCACGTATGACCCAGCCTTGTATATCATGTTCATATGTACTAACCTGTAACAAGAGGTAGAAAAGGGAGTTGAGGGTGAGGGGGTGGTACTAGGAGAAATATGAGGACGGTAGAGCATGGTATAGTCGTGTATTGTAAAGTAAATGAATGTGTGGAAACAGTAAGGGAACTTGAAACTGACACGAGGGTGACGAGGGAGAGGAAGGGACGGTCATGCATATCACAACCCTGTTACAGTAGAGTATAGCAAGGGACTGAGAGGGAAGTGAAATCGAGGAGTGATGTTGGTGCTGCTTGTGCTCAGCCGCGCAAGCACTAAACAGCAATGATTCTGAAGACTAATCTGGTTGCTTATAGGCAGTTTTAGGTTGCTTCCAGGTCCAATCAATCCATATATAGCGCTGATGAGACAGAGACCCAAAAAAGGGGACAGGAAGGGTCCTACCCGGTTTCCTTTCAGTGTTCCCTGTCTTATCAGCAATCGTTATGGCTTCATCGAGCGTAACAAGCTAACTAGCCTAAAAGATTGTGCTCTTCTTACCAGATAGTTGCTAGGCTTTTGTTAGGTGATCTTAGGCTGTTCATAAGTTGATTTTAAGTGCAGAAAAGTTTCACTGAAGTCAAAGACAATCAGAAACATGACACGGACATGCATCACTGGCACAGGCCCTCAATCGCTTCGGGGTCTTTTCGCAGCTGCCATTGCACATTTACTGTTTCTCAGTATTTTACCTAGTACTCTTGAGTTTTCGACTCACCGCCATCGCTTCGCTGCCATTTGTTGGGATAACTCTTACCTTTTGTGTTGTTAGCGGAATTTGTGTATAGTAGATGTTACACAATTTGAGTGACACATACCCGTTTATGAAAATGATGATAGGTTTCATAACCTATCAAGTTTTCGTGGCCTATACCTGCTTATTGGGTTGACCATTAGATTTTTCCATTTTTGTGGCGCAGGGGTGAGTAGTGGAATTTATCACATTTCAGTGGCGAATACAGGTATAGAGTGATGATAGTTATTGGTACAGGGATAGCAAGGAACAATTTTCTAAGCAGCTTCGCTTTTTAAGCAAAAGAGGAAAGAAGGGTAAAGCATAGTAGAATGTAGCAGGACTGAGAGGCAGTTGAGTTGAAACCTACCCATCACCTATGCTCGTCTCGCCTTCTTCCATCGTGTCGTTTCCATTTGTGCACTACCCAATAAAGCATAGCACTAGCCTTTGCATACAGTAGAGCAAAGGGGTGGGACAGGGAAGTGAGAGTGCGCGGAATGAAAAGAAGAAAAAGTGGGTGTGGCACAGCGTACCCTAGGGTGTAAAAGGGGAGTGAGGGAGCAGTAGGTATGAAGAGTGAGTGGTGCCAATGAGTTGCCAATGAAGATCTTCTTTTCGGCAATGGACGTCGAGAAAGCTGCATGTTTATTGCCAGCATGCGCGTGCCCATGAACACAAGCGTCGCTAGAAAGAAGGCCGATCACTGCTTCACAATACTTACAGCTCGCAAGTTGTGTGCCACTGTCCCGACCACTGGATGAAAAAGCACAAGGTACAACCCGCCACGTCGAACGGCTTTCTATGGGAGAGAACGCGTCAGCCATAGGGTCAGTTGCGGCCGCTGCAGTGCGACGGGGCAGGGACGAGAGGGACGGCAAAACGAGTGGCTGAGGCTGCCTCGAGGTAGCAGCCGAAGCAAATTAGCTGGTGTTTGTCACAACAGTGACACACTCAGTTGTTCTAATCAGTGTTTTTTAATCACATTTATCACAGCGATGACATAACACATATTTAGTAGACTACGAGGCGCTATCTAGTTAAAAAGCCAATTGATTTTTCCTGTGCGTGCCGAGCACCTGACTTGCTTTTTTTTCCAGAACCAGCTTCTTGCTCTGAGGCTGAAAGAAAAATCCGCATTGCATGTAACTGACTGATATGGCACTGAATGCTTGACAAAGTCATTGTTCTATTTATAGAGATGTCTTAAACTAAGATATTCTGCATATTGTGACGTTTATTCAGCACTTTTGCGTTTTCTCAGCTGGAATGCTTGACAAATAATTTTTGGACACTTAACAATTGTAAAATGTCTAAAGAATATTTCTCAAGCTATGAAACTACGAACACCTATTATAGACGTTAATAGTTTTTATATTCTGAAAGCGTATCGAAGAAACATATTTTCAATAATTTTGTGTTAATCGGTACATGCGGTAGTGTGTCGGAAAGTAATTAAGCTTCAAACGCTACATAAAAGTAGTTTCTACAAACATGGTGACGCGCTCCTCATAACTTTATTAAAGAGACTGCGAAAGTACTGATCATTAGAAGTGCCATTCAATATTCTTGATAGTTTCTACTGGGCAAGGCAATGATATATATATTGTTACGCAAGACAAGTCAAATTAATGGGGGTTTTTAATGGGCCCTGAGTCCGCGATCACCGTATAATTATGATGATCTCCACCGCCATAGCTCGTACCCACTCAGAGGGATCGCAGTGGAGGCAACGTTGTCTTCATGCTCTACCCGCGCTTCTCTTGTTTTTCCTGGTAGTGATACTTCTGATCATTTCTCCGGTCTCAGACGAAGCCCTCTGGGCGAGTCATTCTTGCATCCTTCGTGTAAACGGCTTCAGGCGGGCAACATGCGTCACCTCTGTCTTGCATGAACGTCGGCCACTAGTGGTGACACGTGCAATTTCATAGTTGACCTCGCTGAGATGATGAAGTATCACGAAAGGACCGGCGTATTGTGCCAGTAGTTTTTGGCTCAAGCCACGTCTGCGTATTGGGGTCCACACCCACACTAGATCACCGGGGGCATATGTTACATGCCTGTGTCGACTGTCGTAGCGAGTTTTGGAGGACTCTTGCGCTGCCAGTGTACGTAGGCAGGCAAGTCGACGTGTCTCTTCCGCACGACACAAAGTTTCCGCAATTGTTAAATTGTCATGGACGACAAAAGGAAAGATAGTGTCCAGCGTATGTCAAGGTGAGCGAGCGTAGAGCAGATAGAAAGGGCTTTAGCTTGTCGTTTCGTGTTTCGACGTGTTGAAGGCGTACGTGACGAATGGGAAAACTTCATCTTAGTTTTTGTGGTCGGAGGCGACGTACATTGACAATATGTTGATCAATGTTCGGTTTGTGCGCTCGGTGAGGCCGTTAGTTTGTGGGTGATACGCAGTTGAGTGTCGGAACTTGGAAGCACACAAATGAAGTAATAATTCGACAATATCAGCGGTAAATTGTCGTCCACGGTCACATATTATCACGCGAGGAGGTCCGTGTCGGAGGATGACTGAATTCAACAGGAACTCCGAAACCTGGACTGCCATGGCGGAGCATAAGGCAGCCGTCTCGCAGTACCGCGTCAGGTAGTCGGCGCATACAATTATCCAACGGTTACCTTTTGAGGAGCGTGGAAACGGTCCCATCAGATCAATGCCGACCTTTTCAAAAGGGGAACCGGGTGGCTTTACAGGTTGCAGGTGACCAACTGGACCCGAGGAGGGCGGCTTGTGGCTCTAACACTGCGTACAGCTGGCCATGAAGTTCTTAATTGTCTTGCTCATTTTCGGCCAATAGAACCGCTCTTTCGTGCGACTAAGTGTACGTGCGGTGCCTAGATGGCCAGAGGTGGGGTCATCATGCATGAGACGCAGAACAGACGTTTGGAGAGACGCAGGAACAACTAGCAAAAAGAGGGCGCCCGTCGTGGACAAGTTTCTCTGATAAAGAAGACCATTTCGGATGCAGAATCGGCCTTCGCTTAATGAATTTCTCGATCCAGGGAAGAGAGCTTTCAAGCTTGGGTCATTACGCTGCTCAGCGGCGAAAGTCAGGGCATCGGGAAAGCCAGACGACAGCGAAGCGATAAGGTGGTCAAAGTTTTCGCCTTCACAATCTGTCAATAGTAGCGGCATTCTGGAGAGGCAATCCGCATCAGCGTGTAGACGGCCAGTCTTGTATGAAATGGTGAAGACATGTTCTTGCAAACGAATGGCCCATCGTGCGAGGCAGCCGGATGGGTCACGAAGGTTGACCAGCCAACACAGGGAATGGTGATCTGTGAGGATAGTGAACGGGCGACCATAGATGTATGAGCGAAACCGTTGCACAGCAAAGACTACCGCTAGGCATTCCTGTTTGGTCACTGTGTAGTTGCGTTCAGGCTTGCTTAAAGAACGACTTGCGTACGCAACAACGTGTTCCTTCTTGCCAGAACGCTGAACGAGAACAGCACCGATACCGATGCCACTTGCGTCTGTGTGAATTTCCGTGGGCGACGAAGGATTGAAGTGCCAAAGTATTGGCTGCGAAGTTAACAAACACTTAAGCTTGTGAAAAGCGGCATCGTACTCGGAGGTCCACTGAAACGGGCTGTTCTGGCGTAGAAGGCTCGTCAGGGGGTGAACGACATCTGCAAACTTGGGTACGAACCGGCAGAAATACGAGCAGAGCCCGATGAAGCTACGCAGTTTTTTCACAGACTTAGGACGCTCGAACGATTCAACGGCCGCTGTCTTTTGCGGGTCAGGTCTAATGCCATCTTTGTCGACGAGATGTCTCAACATCAATGTCTGTCGCTCGCCAAAGTGGCACTTTTTTTTAATTCAATACAAGGCCAGCTTTTTCAATGCAGCTGAGCACGAGGTCTAGGTGAGTGTTGTGCTCCTCAAACGTACGCCCAAAAATTACGACATCATCAAGGTAACACATGCATATATGCCATTTTAAACCGCGCAATATAGAGTCCATAAATCTTTCGAAAGTCGCAGGAGCATTACATAATCCGAATGGCATAACGTTGAACTCGTAAAGTCCGTCGGTCGTAACAAATGCCGTCTTTTTTTTGTCAGCTGCGTGCATCGAAATTTGCCAGTAACCTGATCTCAGGTCGACAGATGAAAAGTAGGACGCGGAATGCAGGCAGTCTAGGGCGTCATCGATGCGCGGCAGTGGATAGACGTCTTTCTTGGTAACAGAATTCAGTCGGCAGTAGTCAAAGCAAAATCTCCACGTACCAACCTTCTTCCTCACTCGAATGATGGGAGTAGCCCACGGACTTGCCGATTCCTGTATTATTTCCTTTTCCAGCATCTCTTGAACTTGCTCGTTGATGATCTTGCGTTCCGATGGTGCCACTCGGTAAGGTTTCTGCCTAATGGGATGCGCCGATTCGGTGTGGATCTGATGACGTATCCGGGACGCAGGGATTAAGGGCCTTTGGCTGTATTTAGAAAATTCGAACACTTTCGAGTGCTTAGACAGAACGTCGAGCAGTGTATGACGTTCGCTTTGGTCAAGTGGCTTGCTGACCATTTGTAGCAATTGGGCATCTTCTGAACCTTGTAAGCCTAGGTGTTCATTTTGGCTTGTAGCATCAACAAGCGCAACCAGCGTCGTACATGACTCGGGTCTAAATACTGCAAGTTTCATGCCACCTGGCAGAATTGCAGGCTCCATGGAACTACTCATTGTCCACACACCTGCCCGTCCATCAACGACTGACACTATACAATGGGGAATGAGAATGTTCTTTTTCAGGCATGCCGCGGGAATCGGTTCGAGCGTGGCGTCAAACATGCCACAGTTGTTACTGGAACATGTCACAGGAACACACACAGCAGAAAATGCAGGAACGACTGTATCCACGGAGACGAAAAAGATGCATTCCTCCGGACAGGAATTTTCCAAGAGCACCGTTGGGAAAGTACCGTGTATAGAAAGATGCCCACTTCTGCAGTCTACAGTTGCCCCACACTCACACAAGAAGCCAATACCCAAGATAACGTCATGTGTAGACCGCGGAATAACCGCGAACTTTGTGCAAAACACCTTGCCACACAGGGAGACGTTTACAGTACAATATCCCACCGGACACAACACGTCACCACTTAAACCACGAAATATCACCCCACGATTCAGGCAAAACATCACTTTTGGTCCTAGCAGGTTCTTAAAATTTACACTCATCACCGAAACTGTCGCGCCTGTATCCACAAGTGCCATAGTAGCCACTCCATCGACAACTACACGAACTTTGTTCTTCAACATAAACGCTGACAGGGTATATCTGTAGATAGAACCTGTGATCTTGCGGCTTCACCCCCACTGGCTGCACCGATTAGTTTTCCGGCGGCGGTGTACGTGCGCGTCGCCGTGGCGACGGCGATCGTGGAGCACGGGGAGCTGGTGGTGGCGTCAAACTTAGATCAGAGGCCGGCGAGGGGTAGCGTGACCCGGTATATAGTGCGCGTGGTTTCCGTGACGTGGAGAGCGGATGATAGAAAGGTGGGTGAGACATGTGCCAATACTGTCGCTGATATAGGCGGTGGTCACAAAAACGTGCAATATGACCCGGGACGCCACAGTTGTAGCATACCGGAATTGGTCGAGGGGCACGTGGCTGCCCAGACTAACGACTTCTCTCGGAAGGCATGAGATAGTGGTGCCGCCCTTCAGGGGCACTGTAGGCAGGCGATGTTGGGTAAACAGGCGGGCGAAAACTTCGTTCGTAGTAGGGAGTTGGATGACGGGGGAATCCAGCCTGCCGTGTGCCTTGATATTTATAAGCGTCTGCAGCGTTGATCGATGGTTGCCATGGCGGAAGAGAAACAGGAGTCCGCACACGTTCTGGTTCGTTTACGTACACATCCTGAAAATCGCTGGGGCGATGATAGGTCTGCTGAGATCGAAGCAGCTCTTCTCTGACAATCTGCCGTATGGTCAAAGCAAGGTCCTTAGGCGGCACTGTTTCAACACTAGCAACAGTGTGAACGTTGGACAGGCGGCCGAAATTCGTCGCATCTTGAGGGATTGAAAGGTGCGACAATGCTTCATCACGTCAGACACGGAGTTCAAGCAGTCTTTCCCAATTAAGAAATTGTACACGTCTTCGGCTATACCCTTGACAACCTGTTCAACCTTGTCTTCTTCAGACATCCTCCCATTCACGATCTTGCACAGCTTCAATATTTCAATATTAATATATATATATCAATACACAAGTATCAATATATATATATATATATACATATATATATATATTTATATATATATATATATATATATATATATATATATATATATATATAGTGCACGTGACGTGCCTTCGTTTGAACGAGCACAGGTGCCTATTCGTCGACGATACATAGTAGAATAAATAAACAGTAATGAATGACAAAACCGCATGAAGGAGACTGCCAGAAGACAAGCGCGTTGGAGTGTTATCGGCATGCCAGTGCCCGCGGAGAAGCTAACACGAAAAGACCGAACGGATGGTTTTATTGTTGATAGACACAGAAGCCAAAAGTTGGGCGCACAAGCTGTAGCAATTTTCAAGTCGTTTTATTATGCAAAACTGTAAATAAGTAAAAAAAATAGTAGGAATAACAGTATCAGCCCTAAGCTGAGAGTAAATAAAATATTTTCATGCGCCTTGTTCCGATTATGTGTTCACTGTTGAATTAGTTGCATTATCATAAGAACGTCGGTACGGAAAAAGAAGAAAACATTCAAAAATGCAGGAACGCTAGCATTTGTGTTTGCATTTTGCAGCATTTTATCGCTCTTTTCATCTAACAGTTTTCATAATATTCACTTGAGAACTGCTCGCTCAATTGGAAGCATTAAAATTACAGTCACTGAATTTTCAAAGAGGTTCGAGTCCACTGCTATGAGATTGCACATATGCTAAGTATATTTCCTGGCTGCTGCATCTGAGCCTGCATTGTATGAATACTATAGACGTGTTTGAAGGAAGTGAGTAGTCTATCTCATTTTGTGGTAAAGGAAAAGTGGCAACTGCATTTGCTGAGGTTACATTATCTAAATGAAATTATTATGTCTGAAGCAATGTATTGTGAAGTGACATATTCAGTTATAATAAATATTTAGGTGTATTAGAAAGGTGCACTTCTTTCAGATCTGTTAGTTGTGATCTTGTAGGATCCAAGTAAAATGTGGTCACAATTTTTACTTCCGCGAAAACTTAACGGTGTACAAGGTTTCAACTCGGGTAAGACAATACCAAAAGTTTGCAAGGGCTGCAGGTATCTAAAAGCAAGGTCGGTAATTACCTGGTTCGCACACACCAGACAGATATTAAAATAAGCTTTCGTGGGTCACACAAAGATGCACGCGCTCAATCGTAACTACCGCAAGCGCGCCGCGCACGTGATTTTATGGGCGCTCGCGAAAACTGTTACCCCCTCCCTCCATGGCGCAGCAAGGCGTTCGGGAACGAGACCTGTCACGCCTGTTATGGAGCACGTGGCGGGCCATACCCGTGCGCTCTTTCATCCAGCCATCCCACTGCATACATTTGTTTCATCCTCCAATCCAAGCCGACCCATGTAAGATCAAGAGAAAGAGAACGGCTACCAGATCAAGTAATGCAGTACGCACGGAAGAGCAACAAACACAGAGGAATTTTTTTATTCATATAAGTGAACTGTGAAGGGGACCATACCATCTACTGGCAGCCGCGCTCCCCGTGCAAAACAGAGCTCAAAGTCGAATCCAGTTTCTCCTACCAATTGGCCTGCAAACAATTCTCAGTACATAACCAGCCCAATCCCTTCTAGACCTATATGATGCAGCCAGGCGCCGCACCTAATTTATCAGCGCCCACGAGAGTATCACTGAGTGTGACCGTGGTCCTCTATCAGCGCCCCTGGTTGGAGTAGCCTGTGCTACTCCACCCCGCTGCCAAATAGGGGCATCAGGTTCCCAAAATTTTGCCGGCCTCCGGGCCTCTGCATGCGCTGATAGGTCCGAAAATACACACACCTGCCCAGCAGGCCCTGTCCACCACCTCAGAAGAGCTGATGAATAAAAGTAAAACTCATCCAGTGCCGCAAACGTCGAAGGAAAGGCTCAGTTATTTGGAGTGCAGTCAAAAGAAAAAAAACTCTGCATTACAACGCCCTCAAGTGATCTTGTAACTTAAGCCAAGGCTTCTTGTACAAACGGCATCAATTGCGTTAAAAGGGACACAATTTTGCGGCAGACAGTGCGACCCGGGCGGAGGCCTAAAGAGAATGGTAGTGGGTAAGCGCTGCACCTGTGTCTGTTCCTGTTATGCCTGGACGCGTCGCGAAGCCCACAGCATAATTATGTTTAATTACCAACTGGCCCAGCTTGCTGTTCAGATTCAGTGTAAAATGGAGACACAAATTCGACAGTCAAACATCAGAGAACGGCTCAGAAACCTCCACGATGTCCAAGAGCTTTTACAAAACATTCACCAAACTATTATGTGTGCAATAAACACATTCAAACTACAAACACAGTAACTTTAAACGCCTTTATGTTATTTCTTGAAAGGACCGTGATGATGCTGTCACGTCCTCCAGTGGTCTTGCCATTGTAGTTGATCAAGAAACAGCCACATTTATCACGTGAGACACTCCTTGAGCTAGAAGCTGTCCAAAGTGTTCTCGTAAACCAACTGATCACAATCTGCCTTTTCCGCACTACCAGCTTCAAAAACAGGAACCGCGATCCTTGATAGATCTAGTTTCAGAGACCTCCGTGTCCTTCGAAGTTCAGGAGAAGAAGAGGAAAAAAAAGAAAGGCAGAGATGCTAACCCGTCTAGCACGAATGATATGCTACCCTACAATAGGGACAAGAATGGTGGAGTTTCAAAGACTGAAAGAGAGAAGAGCACCTGCACTTGAAGTCGCACGTAACAGAAATTATAACACTATTAGTCTGTAACCACCAGTCCAAGTTCTTTGTCTTCCAGAAGCTGAGGACTGTTTTCGTTACGTTCACTCGCGATTACCTCCCTGTACGACAATCCAGAATGATGTCTGCGGCCATCAGTCGGCAATGTATGCAAGCTTGTGAAGTGATTTTGTGAAGCTTGTGAAGTGAGTTGTTTTCCACCACTCTAATGAAGGCCCAATCAAGTGATGTACACTAGGGGTACATATGTATGCGAGTGCTTCACCACTTTTGTTATGTTTTATCTCTTTTTTGCGTGTGTTGTGTGTGCATGTTTGTGTCAGCGTCTGCGCATGTATACTCGGATCTGTGCTCGAAGAACGGAGAGCAAAAAAGCGCGAAAGAGCCAGAGACACAACGAGAACAGCGAGCGAAGAGGAGTGTGCGATTTGCGAGCGACTTGAACGGCTGTGCGTCACGCATTGTGCGGTATTGAGCGGTTGTGTGAATGATAATGTAACTTAGATTTCTTAATTAAATACAAGCTTCTTTTTTAACATTTTTAACAGCGTGTGAGTCGTGCGTTGCGTCGATCATATTTCACCTCTTATGGCAATATCAGCGACACCCTAATATTTACCAAAAGCGGGACATTCATCAGAAGTGGGATTAGACCAATTTTAGGAAAGGTTAAGAACCAGTTTGAAAAATCAATGGCGAGGACTGCGATCGCGTCAGTGTGAGAACAAAGAAAAGGTGGACTTCTGGTGAGCGTGCACTTCCAGTGAGATGACATCAGCCATGCTGGACGGATCCTCGCCGGAGGAGAGTGGTGATGCAGGACAGGCAGCAAGTGCTGTCTGTCCTGCATGCGTTATTATGCAAAGCACAATTAGGCATTGCCGTGGGATATCAGGAATCAGAGACATGCAAGAAGAATTCTTCCTATTATAAATGTGTAGAAACGCGACGGTCTCCAACTTTTCAATACAAATATGCCCGCTTGCTGCCGTCACTGAAAAGTTCTTAAATCTTATCTATATAGGCCACTGACAGCCAGAATTATTTTTCACTTTGTGTCCCCTTGGATGCATAGGTTATCTGCAAAGAACATTTTTATGTTCTTCCCACTGCTGAATTTTAAGAAAAAGCTAAACTTTGAACACCCGGTATATTAGTTATACATTCAGGTGCGCACTCGACCCACAGAGGCTAAGAAGGTTATGACTAAAAGCCGGATTTATAGGCACTGAAACACAGGGTTTTAGCCGCCCGAGAGAAACGGCCAAAGTACTCCTTTATGCTTTAAAATGGTAAATATAGGTGCTATAAGCAATAAAAAAATTTCAATTTTCGAAAAAAAAATACGTCTGCCATCTGTGTCTATGACAGCAAAGCAAAGAAAAACGTTTAGTTCATGATTTTTTGGGGCGCCAATTCTTGAGCCATTTATTGAGTTGCGGGTTCGCAGAATAGGGTCTTTTCTTTCATAGTCTAGCATGGTAACTTAGGTGTCCACCGTCAAATAAACATGCTCTTGGGTCTTTTTTTATTTTCGGCATGGATGTAAAAGACTGCACAGGAGCAAACAGACTGGCCGCTTATAGGCCAGAAGAGTATTTTAGCCTCGTAATAACTTTGTATAACTGCACAGGGTCAATCTTTCTTCTGTATGTGTACCCCTTATAACGCCCTTCACCAGCTTTGAAAATTCCAAGTAGACAAGAGCAATGCATCCACTGGGCACTCAAAATCTCATCTGCCAAGATTTGTAATCCTACGTGTCGTAAGAGGTGAAATGTCAGACTGAATGTCACTTGACCTTCAACTAACGGGTGTGCGCCCCAACATGGAGGAGGAGGCGTATACAAGGAACGGTCCTGCGTACGTGATTGTAGTACGCGGAATCATGACAAATATTTGAAGTGACATGTGTAATTTGTGAACCTGTTGCTTGAACAGAAATATGAAGGGAGTGAAAGTAGTAATAAAACATACAAACAGAACCTATGCACATTCTTTATTTGTTTTTATACTTTGTATGGCGTTACATGCAAGACTAAGTTGCCTGTATTTTGTTTGCTTTGATGCTCTCGCTATTTTCACACCGTGCCGGTATCTGTCCTGACAATGCCTGGCATGTTTTAGGTGCGTCAACTCTTAGAGCAGTTCCAGAGGTGCAATGCTGCAGCTGTGTATGTTGGTAAGGATACATGGTCTATACCAGCCTCTCCAAACGTACGCGCATACAGAGATCCATCCCACAGAAATAGGCAGTATGATACAAAGAACGTCGAAACGACACAACACCCCTGCTTAGCCTGGCATGCGCATGACATGTGAATGTAACCTTTCGGGAGCATAGTGGCTGATGAGTCGGCATCGTGTGATCTTCCAGCTCCCGAGTTTTAAAAGGGAAGAACTACGCTGGGCGTGTGGCAAAGGCTTCAAGTTCACCCCCTCGCATTATGCCTTCGCAGCTTGTATTGAACCAATGGAAAAACGCTAGCAGAGCAAAGCCTTTCATTGGGCATGCATTAACTTCCAGTGCCTGATTAAAACTTCCCATGTGACATATCGTAAAGCACCGTTCAAGAAGTGACAAACAACAACACGTTGCACAAACAGTGCCTTGGGCACTGTTTATGAAATTCCCCTGAGCTGTGGCAAGGTCTATATAGGCCAGACAGGGCGCTGTACAAATGACCATTTAAGGGAGCATTCTTTATCAATTAGGAATTAGGACCGTTCAAGGGAGCATTCTTTATCCATTAGGAATCAGCACCGTTTAAGGGAGCATTCTTTTTCAATTAGAAATAGAAAGGGTTTCATTTGCCTTTCCACTATGCTTCGTGTGGCTGCACTACGCAGTTCGATCGTGCGCGACTACTTGGAAGGAGCCGGGATGCGCTGGCGTGGGAGTTACTCGAAACCTTTCCCATAAGGAAGAAAGGTGACTCGTGCGTCAGCGTGCCTTCAGTTTTGTTGCATAATAGTGAATTCCAACTGTTAGATCTAGATGTACTTTAGATGGTTGCTACAAAGTGTCTGCCAGTTTTTTTGCTGTTTTTTACCTCGCATTTTTCGCGAAGGCAAGGGTGTGTTTGGTTTTTTTTGACGTCATTACATCAGATATTTCTGTTTATTGCTGCTTCCCAGATATTATGAATCCAATAATCGTTTTTACATGATTAAAATGTTCATGTCTGCATGTGCGGTGAATGAAATGGTCTGTACTTGTCCTCCAAAAGCCTATATATTGTGAATGCTTCTTAAAAATAAACTTACTTGTGAGTTGGCACTCTTTCTGTCTCTTCTCGTTCTTCTCTTTGGCAACCTTGCATCACTTTCGTCCGTCTAATATGTACCAACTAGCCCACCATAACGTACTGTTAAGACCACGTGGACACATTTTTTCTCTGATGGCACTCCACTATTTCTCAGTAGTCCTCCATTATTGTGCGGCTGCAAAGAAGCCCCTGCTGTTTTATACGCATGAGAGCAGATCCCAGCGAGAAGCCGAGCAGACCCGATGCAGATGAATTCATGTATATGATCTAATACACCTTCTTATATGTCAAGAGGCCTCGTAGCCTTGATAGTGTCGAAAGAAACTTATGAGATGAAGTACAAGTTGCATCTCATCATGTTACAAAAGCTCACTTTTGCCTGGTAACATGACTACCGATCTCCAACTGTACTAAAAAGCAAAATTTTAGGTTGAAGAGCGTTCGTAAAGGCACCGACCCTGAAAACAGTCATTCATAGGCACCTATAGGAATTTAGGCACGAACAACAACAATAGGCATTAATAGTGTCACGGGGTCAGAGTAGGCAGAGGGTAGAAATATATTTACAGAGTTTACATGGAGTGAAGAGTGTCCTTAAACCAAGATGGTGGAGCGGCAACAACAACACACAAAACACGAGCTTTTGTTCAATCATCATCTTTGTCGCCTTTATGGTGTATTTGTTGATGTTAATGATGACTGGTATCAATAGACTCTACAAAAAAATATAACAGCTCTTCTCAATTTATCATTCATGCTCATATATCAAAGGGGCACGATAAGAACGCAAGTCGCTAAATAGGCATTTGTATAAAATTTGGTCTCTTGAATTAGAATACTACAGATGAAGCCAGCAGTTAGTCGCAAGGCTGCCCCTCAAGAACTGCGTGGCAACAACGTATGGTTCGTGCATTTAGAAGTTGCAACAAATGCAATAGATACCAGAATACGCTGCTAAAGTTTCCGCCGACCTGTATGAAACATATACGACATTATTACCTTTATTACCAGGAAGCCAAAATAAATGGAATTATTTTGCCCCTCCTGAACCAAAATTAAGAGCACTAACACACAAGATGCCCCAAAGAAAAACCACATTACACAAACGAGCATTGATATGTACATTTAGGTCCTCGTGTGTTTTCTATTTGGGGCACATTGTGTGTTTGCGCTGTTTATTTCAGTTCAGGATTATGTACCGACTAGGCCCGAATGAAGAATTATTGTATTTCAATAATATGCACTGCAGTCTTAATCAGCTCGCCACAACTGTAAAGTCACACCAACCAGTTGCAATCCCATCAAACAGGGATAGCACGCGCAAGCTCTGCCGAGGAAGCTGCTCCAGGACAGGAGGGGCCACAGCCTGTGGATTCCGGAAGAACTGATTCACACGGGCCTCCCAGTCAGGCCACGGCCGAAGGCGGCCAGCTGAACGCCCTTGGCAGATGTTGCAGTGCCAAGGAGAGCACCTGGTCACCTGTCCAATTGAAAGCAGGAAAATAGCATCACTCTCTTAAGCTGTACTCTAATAGGTTTCCGGAGTTTTTCGCTATTTACGATAACATGCTCATCCGTCTAAAAATATCATGTTTTGATGGCATCCTGAGCATGTAAGTACCTTGTCAGGTTCCTTCTTACCGACAAGTCGCTTTAAGCACTGGGAACAAATGCACCTGAAAAGAATCAAAATGAACAGGTTTACATTTATGTCTTCAAAGAAGTGTAGTTACTCAAATTTTCACTACATTTTGCAGTGCATGGATGTGAAGTTCAATATTACAGATATGTTACACCTGAACAATTACACAAAAGGAAGCTTATGTTCATACACAAACAATCATTCTATAGTATGCAGAGTTTGCACTGTGTACTATGCGGAATGAACAAACATCGTCGTTCACCCTATTGGCACGCCATTTCCTGAATACATTTAGCCAGGAAACAAAAATCCTGCCAAATCGAAGATACTTCTAAATTTGAGAGTCTTCTCAGTATCATCAACAAAAGTGACACTGGCTGCAGTAGCATTATTAGTGGCACAGCAATGTGGCTTTTTTTGCTACACTTTAGTGCTGCAACAACATCTTAATTAGGACTTTACATTAACGAAATACGTCGGCACATACTCCTCTTTATCCCCTAACAATCAAGCACCCATGACCTCGATGGACCATTGTTCTCACAACAACATAAGCGACAATTCTCTGTGATTCTCAGCAGTCTAGTTGTCATCACTTTTCAGGAAGGGTGACCTGTCTTTGCATCGTACTTCCTTTGCAGTCAAGCATTGACAGGACCACTATACAGTGCTTTCTTTTAGCCCGAGTCAGACCTGTTTTTATTTCTAAGAAGAGGTTAGCCTCCTCTCTGCTCTCGTTCGTAATATCCATACAGGCATTTCTTATCACTGCAAAACTCAGATTTTGACATGTATCCCAAAATCTCGGTTCGAATGGAAGCAAAGTACTCTTATATCAGCCCAGCTATGTATTGTTAGTCTTAAAAGCTTTCCGTAATTACTGTTGAGACAGAACGTGAGAAAATGTACACACTCACCTGCCGCAATCCACATTGTCGCAAATGAATGTTTTGTCGCCATTCCCGCAGATGAAACAATATGCCTAAGAAAACAGTACAATCGTTGCCGCGTGAAAATGGTTGTTTTTCATGTCTCGGGGAGATCATTCGAGGAAGTTTTAACAGTACACCAGCATGCAATGCACCATAGCAAACTTCGCACAATGAAATGTTCTTTCCAAAACATATACATTGTCAAGCAATAAAAACATTTACGAATAAAACGAAGAAGATTCGGAATATAAAATTTTTAGATGAATATTCTAGGAACTGTATAAAAATAACGTACAAAATATTTCTCTTGAATTAGATACTGAAAATAAAAAGTGAAGGGCTGCTTCATTGCTCGTGCCTTGCGG
Source organism: Rhipicephalus microplus (assembly GCF_043290135.1). NCBI lineage: Eukaryota > Metazoa > Arthropoda > Arachnida > Ixodida > Ixodidae > Rhipicephalus > Rhipicephalus microplus. Next base: position 435,857,530 of record NC_134710.1, on the reverse strand, counting down.
TGAAGTATCACATGGTTTTTCGTGAGGCAGAAGTATACTCCTTCACTTTTCACAGTAAATGTTTTGTTTTGTAATGAACGTCTCAAGGCGTTCTAATGTAGATTGATACGCATGATGCAAATAATACCTCTATAAATGAGACGTCCTATGAACTTCACCATTTCATTTCACGTCATCTATTTCCACGAGCCAACTCACTCAGAATAGGCTGGCGTTTCATTATATTGTCCTGACGCAAACACAGCAGAAGTCGGATTAAGAGAGCTCACTTTAATTATACGCAAGACACTCGTAAAGAGGACCGGGCAAGAATTTGTCTTCCTTTCTTGCGGCGCGAGCTCTTCTCTGTAGGTTGAATGCGGCATTTGCCTCCCGGAAGAGTATCGTCCCGATGCTGTTCGACAAAATACGCAGTGTATGTAGTTGACGTATTATGCAACTGGCTCTGTGCAATATGGCTTCATCCGCAAAACGTGTACGATTTCAGATTTTTGCTGGCGAGTTCGCGATGAACTGTCAGGGATGACCTCATAGCTCACGTCACTTAGGCGCCGTACAACATTGTAGGGACCAAAGTATTTCTTAAGTAACTTTTCAGAAACGCCGCGTCGGCGGATAGGGCTCCAGACCCACACTTTCTCGCCTGGTTGATAAGTGAGGTATCGGTGTCACAGTTTATAACGCCATACGCCGTAACTCTGTTGCCGGGTCATTTGCACGCATGCAAGCTGCCCGCCTCTTCAGCTCGTTGGGTAAAAGCTTGAGCATTGGTGTCTGTATCGTCGCAGTCGTGGAGCAACTTAGCATCAAGCATTGCCGTCACTTCACGGCCATAAAGAAAACTAAATGGCGTGCTTGGGGTAGTTTTCTCCTGCGCTGTATTATAGGCAAACGTCACGTATGGTAGAACGTCATCCCAATTGTCATGATCCACGTTGATGTACATACTCAGCACATCGGCAATTGTCTTGTTGAGGCATTCTGTTAATCCGTTGGTTTGTGGGTGGTAGGAGGTAGTTTTTTGATTCGCTGTTCCACTGAGCTCAAGGACTGACTTAAAGAGCATGACCGTGAAAGCGGTATCTTTGTCCGTTATTACAATCCTAGGAGCACCACGCATCAGAACGATAGTTTCATGAAAAATCGTGCCACTTCTACTGTGGTTCCGCTCGATAATGCCTTTGTTTCTGCTAGCAAGTAAGATAGTCGATAGCGACAATTACCCACTTTCTTTCAGCATGCGAAATTGCAAATTGTCCAAGGAGGTCACTTCTGATTTGTGCAAAAGGCATGGTGGGCACATGAACTGGCTACAACAACCCGGCTGGTTTTAAAGGTTGCGATTTTCGTCGTTGATAATCAAGGCCCGTGCGGACGTAATGCTTTACAGTGCCTGGAAGCTTCGGCCAGTAGTACTTCTGTTAGATTCTGGCCAATGTGCGCGTGTATCTGAGGTGGCCGGAGGTTGGCTCATCGTGGCAAGCACTCAGGATCTTATCGCGAATGGATGTCGGGACGACAAGTAAGTGGGCACTTCCCCTGGAGGAAATGTTCTTCTTATAAAGGACACCACTGCGCAAGCAGAATAAAGGCAGTCTCTTTGCAAATATCTTAGGAACTTTTGTAGACTGGCCGTTAAGAAAATTATTAAGAGGAAGCAACTCGCTGTCTTCTTTCTGCTTAGACGAAATAGTGACCGTGTTGACCACTCCTAAAAACGCCATGTCATCCTCTTCTGGGATATCTTCTTGCTTTATAGGCAACCTGGATAAGCAATCAGCTTCAGAGTGCTGCCGTCCTGACTTATTGATGACCGTCATATTGAATTCTTGAAGGCGTAAGCTCCAGCGCACTATCCGACCAAATGGGTCCTTCAAGTTTGTCAGGCAGCAAAGAGAGTGGTGGTCGCTGAGTAAATCGAAGGGACGGCCGTAGAGGTATGGGCGAAACTTCATAACTGCCCATACTAAAGCAAGACATTCCTTTCCCTTGGTGGAATAATGGTACTCGGCGCGGGAAAGCGTCCTACTTGCATATGCGATCACTCGATCTACTAAATCTTGGCACTGGAGAGTACAGCGACTAAACCCACGTTGCTGGCATCACATTGCTGACCTAAGTTGGAATAACCACATTTCCAACATATTTAACTCCTCCTTCAAAAAACTGTGTATCTTCAGGCACAAACTAAAGCACACTCCTCATTTTACTAAAATGCTAGCCTACACTTCACTCATTCGCCCGAAACTAGAATATGCAAGCATCGTATGGGATCCCTACACAAAAACTAACATAAACACTCTAGAGATGATTCAACGCAGAGCAGTTAGGTTCATTTTTTCTAAATACAGAATAACTGACTCTCCCACTAGCCTAATGAAACAACATAATATCCAGACACATCAGCTTTGAAGGAAAATACACAGGCTAAAATTTCTCTACCAACTGAAAAACAACTCTTTCTCTCTAAACCCACACGCGTATGTGACACCACTTGCAGCACGTCGAACACGGCATCGCCATGAGTTTTTTTTACATCATATAAGACCAGAACTACCCTTTTCAAATATTCTTTCTTTCCGCGCACTATAAACGATTGGAATAATCTGCATCTATCACAACTAATAAGCACAGACTCCATTGAACATATATCTACTTGATGTTCGCCATTGTCATGTTGATTAATCTTTCATTTCTTATTTTTAGTGCTCCTTTTTTGTATTTCAATTCTTTTTTTTGTATTTCAAGTGTCTTGCGGGGTTATAGGCAAATGTTTATGCACATGCAATGTGTTCTTACTACTGTTATCTCTTTCTGACGTTGTTTTCATTGATTATGTTTTTCGTATTTCTTCAGTGTACATCTTGTTAAGTTGTGACTTTCTCCTTTCATTTTTTTTTGTGATTGCTGTTCATGGATATATGCATATGCGTATATATATATATATGTGTGTATATATGTGTGTGTATGTGTATATTTATATTCATGTATTTGCCCTCCTGCTTGGACCCAAATAGGGTCTGCAGTATTGTGTAAATAAATAAAAATAAATAAAATAAATCTGTGTGGATCATGGTAGGAGCATCCTCGTCAAAGTGAGCAAGCACAGGTGGTGTCTGCAGGCGCTGTCGTAGTTCGTTGAATGCTGCTTGTGCCTCTTCGCCCCATAAAAATGGAACATTGTCTCTCATTATGCGTGTTAAGGGCGACGCTATGTGTGAGAAGTTGGCGGTAAATTTGTGCTAGTAGGTGCAGAGGCCAATAAAACGTCTCACGACCTTCTTATTTGTTGGAACCGGAAATTTTCGCATGGCATTGATCTTGTCGGTATCCGGACGAACACCTTCATGGCTCACCACATGTCCTAACAATCGGAGTTCCTTGAAACCGAAATGACATTTCTCAGGTTTCAGCGTTAGGCTGGCGGACCGTATCGCTTGAAATCTAATAGCAGCTGTCCTAGATGTTCCTCGAATGTTACTGAGGAAAAAATGACCTCGTCGAGGTATACCAGACACGTCTGCCACTTAAGGCCTGATAGGAAGGTATCCACCAGTCTCTGAAATTTTGCTGGAGCTGTGCACAATCCGAAGGACATGACTTTAAACTAGTAAAGCCCGACAGGGGTAACAAAAGCGATTTTTTCTCTGTCTCGCTCTTCGACCTCGATTTGCCAATATCCACTTCTCAGGTCCATCGACGAGAAGAAGCATGCATGCCTCAGCCTGTCAAGCGAATCATCAATACGCGGTAAGGGGTATACATCTTTCTTTGTCACATGGTTCAGCTTGCGGTAGTCCACACAGAAGCGTAAGCTGCCGTCTTTCTTCTTAACCAGCACTACCGGTGACGCCCAAGGGCTTTTTGATGGCTGAATGATGTCATTGTCGAACATTTTCTGGACTTGTTCTTGGATTGCTTCGCGCTCTTTTAACGCCACGCGATATGGTTTTTGGCGAATTGGTCTAGCCGTGTCTTCTGTTATAACTCGGTGCTTTGTCAGTGGCGTTTGATTTATCCTCGAAGTCGACGAAAAACAATCTTCGAACTGGCAAAGAACATCTAGAAAACTCTGCCTCTGCTCTAGCGATAAATCTTTGCTCACGTGAACAGGTGGTGGTGCGGAAGTGGCTGATGTCTCTGCCTGTTGCACTGCGAAGCACTCGTGGAATTCTACAATTTCTTTGAAGTATGCAACTGTGGTACCCTCTGTAATGTGTCGACGCTCGTTGCTAAAGTTCGTCACTAGGACCTCTGCTTGCCCAGACACTACACTGACGAGACTTTTGGCAATGGAGATTCCTCGAGAGAATAAAAGTGTAGATACTTGTTCCGCGACACCTTCTCCAATATGCTGAGTATTTTACGTGACAGCGACGAGGCGGAGCTTAACGGTGGCATGGTCGTGTCGTCAATGATGCGCATGGACTTGCGCTGCGCTATGGTCCACTGAGAAGGTCAGTACACCATTCAGTACATTTATGATGGCACCATACTCTCGCAAGAAATCCATACCCAAGATGGCCTGTTTACAACACTCAGTAAGAATAACGATGGTTGCCACAAAGGATGAATCCCCGATCTTGATTCGTGCGATGCATTTCCTGATAGGCGTCAGCAGCTGGCCTCCAGCTCCTCTAAATTGCGGTCCCATCCATTCCATTTTCCCCTCCTTGAGTTTGTCGGCCAGATTCGCACTCATTATTGAAAAGTCCGCACCAGTGTCGACCAGTGACGTCACGTCGTGACCGTCTATTGAAAGTGTAATGTCGGCAGTGACAATGTCGTTTTTCGTCAATTCATTCGAAATGTACGGCGCTTTGTGTGGTGGTGATGGGGGATTTTAAACTGTTCGGCAATTCGCCACCTCCCCCTTCCCAAGGTCGCTGCTTTTAGTTTCCCCGGTGTGGACTGGGAGATCTTCCCCTCGCCATGTCCATGGAGCTGCCTCTGTTAGATTAGGAAAAATGACCAGGAAAGGGCGAGCGTGACCGGAACCCAAGAGAAACGTCCCGCGGGGTCGTTGTGCTCGTATCAATGTTGCGTCTTCCGTTGAAATAGCGCCGAGGGGTAGTGGACAGAAACCCTTGGTACCCAGCGACGCCGTGAGGATAATATCGCACGATGTAGCCTGCTTCCCCGCAACGGAAGGACAAGGGCCTGTAGTCAGGGGTACGCCAGATGTTGGTTTTGTGGAGTGAAGGTCGCATTGGTGTCGTCTTTTCTCTATAGTACCAAGGCACTGTCGGCGGCTGTTGCTGGTGATACTGCTGTGGTGATGGCACGTTAGATGGCTGTCAAAGAAAAATATCAGCATAGATTGGCCTAACCGTGTCAGTGTTCGGCTAGGAGAGTGAAAACGCTTGCCTTATCTCTTGGCGCACAACTTTTGTGACTGACGCAATCGCGCAGTCATTCGTTGTGGCGGTGAGCTTCTTCACCTCTTCTTGCACAATTTCACGTATCAGGTCACACAAAGAACGCTCGTCAGGTGTCACAGTGGTCATGGCGGTTGCGCTAATTTGTTCGCTGTTGTTTGAGCGGTCGTACTGGGGGTAGCGTAGCTGTAGTGCGCGTTCGATGGTGGTTGCCTCGTTCGAAAATTGCTCGACGCTCTAAGGTGGGTTTCACACAATACCAGCAAAGAGCTGCTTTTTAAGACCGCGCATGAGATGGCTGATGTCTCTGCTTTCGGACATATCGGGATTGGCTCGACAGAAGAGACGAGAAATGTCGTCAACAAACATAGCAACAGATTCGTTTGGCGTTTGAATCCGTGCTTCGAGAAGTCGTTGTGCATGCTCCCTCCTTTGGTTGTTGGCGAAGGTGTCCAGGAACTTCCGCCAGAACTCGTCCCCCATTGACCACACGTGGTTCGTGAACCATGTGTGAGCCCCGTCCTAAAGAGAGAAATACGCGTATCCAAACTTCTGTCTGGCGTTCCACCCGTTAACGCTGGCTGTGCGCTTGAACTCCTCAAGCCAGTCATCTGCATCCTCATATGTGTTGCCGTGAAAACGCACATGAATTTTCGGGGTGAAAACAGTCATCTGTGTCGTGCTTGGGCTGGTCATAGTGGGGCTACTGCTTCCGGGCGCGGTCATGTTTTCTGGCTAAGGACCAAACTCGGGGCTCAGGCCTAACAGGTGGCAGCTGACACGGTGAACGGGTGTTTCGACGAACTGAAGTCCTTGTGGACTAGATCTCGAGCTGTTGGAAGTTATCCTGGACATGCATCCAGCTCCTCCACCAGTGTCACGACGCAGACACAGCAGAAGTCGGATATAAGAGAGCTCACTTTAATTACACGCAAGGCGTTCGTAAAGAGGACAGAGCAAGAACTTCATCTACCTTTCTTGCTGCACGAGTTGTTCTCTGCAGGTTGAATGCGGCAATATGCATTCAAGCATACTTTTTTTCATTTTCACACGTTTTTATTAAAGAAATGACAATATCACGCGCACTTCTGAAACTGTTCGCACTGCTTCGTAGTCAATGCCAAGATGTGCTTCGGGGGCCTTCCTGTTGGTAGGAGAAGCTCCGAAGCCAATGCCAGCACACCACTCACCAGCGATGTGCGGACCACAAAAATTACCAGAGTAGCTATAAGATTGCGTACAAAGGTCAGAAGCTATACGCACTAGCGATGTAGGAGACAACATGAGCATCTAGACAACACAAACCCATGAATGACTTCGGATGTCTCAGGCTGATGTAAAACATTGTCGGCATAAGAGGTGAAGCTGAGGTGCTGTCATTCTCGAACTCTAAGCTCGCCTCCACTCAATTCAGGTAGGTTTGCAGGGCAATTTTGAGCAGCGCATGTGTTCTGCAGTGCTGGTGCACACCCATTCGCACGTGACGCCGACGTCATAGGAACGACACGTGACAAGAAATGCGACCATGTGTCTGATATAACGATGCAAGCAAAACGAAAGCTGCTGGAACTGTCAGAGAAGGCCACTCGAGAACATACACTGGGCGTTCTTAAATAATTTTTGTTGAACCAGTCTTCCTGACTCCTAAGAACATCTCTCTAGTAAATAGCTGCCATGAACATGAATTTCTGGTAGTTATTATTGGTCAACATTGTTAAATTTCGAAACTGACACTTTCATTCAATATGTGACTTAGAAAGTTTTTTTTTTATTGCAGAACTTTGCTGTTACTGTATCATAGGGATGAGGGGCAACTAGTACTTGCATCAAGTTTGCTATCCAAGGTACTTTTCCCAAAAAGACACGCACATTGGTTTGTGAAAAGTTATGCAAAAAAACACTGTATTGTCAACATGGGCCAATTCAAATTCATTTTGAAAGCTGAATGGCTGGAATAACTATTAAAAAGTGCCGAGTGCACGAGAAATAAATTTAACATGCCAAAATTGACGATCTAAAAGCGTCGATCACCGATGTGTGATTTTAATAGGCGTGGTAATGAAAGAGGTAAAGTAGTAAAGACCAGTGATATAGAAAACGCGTGAATGTAATGCTAGCACATACCAACCACATACAACCACTTGAGGAGTGGCTAGGCAGCCTTTTTTTGTTTCTCTTCGATTTTCTTTTTTCTTCCTCTCTATTTTCATTTTCTTTGTTTTAGTTTTGTCAGTGTTTCTTTTCTCTGTTTGCATCTATTTATTTCTTCTTATTTCTTTTTCTACTTTTTTCTCTATCTTGCTCTTCCCATTTTTCTTCTCGTTTTTTGCTCTCTCTCATATTTCGCGCTTGCTTCTTCAATTTTTGTTAGTTTTATACCTGATTTTGCATTCGTGTGCCAAGAACACTACTTGTTCGTCTGCTGACGGTGATAAGCCATCAACATCAAGGCACTTGAAGGGAAAAATAAGAACACTCAAATTTATCATTCCTAAGTACGGTGCCTTCTAGCAGGATTCGTGTTTGAGCTAGTTGGTACTGATTCTTAACTGAGAATACTGATGGCGCAAATTGAACGAGGACGCATAACACAAAAGAACAGGATGGGCGTCTGAAAGTGGGAAGAAGATTTTATAGCACAACTACCCACATAACGATGTGCGCGCATAAATGTTTTTTGTAAGAGCCAAACAACCGCAGCGTGCTACTGAGAAAACAAATCTTCTTATCTCGAAAGAATAGTGAAGCTGTGCTGATGTATTCCTCAGCCCTTTGCCTTATTACTCATCTTTATGACTCCTAATACTATTGTTATTACATCTCTCTCTGTGTTTGCTGTTTCACTCGGCGTATAACTTGTCTCAGTGAACTTAGCCCAGAATTCTGTGGAGAATCGTGGCTCTCAGTTTGCGACAGCGTCTGCGCAGAGCTGATAGACGGTGCGGAGAAGGCGATGGTGAGTTAAGGCAACATTTATGTACCTTATAAACAGAGTGCTTACATATTCGGCATTGGGGCCGACAGCTTATGGAGCTCGCACAGAAATGCTACGATAACCTGGGATTACTTTGGTCGCTCTCTCTCTCTCTCTCTTCGTGTCGTTGGTCTATTATAAACCCTGGGGATTCCTTGCCTCAGCCATTGGTTCGAAGCCTCTAATCAGGAACCGTTGCTGGCCGCCGGCTAGAATCAGACCCTTGGGTGAAGATGGTGTGCTGCGCGTTGCGTAAGACCGAGGCCAGGATTCTGGCCCACGAGGGGCTAGTTCGTTAAACGTCCACCACGTCCCGCATTAAGTTGAACCCTCCCCCTCGTTCCCTTTTTTCTCCTCCCACCACGGCGCTGACGAGTTCCCTACGGAAGTGGCCTCGCTCTTCAACCTGTTCTCGCCCGCCCCTCATTGCGGGAACCAAAGAATAGCGACCCGCTGTCAGTGCATGCGAACAGGTTATGGACCAGCCATGAACAATTTTTGAGACTGAGGACTTCTTTTTTTTCTTGCCTTGGTTGAATTCGAGTCCTCACAGTTTCGATATAGTCACAGATAATTTATATACGAAGAAGCTAGGACCAACTGCATTACATTCTTTAGCTTTTTTCTCGTCGTAGGTAATCTATTGTAATCATAATATCAGGTTCAATACTTAATTTATGGCTAAGCCATATTACTTTCTGACCCAAACTTTCTGTAGGGCAGAACAAAGTTTTTAATCTTGTTTTTTTAGCTACTAGGCTATTGAAAAGCACGCAAAAATTAAGAAAGATGTTAGTAGAACGATTTTCCCAGGAGAAGCATGTCCAGTATATTGGACACTGGGATTAATTTGTTGAACAAATAGGTACACATATTCTGCTATTCTCTTAGATAGAGCACTGCTTTTGGCCCTGTTAGGTTATTAGTCTTATATAACACAAGCGGGGTTTGTTTTGTCCCGAGAAAAAGTTGATCCTCTTCGCTGATCCTCTTCATGCTTCATGCTGTTGATATATTCCCAGCATGCCCCAGTTTTATTTTTATGACTGGGCTTGAAGAGTGTCACGTCAAGCCACCTCTTGTTTTCTTTTTTTCCTTCTAAATTGAGCACGATGTGCACCAATTGCATCTTGGTTTGAGTGTACTGGACATAGGTAATTTTCGCATTGCCAGCAAAGTTTTTATTAGAAAAACTACATTTTTGCAACAACGTATCGAAAAAACATGACAGAACTCATACAATTTAAATGATTTCAATGGTGCAAAGATATGTCCTGAAATACTTTTGTACACTTGAACGCATCATGCACACGCAGTTTCGCGTAGATACGCAATTACTTCTAGTGCCCGATAAAATAGGTGGAGCTGAAGGGTGAACTACACCTAAAAACATCTTACTCGACTCTTACAGAAGCTACCAAAGTGGTTTTAGTTCTGACTGTAGCTCTGCTTACTTTTATTCATCACTTTTACCGTCATGTTTTTGTCAGCGACTAAGTATATGTACCACCCTACTGAAATCCCCAAATGGTGATTGCAGTAACTTCAAATAAATAGTAATAATAAATGATGTGCTCAATACATTAGTCAAGGGACAGGAAAGGAATGTGCTCGTTAACTACATAGTAAACGTTCCAAGATTGTACTGTTCGGTTATCCTTTGCGGAAGCTCTTTCGCTTTCTTATTTCTTCGTAGAGCTTATTCTTTGCGTCAATGCGCGTAAGGAGCTAAGTATAGTTCCATTGAGAAAATAGCACCAGATGCTCAGGACCGACAGCACAGTGTAAGCTGAAGGAGCGGTTTTTGTAGAACTTTTTGTAATTTAGTGTTAACCTCCCATTTGCTGGCATCTCATTGCATGTGTCTGATTTTATAAGGTACTCAGCATAGTTCCGTAAACTGTACTTCAAACAATGCCTGCTTCAAGGGACAGCGTGTGCCTGATTGTTTTACCACTACTACCTGACAACATTTAATTTAACGAGATTCGCAACTTCAGATTATGCAGCATCGTGTGTTTAACCAAAGATTTGCTACACCTAGAACTATTGTGTCTTTATGTTTTTGGCTCATTTCAATCACCTTGATATATTACAAATAGTAATAGATAAACTATTTATGTAACACTTCATCTGGCGAGATTTCATTGCGACATGTGAAAGGAAATTTCATAGCGTTATTGCGCACAACTGCTTTATGCAACAGATAGTCGAATGTGCAACGATCTTCGCATTATTGATAAATGTGTTGAAGGCCTGTGCATCAATAAAAGAGCTATCGAATGGGGTCCTTAGCGTATGATGTAAAGGCTAGCATGCTTAACTTATAAGCAATTTTAAACCCACACTGTTTATTTAGATGTACATCTCAAGTATGTAGTGCTTCCTCTCGCCCCCGGATGTTGTCGGAATTCAGAGCTTGATTTTGCGATAGAAGAGTGAATGCACCATAATGATTGCCTATATTAGATTAGGAAATATTGATGATAATGCACCTTTTCACTCAATGGTCTCGCTGATGTATTTGTAAACATGGCAACGGCAGGAACACTAATCATGCTGCAGCCAAGAAAAAACAGTGATGCAGAACATTTTTATTAGTCTATAAAACAGGTATTCATTGATAATATTCCATTAGTTGTTAACGTGAGGTCATTACTGGCAGAAATATGCTTTGATTTTCGTTCCAGAAAGAAAGAAAACTGATGTTCACGTTTGGTGCCATCGTATACAGTGTTACAGCTTCGATCCTCCCACAGTTTAGACAAGAGCGTAGGATGAAAATTTAGGTGAATTACATGCTTCATACATGCAGCATTTTATTTTCAACGGCAGAGTGTTTAAACTTCATTTCCAGCCTGGCGCGACGGCCTCTCCGAACTTGGAACACATGTGTCAGCTAAGCGTAAACAAAGCATTTATATATATATATATATAACGAGCCGATAGACTGATGTAGCAAGAAGGGAGAAAAAAAACTGAGGAAGAGGTAAAGTAAATGAAAGGAATTGGGATAGGCCACCAGCATCGTTGCTTCCACAGTCTTCTCGTGTGCGCCAGTAAAATCTGCGTTTTTTTTCTTAAGCTCAGCAATAATGATCGTTTATATATTAATGCTATACAATTCGCATTTCTTCGCACAGTGCTAAAGCGCCCGAAGTGGTCTAGTTTGTAAATGTTACAAAGGGAAGCGACAATCAAATGCATCATGAAACTAGAATTGCATTCTGTTGATAAGCCTGCCTTTTTTTTTTAACTGTTCACCGTACAGGTAGGTGAACACACTAAATGCTCATATTAAAATATTGATCACAGATGGTAGGGTTACAATCTTGGTGCTGAGGTGTACGTGACGAACTACTGGAGGAACAGCTGAGTTTTAGTGCCGGAAAGCAACACAGTACCACAATATTTACCTACGGCATTTGTTTTTTCAATTATGGTATACAACAACATAAATCACTCCAAACATTTTTTTTTCAGTTAGCTTGCCTTTATTAATACATCTCGGCAACCTGGTTTTACATTTATCAACGAAAAAGTTCACTCTTTACACTTTTGTGATGCCCCCTCGAGAGGTACAAACTGACAAAAAATATTACCCAGCGTTGTGCATTTAGATAGCTCTTGTTTTCTTTCCGTTTTTTGCCTGCATTTTCATTATTTAAGCAGGCGTCACCATGGGTAGAAAACGATCACTGTACCGTGTAGAGGGACCCATGAAAGACACGCTACGCGACAACCTTCCCTCGCTGGTCACCCCACTGGCAGAAAAATAGTTGAAGCCAGCCAAGCGCATTGTCATCCCATATGTGCCGGGCGCCAGTGAAGAGCTCTCCGCGATTCTCGGAAAATCAGGGGTCGAGGTGGTTCGCAAGCCTGCTTCGACGCCCACCCGTTTGCTACCACGGCCGAAGGAAGAAGCAACACCACCGAGTAGCCTGCAAGTTGCCGTGTTCCGAGTGTCCAGCCAGCTACGTGGGCAAAAGCGAATGTTTGCATTCAGAAAGCCCGTGGAGTGGCCGAAAGGCTTGGACTGGCGTTCCTGACGAGGGAGTCAGCCGCTGAGCGCTATTGTGCGCCTTGCCGGGCAGCAATAAACTTCCGCGCCCACTCGTTAAGATTACGCCAACTTAAGAACGACGTCAGGAAGGCAGAAGTGCAACGCGGCGCTTTTGCAGAGAGCTTGAGCAGCCTGACCATATGATCGATTTCTACAGCTTTTCTGTTATAGAAACAGAGAGGAATTTCAGAAGGAGGTCCTTGCCCAGGCAAAAATCTTTTCCAAGTGGAACCACTTGAAGTGGATTATTGAACCTGGATTTGAAGTGGAACCACTTGACAAGTGGAACCACTTCAAATGGTTCCACTTGTCAAGTGGTTCCACTTCAAATCCAGGTTCCACTTCAAGTGGTTCCACTTGGCAAGTGGTTCCACTTCAAATCCCGGTTAAATAATCCACTTCAAGCGGTCCCACTTGGCAAGTGGGACCACCTGTCTATATCTACTTGTCAAGTGGTCACAGGAACCGCTTGAGCACTTCAGTGAAAACTGTAAACAGATATTAGTTTTAATAATTTATTACTTTACATGAGTGGTATACTTCAAGCATTTAGTTTTCTTTCTTCTTGTTGCGCCGGATGTCCTGTATTTTCTGCGACAAAATTGTCGACAAGTTATCCACTGTTTCTTTAACAGGAACACCCTTGCACGAGCCCCAATGTGTCACAGTGTCTGCAAAAAAAAAAAAGACAGAAATTAAAACAGGCATGGGAGTCGCATAATTATTTACAGCACAAATCTACCACACCCTTACCAATAATCAAAGCAACCTTGTCTGGGCTCAGCTGTTTCCGCACTACCGCAGTAGGATTTTTGTAATCCTTGGGGGCTAGCTTCCCCCCATAGCTGCGTTCTGCCAATCCTTCACGGCCCCATATGGCTTGGGCCATGTCCTTTACCACAAGGGAAGGTTTCTTGTGGCCCAATATTTTCTCGGCTTGCTGGCTCCCGATGACTAGACCATTTTTCACATGATACTGCAAGTCAAAGCAAGCTGATTAGAAAAGAAATGAAGAGAGCACAGCGATCCACTTACCTTGCCACCACCAATTTCTGTGAATGGAACATCGGTGGCCTTTGAGTCAGCTGCCGATGAAAAATAATAAGTGAAGTTGAGAATTACATCAAAATGATAGCCTTGACACAATGATATTCAAAGCTTTTGAGCTTCTACCTGTGGGCAGTGGCTCTCCAGAAGGCTTGCATTGGCTCTGCAGGCTTCCTGTAGATGTGTCGACACATGATGCCAGCGACGTTGCTGTGGGAGCTGGGTGTGATTTCTCAGCTTGAACTTCTCTGCGCTCAGTCTCCGGAAAATCTGTACACAGTAGAGAAAAAGTAGAAGCAAAACAATTTACTGAGGCTGTTATCAAGATACAACTCTTTATTATCTAGTGAAAAGGCTGAAGGTTTAGCTTTTTGACCAGCAAGAAAGTTTCATAACATTAACATTCATGCAGGTGAGCATACTTCACCTGCAGGGGACTGCTGTGTCTGCTGTGCTTTCTTAGGAGGCGGGGCACTTTCGCTTGCCAGTGTTCCTCGAAGCTGCGAGGCACTTTTGCTAGTAAGTGTCTCTCGAGGCTGCCAGACATTTCCCCCTTGTAGCATTTCTACAACTGAAAAGATAAAAAAAAATTATAAAGATTTGCCAGTAATACTATGAATCAATATAAAAGCCTATAAAGTAAGGTGTTGCACTATCAGCTTCAAATTAAAAGTGAACAGTGGAAAGCATTAGAAATGATAGTCATCCAGTCAGCACCGTTGACAGATGCGCAATGCTCCAGTTTGGTAGCACTGTGCATTTCCATAGTGATGACAGGGCAGCACGCACTGTGCCACTGCTCATGCTTTGCACAGTTTGCATTTCATTCGATGCTGATAGTACATGCCACAACAATCTGAGAAAAGTGTGCATTTGGATAAATTAGTGTTAATGACCCATTCGACATAATCATTTCATCAGATGTACAGGGCTAGAAGAAAGCCTGAAATAATTAGTTGTTGGGGTCTAACATCCCCAAACCACTATATGATTATGAGGACCGCCGTAGTGGAGGGCTCAGGTAATTTAGACCACCTGGGGTTCTTTAATGTGCACCTATCTAAGCAAACATGCTTCAATCATTTTCGCCTCCATGAAAAATGCGGCCCCCAAGGCTGAGATTCAATCCCGTGACCTGCGGGTGAGCGGCAGAGTGCCTTATCCACTAGACCACTGTGACAGGTTGCATTCTACACTGAACAAAACCATGACAATGCAGTTTGTCGCAAATGATACCTACACTACTTAAACACATAATTGCGGACGTGCAAAGAAAATTGGTACTTATCTTTCAAATCATCAATACATCGCTGCACATGGCAAAATAAATATTATGTAACTCGGCCTAAACTTTACCGTGCAAGCAAGGGCTGTTTCATAACTGAATTTAAATGGCTATACTCAAGGCGAGTTGTATCACTGTGTAGATTTAATTACAAACCGTTCATGTTTATGGGTGTGCGGTGTCAAAAAAAAAGTTATATAAATCAAAGTAAACAAAAGCTAGGAAGACACTGATTTGTTTGACAAATTATTCAGTTAATATTGCGTTATCTGCTCCTGACATATATTTATACAGCAACATACATTATCTTGCACTTTGACATCAGCTAAACCTGTCCGGTAATGACCTTTTTGACGTCACATTTCACGATACTCTGTGGAAATTCAGGTAACACACACCACTGAAACCTTTTAGATTCTACCAAAGCCACATTTGACAACAAAGATATAGCAATCTAACAAACTGCGGTACACTTACTCATTGAAAGCTTGCAATCCATACTGTCCAATCTTTCATTCATGGCAGCAACTGTCTGTCTCAGTTCATTCCGCTCCCTCAGCGCTTTTTCGTAAGGCTCCTGCCAAGTATATTTCTTCAATTTTTTCTGGTTATGGCCGGTGATCTCGTGCCTTTTTGAAGATGACTGAGTACAACGAATAGTAAGGAGTTGAAAAAGATTGAATAAATTCGAGAAGTGTACATTTTAATGCTTACTTGAGACTCTCGGGCAGCTTTATTTTTTTCTAGCGCACTTGAGGCATGCTGACTCAGTATGCTCTCATAAGCAGCGCTTTTGGATGCTGCCTGACTTTGTTTGAGTTTTTTGTGTGCCTGCAGAAAGAAATGAAAACAAATAAGCAATGTTCGACTGAAACATGGCAAACGTTTAGAGCACTTAGTGTAGTACCTCTTTTGCAGTCAGTGTGCTGTTTGCTGCTGGCTGCTGTAAGTCGAGGTCGATAAGCTCTTCTTCATGCTCAATGTCTGAAGCATTTATTACAGGCCGCGGAAGACGCTTGTTGCTTCTTTGCTTATGCAACTCTTCTTCCGAGTCTGTTATGCACAAATATAAAGTCAAAATGCGTCAATATTAGATTGGAAAAGCTGCAGGCGATGTTTAACATAGGCACACACACATACACTCAAAGAAAGGTAAGAGTAAAGTGGGCTCCTTTTTGTCCCACAACAATAATTGTCGTCTTGCGTCATTCTTGTTGCATTATCGCCGCGCGCCCAGCACTCTACGGTCACGAACGGCGCGCGTTGTCAGCGTGACGTATATCGTTACTGGCAGGAAAGAGGGCAGTGCCGCGTTTTCAAGAAAGGCAGCGCAAGCAGGCCAGATGAAGATTATTTCTACTTCTTTAGTGTGTGCTTAACATCAGTTCTGCACCACTGAGAAAAGCAAATTTGTTCAGCATAGGTATTACATTTAACACAAAGGCAACAAGCTAGAGCATCGAAATTTCTGCATGGTATATATGTGTTGGTTAATACCGTGCGGCCGGCAAAAGCTGTTTAGCAAATATGATGACTCCCAACAGTAATCCCTCAAGCAGAGAAGCATAACAATTACGAATAGCATTATTTGTAGACCACACGACTATAAGCAAGTGGGAGCATATGCTCCTCGATTGCTCATGTGATATATCAAACAATGTGATATGTGCGATGCATGCGTTTGGCATGACGCTACTTATGGTGTCAAACCGCAATAAATTGCTAGCTTCATTTACTTACCTGCCAGCAGCAGGATTCTACAGGTGTACGATCCTGTAATATCCGGGTCTTCGTCGATCCAGAGTGTGGTATACACTTTGGTTTTGTTAAAATCGTCCTTGTTTACCGGGTGGAAGCCCTTGATATTGTGGACGGGTACTACGTACTCTTTCTGATCAAAGCTATTTAAAAACCGCACTAATGCGTACATATTGCTCACACGTACGCCGTGTTATGGCTGTGCACCACGAGAAAAACGTGCCTGAGTCGTTAGCACTACACTGACTACACACAACGACAGTAACAACGGACGAAGGCATGCACGGTCACAGGGCACGGGCAGGTGTATAGTGTACCAGATTAGTACACTATAGGCAGGTGTACAGTGGTTCTATGCTTCGGCCATGGCTTGGCTAAAAACGAAGCCAATAACTCGGCCGCTAAATAAACGTTTTGTACGTCAAAACAACAGGCGTTGGTCAAAATATCAATTGCCATTATTTTACTCAAATAAACAAAACACATAAAACAGTATCTTGTAAGCATTTATAATAACTACTTTGATATTTGAAGAAGTCAGTAAGCCAGGATTGAATAACTCTGATGGTAAGCCAGTCTCAACTGTTTGTACAGTCAAGCCGCGCCAAGCCATGCCATGAAGCATGTGAATGTCAGACGTCTTTTGTCACATGTGCGTCGACGTCGTAAACAACGTTTGATTGCCTATTAACTGTCTTATTATTCGTTCTTCATTTGAACCTCTTTGGACCACTTTAGCGTGCCCATCAGAAGCAAGCTGTGACAGGCGTGATGAGCACGAGTAAAAATAACCGCAAGCGATATCTAGAACCCGATGCGTGGAATGATCGTTTGCCGAAATCTACGCATTATGAAGTAAGAAAGAATGCTACCGCGCGTTCAACACCGCCTGCTATGGACGTCGGTTCAGAACATGTGGTCACAAGTGCGTCTGAATCCTCGGACGATGATGAAGCATCCGTGTCAGTCGAGGACATTGGACGAGAAAACAACATCGTAGGAGAAGAGTCGGCTGGCGACTGCGACACCGACGATGAATTGTCAGATCAACTCTCAAATGCGACGGAGCCGTCTGATGCTCTGCCAAGCTCCAACTTCTTTCGGTTGGAGTTTGCGCGCCCGCTTGGCAACGCAAACACCTTGTCTGTAGGGGATGCCCTCGTGCTTGTAATGGACTTCGCAATTAAGCATGGTTTGTCGTGGACTGCCATTGAAGACCTGTTAAAATTATGTAATAATATTTTAGGAACGAATCTGCTTCCAAACAGCAAGTACCTGTTCAGAAAGTTCACTGCAACTTCACCACAAGATATGAAGTTCTACTTTTACTGCCCGTTTTGCAATCGGCTGCTGGCCAAGACAGGTGGTAGCTTAAGTGAACGCAATAGTCTGACTGGTATGTGCTGTGGAAAGGGCTACACCGGCCGGAAGTTGACAGCAGATGGCTCCTTTTTTGTTGGCTTGCCATTAAAAAAGCAAATTTCATCCGTGCTCGCTGATGATGGTTTGAGAGAAGACCTTTACAAATCATTAAATGAAAAAAAAGACACAGAAAATGCTAGTGTGTCAGATGTGACTGATGGTGCCTTCTATCTGACCCAGCGAAAAAAGCTTGGTTGCCAGAAAGATGACATCACATTAACTGTCAGTGCAGATGGAAGCCCTGTATTTAAATCAACTAACTACTCCATTTGGCCTGTACATCTGACTGTGAATGAGCTTCCACCACACAGACGGTGGAGCAACATCATTTGTGCGCTCTTGTGGTATGGTACCAAACATCCAGACATGACATTAGTTCTCGAGGCATTCGCCGAACAAATGAACGAACTCTCTACTGAAGGAATCTGCTGGAATGTGAATGGTCGACAAGTGCATTCAAAGGTATCCTGTGTCTCCTTAAAATATTGCACCTATTCAGTTTTGTTTTACTCACGCAGTTACATAGATGTAGTGCTAGGAATGCAAATGACAGCCTTCTCGAACTTTCTAGGTGTACTGCATAACTGCTGTTGCTGATGCACCAGCCCGGGCTTCCATGCAGAACGTCCTACAGTTCAATGGCTATTATGGCTGTTCCTGGTGCCTACATCCTGGAGAATTCATTGAAGGTATAATAATATCTACCTTTTTGCTGGTTATATGTGTTTATGAGTGTCACCTGTTATTTGTGTTCTGCCAAAGCTACATAAGTCTCGTCTTAACTTCTGCAGGATGTGTGAAGTACCCTGTTGGTTCAACTTTTGAAGACAGGACTGCAGCTAGCATGTTGACTGACATGCAAATGGCAGCGAAAATGAAGCGCTCTATCAAAGGGGTGAAGGGGCCATCACCTCTCCTCAACGTTCCTGGATTTGACATTGTCTGGAGCTTTCGCCCTGATTACATGCATGCTGTGTTGCTTGGAGTTGTACGCCAAGTCACAGAACTGTGGTTTTCAGACACAGGAAGGGCATGTTATATTGGGTCTCCTCGGACATTAAGGGAAGCAGATGAGCGTCTCCTAAGCCAGAGACCTCCAGTGTGCTTTAATAGAACACCGAGATCTCTTAAGCTTCGAAAGTATTGGAAGGCATCTGAGTGGGAGTCTTGGCTCCTCTTCTACAGCCTTCCATGTCTGAAAGGCATCCTGCCAGCTCAGTTTCTGGAGCACTTTGCTCTCCTGGTGTCTTCAGTGTATACCCTGTTAAAGAGTCATGTGACATCACAAGAAATTGACGACTGTACATTAGAAATAACAAAGTTTGTTGTCATGACCGAATGTAATTATGAGAAAGCACAGATGACTTCTAATATGCACACACTGCTGCATTTGCCAAAGAGTGTGCTACTGCATGGACCACTTTGGGCTATCTCATGCTTCGAATTCGAAAGCAACATGGGTAACCTAGTAAGACTTGTGTCTTCATCAAACGGTATCCCTTTTCAAATCTTGTCACGAATTCTTCTAATGAGCAATTTTAATCAGCTTCTATCTATGGCATCAGAAGAAGTTAAGGAACTTTGTTTGCACACAAAAAAAAAGTGCATGGGAGTAAAACTGCTTGGAAAACCACAGGTGCCTTCACATGACCTAATGGAATTCGTAAATGGCAAAATCACTGGTGTGCAAAGGATTGAAGAGCATAGTCGCATCTGTGTGAATGGATGCATCATGCATACTGATAATTACAATCCAGGGTCAAGAAAAAGAGACTCAACTGCAGGGAAATTAGGAGATGACTATGTGAAAATAGAGAATATATTCAATGTCTGTAAAGTCGATGGAAGCTCTGAGATTTTCATTGTCTCTCACAATTACCAAGTGAAGAGTTTTGAAGGAGTAAGCCACCTAAAAGTAGCACGCAAATGTGCTTCAAAAGCTATTCATTCAATTTCAAGGTCTCTTCGTCCATGCATATACCTTAATTTGAATGGGACAATGTTTTTTGCGGAGTTGTGCAATCGCTATGGATCATTTTAGTGAAACAGTGATGATTCTCATTCTATCTTATGTTCACTCCCAATCATCTAAATTTTATCCATGTTACTTTTGCTGCTTATTCTGTAGAGTCCACATTTTCTCACTGTTCACTGTTAGCTCACTGTTAGTCTTTCCTAAACCTCTTTTTTTAGCTGTTTCGATGCTGTGAACTTCTTTTACAGCTGTCTCTACGACATTCAAGTTGTAGTTCCTCACACATCTGTCTGACTTCCTTTTTATCGATCAACCTCGTCAGCTCAACCAGTGTTTTTTTTTTTTTTCAGATCTTGAGTTGGTCATGTCACGTGCTTCTCTTTGCTTTTTCAATCATTTGTGGTTTTTGAGCTTTCAGTTCTTGCCTTAGTGCTTTACCTCCAACTTCAAGTGCTGCTTCAGAAACCATTATTGTTACAATTTTATTCATTCCCTCAATGTTGATATTTTCTTGTCTTAAAGCACTGTATTTCTATCGAAGCATTGTATTTTACCTAATCTCTATTTTTACTCTGACTTTATTAGGGTTGGCCGTTCTGGCAACTTGCTTAGCTGAAAGTGGTACATTTGCTTAAAGTGACAGTCTGAATTTCTGAGAAACCTCATTTTGGCAATTTTTTCAGAATGTGTAGCACAATGCTCTGTTAAATCCACTTTTCTTTCTTCACATTTACACTACAGCTACTTTTAATAACATCCCCTAACTTTCCTTTTCCTAATAACATCCCCTAAATTTCTGACCGCATACACTAATCAACTTTCATGTGACAGGGCACATCGAATAATTTTAAGTTTTTGCTACCGGATGTGCTACAGGTCATTTTTTGCAATCTTTATTAACGAAATAAAGGCATAAATTCACTTCTCATGAGAAAAACAGGGTTGGTTTGAGTCACTATGAGGATCATTCTTTCCATTCGTGCAGTAACCTCATTTCATGTTCTGGGCAGTTGTTGGTCCCTATGAAGGTTGTCACTTATGTGTAGACATAAGTTCAACTGTTTATTATTTTGCTTAATGGAGTACTAGGCTTAAAGCCTCATAAGTACCAATTTCACATATATTTATGCTATTACTTGGGTAAATTGTGTATGTATTTATTTACGTCTGTCCCTTTTTACGTTTGTTCCTTTTCCTTAATTATAGAAGCATAACTGAACCAAATATTAAACTGCTTGGCACAAAGTGGAACCTGTTATGGTACAAACTAGTAGTACTGTCTTAATATTCACTTGAAAACTTGTGAGACATATCACTTATTAGAAGCTGTTTCATAGCAAGTGAAACTTGAATGCATGAAGAATCAATTCAGCACATTACACTATAAGTAGCAAGGAAGCAGGACTACTTGTGAGACAACTTTGAATGTTTGAATGTTTATTTTCATATTCTATGTACATATTCTATGTACAGATAACAAACACTTGTTGGACCTATAGCCAAAGGCTAGTGGAAGGTCCAAATAAAGAATACATATAAAGATTTCCTAGCAAAGCAGCGAGAAGAGAAAAGAAAAAACTGTGGTAATTTTCCAGTATACAAAATATTCAAGATTATTTGAAAATCCATAGTAAATCAATTCAACCAACAAGGAATATACATTACAGTACCAAAGAACAAAGTATACGGGCTACATACAGATGCAATGAGAAGATACAGTGCCATTGATCAAGAAACTATGTCGTACAAAAATCTATACATTTGAATCAGTAAGCAATAAGATGACTATAGGTGACCTGTAAAATACGTACCCTATGAGAACATAGAGATATGGCCATATGTTACCTAATAATACACACTATCGCGTGTCAGTAATTGCATAGAAAGAGCAGTAACCAAATAAGTATAAAATTCACTACCTTGAACCATACTAACAACATTTCCATAATTTACTGTGTCTGTAACAAAGAAAGAAAATATTGTTTCAAGGCTTTAGGGAACTTTATGGCAATGGAACCTGTTGTGTCTCCGCTCAAAGCAAGAGGGACCATTTGACAGCAAGTGGTCTCTCTTGTGGTCTGTCAATGGAATCCACTTGCTCTGAAGTGGCACCACTTGGCAGCAAGTGGGACCTCTTGAGAGACCACTTGACAGCAAGTGGGGCCATTTAAGGGACCACTTGGCAGCAAGTGGTACCACTTGAGAGACCACTTGACAGCAAGTGGGACCACTTGAGAGACCACTTGGCAGCAAGTGGGGCCACTTAAAGGACCACTTGGCAGCAAGTGGGACCACTTGAGAGACCACTTGACAGCAAGTGGGACCACTTGAGAGACCACTTGACAGCAAGTGGGACCACTTGAGAGACCACTTGACAGCAAGTGGAACCACTTTAAAGACCACTTGGCAGCAAGTGGAACCACTTGAAATCCCACTTCAAATTTTCGCCTGGGTGCGCGAGTCCTGACACATTTACAACACCCCAACAAACTTGAACCGCTATCTAAGAACAATCTCCTCTGTATACGTTCACGGCTTCGGAAACGTGTTGGAAATGGAGAAACACAGTTTTGGCAAAACAAGACATGGATATGTTTTGTGACAAACACAGACAGATCCTGAGGAAGTACCAAGTCGTTCCTCACAACCCCGGCCCTCTACGAACTTCCCAACTTCTTAAATCTTCTACCGAGCCCGACAAATTTCTGCCAAAATGCTTACATTTAAGCTTATAGAATTCACACCCCACAAATTAACGACCTCCAAAAAAAGCAAAAATAAACAAAAAACGTAGTGTGTAGTGCTGGCTGCTAAAATGTTGCTGTTGATTTAGAAATACTTACTTAAACGTCGTATATCTATATATATATATATATATATGTGTGTGTGTGTGTGTGTGTGTGTGTGTGTGTGTGTGTGTGTGTGTGTGTGTGTGTGTGTGTGTGTGTGTGTGTGTGTGTGTGTGTGTGTCAATATCTGCATGTGTTTTGCTTTGCTAATAAGCACCTGAAGTAGCAGATTTATACTTTGTGTAATTGAGTTGCTGCTTTGGTCTGCGTTCGTGCCATCGTCATTCATGGAGCGTGCTTGTCTTGGAAGTTGATACCATGAAGAAATAAGTGAACGAATTCAAGCATACCCACCTGGGTTTTTGTAAATTGGCTAACTATGGCAACGTTGGTCGATCTGAAAGCGCGGAGATACTTTTGTAGCACCCGAAAAGCTAAAGCATTACAAAAAAATCTGGTGGGGGTCAGAACCCACTCATTCACATATAGTTACCATCCTGAACGTCACCGAAGTGCACGTTGAAGGCCTTGAGGCATCTACTAGAGCACTGTGTGCTTAGTAAAACTCTTGGCACACACAGAATATCCTAATTGTGAAGGTGTTATCGCTCAGCGTGGGAACTATGTAAACTTCTTTTACCGACATTGTCCAAGTCCCGTCCCTCTGAGGCTGGGCTTCTGAATCATGGTGCAGTGTATAATACCGAGCAAACACTTGTACTCGAGCAAATATAGGAATAGACAGCAGTGATGTCGTCAATCGCATGTTTTCATGAGTCTTTCTGTCGTCGGAGTTTTATAGTTGCCACCACAAACCGAATCACCGTAACCAAACTTGTAGTCATTTTGTAATAATTCAATTGGTACTCATTTCGTAGTCAATTTGTAGAATTGAGTCATGTAAAATACTCCGAAAATATTGAGCCTGTAATAAATTCCGAGAAAAGTGAAATATTCCTGTCATTGATAGAGTGGTGGCCTATAGCAAGAAACATACCTGCAAAATACGACGCAGTTCATTTGTAATCAAACATGCGCTGCAAAATAATCTTATGATATATTTTGTAATGTGTCTACAAATATAAACATCTTTGGATACTTATTGTGTGCTCTTCATGAATCAATAAGAAATAAGTTTTCTTTAATAACACAAACACCTCAATATAATGTGTGAAACGCATGTGCATGTCCCGATTAAAATGTAAAAAAATTATGCTGTGCAAATCTGCAAACTTTGCCTACAAACGAATGCAGATGTCAAGATCATAACAATAGAAGCTACGTATATGCATGCACAATATAATGTTATATTCACTGTGGAGATAATCAAAACAAAGAACGAAAAATGAAATAGTTGCACTGAAAGTATTGTTGTTTTTTGTTCTTATCAAGCCTCAACACTTTTCTTGGTGTGAAAAAGATCCTATCACCGTTTCGGGACGATAAATTAATAAAGCTACATCTTTCAGTTCTCTCAAGCATCAAACCATGGTAGTGCTATGAACACCTCATTACTATCAAAACTAACTACAGCTGCGAAAATTGTACGGACGCCTGGCCTAGGCAGGAGTGCGTGGATGCATGTGTTTATGTACGCGCACACATACAAACTACACGTATGAACATAATGAAGTATGGTTAAACACCTGCTCCCCCTTCCCTCTAGTAAAAAAGTTTCGTACATTGTGCTGCCCCAGACAAATTGAAAAAATCAACATATAAAGAAACACGAATATTTACATATAAGCAGACGCTTACAGCCATGACGTAAGTACGAATAGGATAAAAGAAAATGTCATGAGCAATACTCTAATTCGTAGTAGCCTATGCTACGTAAAAGTTTATTACGTGCTTTTAAACGACCCCATAACCACAGTATTCCTCAAGAAAAGCAAGAAAATCATGATCGGTAATGCGCTCAGTAAGAATTAGAATCTCTTGTATAGGATTCGCGGCACTTTCATAATAATAAAGAAGTAGAACGAAAACAAAATAATAAAGCTTAACGTATAATATCTTTGTTATTTGAGTTCTGCGGACAATATCGCGCTTTTTAGTAATGCCGGCGATGATTCACGAAAAAAAATAATTTGGAGATGTAAAAGAAATATTAGTTAAAGTATGAGGGGCCCGACAGAAAACAAACTAAAGAGGGGCCCGAAGAAAACAAAGATAATGTTAGGCGGTCCGGTGAAAACGCGGAATTAGGGGACTAACAATAAAGCCACCCCTCCCACTATGCTTCTCTCATTGACCAAAAAATAAGGTTAGGTTGATTCGCAATTATCGTTAGTCATTTGTAACACATGCACGGCAATCACAATGCCAAAAAGCTTCAAGCAGAAATTCAAAATATTTCAGTAATAACTTGCGGGCCTAAAACACGAATAAACTACTGCACGCGACCTGAAAAGCATCACGAGACTTGAGTGGTACCACAAGATCCAATAAACTTTAGATTTAGAGAGGGTGGACACGCCCACACGCACGCATTGCTCATCTCACAATATTAAATGCGAAGCATTGCAGTAGTTGTCCCAGCAAGATGTGTTACCATCAGCTTTAGGACTGACCACTCCACGGCATCTACAACAGCGGAACTAGCTGCTTTGCGTGCTGCACTTTGTGTGGTCAATCAGGAACCACCGCAACAATGGTCGATTTTCAGCTACTCAAGGGCTGCCCTACAATCTGTGCTCTCAGCAATACGTTGCGGTCCGTACAAACAGCTTGTTTTCAAAATTCGATGCCTCCTCCACACTTCACAAGAGAAAGGGGATCATGTGACGTTTCAGCTGCCAAGTCACTGCGGCATCATAGGGAACGAACACGCCGATACTGCCGCGCGGGCAGCCCTTGAAGGATCACGAGAAGAAGCCATACCCCTTTCGCGGAGCGATGCTGCCAGTAATCTTCGACGACTTGCGCGTGAAATCACGTTTTCACTATGGTGCCCACCAAGCATCGATGCGAATCGTCAACACCACCTGTCCTCTTTGATGACTCTCCGCATGCCCACTGGACTCGACCGAAGAGAAGCCATCCTTCTTCATCGCTTATGGGTAGGAGTGGCATTTACAAAATCTTACTCCTTTGTCATAGGAATGGCCGGCAACGCTCTCTGCGATGCCTGTCATTGCGAAGAGACGCTACACCACATCCTGTGTGACTGTCCGCTGTATGCCATCCAGAGACAGTCACTGGCATCCATTTTTGCGCGCATCGACAACAGCCAAATGTCTGTGGACACTATTCCGTCAAGTGCTCGAGAGAAGACATTGCAACAGAAGGCGACAAAAGCTCTGTTAAAATTCCTACGTGACACGGACTTAAACAAGCGGCTGTAACAGCATTGTCACACACCGCGAAAGACAAGACTGGACTATGACTGAGTGTGAGCGCGTGTGCTGCCAAAAGTTTTGAGTTTGAGTTTGAGTTTAGTTAACCACGTGACAAGAACACGAAAATACACTGTATACGTGGTTTGGTGCGAAGGGAAAAAAGCTGCATTTCACAGCTTGACTGGCCCCTCCACCCAGAAAAAAAATCTAAACTACAAGTTTACAAAAATACAGCAATTACAGGCAGCGGAAAGCGACAATACAAAAAGAAACACGCATGTGGCCCATGACAGCAAATAATAGAATGACAACTCTGAAATACATACAAAAATATGCATTACAAAGCAATGTATGAAAGAATAAAAACGGAATAACCATTACAGAAATCACCCAACACTCATTTACAACACAATCAGCACATCCAATTTAACATTTCAGTTTTAGACAATACGCAGATTATCAGTTGTTAGTTTCCATTTGTTCATCACACTTGGAAGGCGGTAACGTAATGTTTATCCCTCTTCCCTCTCTGCTCTCTATCTTTCATCTCCCCCACCCCCTCCCATGCGCAGGGTTGCAAACCGGCTGCCTATAGGCTGGTTAACCTCCCTGGCATTCTTTTCCTCCCATTTTCCTTCCTTCGTTTTTTAGCGACCTTCGGCGACTTTCAGCGTATCTATCTATCTAGCCGCCTACGACTTTTAGCTCTCCTGGCCGTTTCGATAATGGTATCACTACCAAAGTTGCTATGGCATAACATGACGGTATGAAAAACATATTTGACTGGTCATAACATGAAAATCATGACATGTATGTCATGAACGTCATGATTTACATTTCATGGTCTTGTAGCACTCGCGGTGGTTTCGTTCACATGACATGTTGAAAAACTGGTATCGTATAGTATGATTGCATGGCGAACACAAGCGACATACTTAACATGAAAATAATGACTTGCGTGTCATGTAACAACATGACTACATGCCATGCTCATGGTGTGCTCGCGGCCATTTCGGAAGCATCACATATACCAAATTTGGCATTACGAGACGTGAATGGATGAAGAAGATATGATACTGGTGAAAGAATGATAAACATGACATGTAAGTCATGTAACAACATGACCACATGCTACAGTCATGATGCGCTCACGGCTGTTTCGCTAGCTTCACATGTACCAAACTCGGTATTACGCGATGCGAACGGACAACATAGGTAAATGACACATCCAAACATGATAATCACGACATGCGTGTCATGTAACAGCATGACTACATGCCACACTGATGGTGCGCTCGCGGCCGTTTCGCTAGCTTCATATATGCCAAGTTTGGTATTACGTGAAGCCAATGGATGACGAAGATATGTGACTGGTGCAAACATGATAATCATCACATGCGTGTCATGTGAGAGCATGACTACATGCCTAAGTCAAGGCGACAATACATTTTGACGTGACGCGGTGCGCGTGCTCTCCGGCATTTATTTCGTCGTGTCACGCTGGCGTTGCCACGCCAGGCGCCGGTCCTGCCATATACTCGCAGGCGCGCCTCGTTGCTTTGACGCATGCGCGTTTCAGCGCGTCCGGCGTCCCTCCATAATGAAAAGAGGGAGACGCAGTGTTGTCTTGGTAACGCACCGGCACTAAATGCAGCATGTCGCATTTCACGCCAGTTACCGTCGGGCGGCGCCGACGCACGATAGCTGCGCCTGGCATCAGACTATACAGTGCTCGCGTTTTTCTAACGAAGCGTCGCTGTGCCCAGTGTGCTCGAGCGTGAACGCTACATGGGAGTATACTTAGCCCTTCAAGATGCGCTCGCGGCCATTTTGCTAGCTTCACATATGACAAATTTGGTGTTACGTGTCGTCAATGAATGACAAAAGTATAATGACAGGTGCAAGCATGATAATTCTTATACACGTGTCGTGTAAGAACATGATAACATACCACGCTCACAGCGTGTTCGCGGTCGTTTCGCTAGCTTCACATATACTAAATTTGGTATCACGTGACGTGAACAGATAACGAAGGTAAACCACACATTCAAACAAGATAATCATGACACGGAAGTCATGTACGGCATCATTTACTCCCATCTCGTAACGTTGTGCTGATTTTAAAGAGACATATCAATATTTCTCATTCGTGCATGCTTCGCATATCATCGATTCCCATTGTACGTGGGATATGCCAATTTTTATTGTAATGAAATGAATCATGTAGCAAAACCTCTCCCGTGTGCCCATTTCATCGGTAAGAACATGAGTAAATAAACATCCAGGCACACCATAGAAAGAGAATACAAAAAAAAAGAATGTTCAGTAGCAAATGCGCAGTAAAACCAGAACCGAAATATGATGAGACGGAGAGCAGCCAGCATAAGGCCTTATATGTAGTGAGCGAGTCCAAAATGGAAGCACTGGGTCACTGCTGCATGCTGTAGTTATCTCTGCCGAAAGGAGTGTCAGAATCCTGCCACGTATGCGACTCGGACACGATTTTGACTCCTTCCCACTTGTCCACACACCGCCACTTTGGCAAGAAAAACCTGCTCCTGCCGTAATGATTATCCCTCCGTCAAGCCGACTACTCAGAAAAAAAAAGGGGGGGGGGGTAGACTTTGCAAACAGAAAAAATGTTCATTCTCTTTCGTTGGGAGCTCGGTTAAACTTCTGACCATGGTGGGCGTCCATCCTACCACTCTTCCCCCAGCGTGTCGTTTGTGTTGGTGGGAATGTGGTTTGAGAAAGGCGTTCGCCGAATCTTCATTGTGCGGACGACGACGCCAGAGGACCATGCTGCCTCCGCTGTCCGCCTACCTTGAGACAAACCCTTGCTCGCGTTCAACGAGATAACAAAAAATGTCTGTCTGTCAAATGGGTATTTTCCTTCTACACCCTGGCTTGAGTATATAGGGTGCCGGGTAATCACCATTGCACTATTACAAGCCCATGCGTATAGTAAGATTGGATGTGATATGAATTTCTAAGTATTGCATGAGGTTACTTGATCTCAAGGTAAATTATTTAAGTAGTATACCCGAGAAGAGTTAGGTGACCTAAATATATGCTCAACTTTACTTAAGTTAATATTTAGTTCCATTAGCCACAAGCTGCACCAGTTAGATATTTATTTAAATCGGAGTGTAGGCGATTACAATAGTCGTTTAAAGTAACTGCTGTAAAAGTATCGCAATCATCAGCAAAAAGGTGGATATCAGAAGCTACTTGAGAAGGCAGGTCAATAATATATATTAGAAACAACAAAACACCAATTACCAACTTTTGGGACACTCCTGAGATAACATGGCACATTTATGAACTGTAGCCGTAAGCAGTAACGTACTGTTAGTGATTAGCAAGACAGCATCCGACCTATTTTAATAGGTTAATGTCAAGATTTAAGTTCCGTAACTTGTGGATGAGAAGTTTATAACACACTTTATCAAATGCTTTTGCAAAATCTAAAACAAATGCAGCCAGTGGATGATGAACGATCAAGAATCAGATCAGTGAAAGATGTAGGTTGAGTCTCACATGATTATGGTTTCTTAAAACCATGTAGTGAAGATAAAAAGATGTTATTTTCAGAGAAATTGAGGGTGCTTTTGATTACGAAGTATTATATAATAGTTAGAAGGACGTGCTGGTAAAAGAAATGGGTCGATATTTGGTCGTTAAGGTTTTGTTACCTAATTTGAGAAGTGGAACTACCTCCCTTATACCTTCCACTGATTAGGTAAAGTACCTGTGTGGAGTGATAGTCTCAATAGAGCTTGCTGTCTTCTGTAGTAAAAAATGCACATGCAAAATACAACGCAGCTCGTTTTATAAAAAACTATTTTGTAAAACTGTATTATGATCTATTTCCACAATGTGTCTAACAAATAAAAAGATTGTTAGACATTCATTGGGCGCACATTTGAAATAAATGCGCGAAAAATCAAACACGAAAGCCGCCAAAAAAATGTGCGCAACCTATATACATTTCCCGATACAAATATAAAAGAAATATGATGGGGACAAATTTACAAATTATACCTATAAACAGATGCAAATGCCAAGATCATAACAGAAGTAAGGAACATATGCTCAAGCACAGTAATCGGTAATAAATGCACTTTGTATACATTCAAAGGATTATCCCAGGAGATAGCAGCATTCCTAGGTACTGGTTCGTTCGCAAGTTTTGCGCTGCTGTCCTATTCTTGTGCCTACAGTGAATGAGTTGAAAGTCGCTATGTGAACAGAACAACATGGACAGATGCCATCGATTTCCTGCGCTTGTTGTTCGAAACTTTTCGATTACACCACAAAGTGGTTTCAGACAACGGAATTGCATTCCTGTCAGCCAAAATACAGAAATTCTACGAGTGACAACTGCATAACCGGGGTGAAGTTTGCAACGAACCACCCAGCCACAAACGGACAGGCCAAACGCTACGTGGTAGAGCTAAAACGTGCTCTTGCAAGATACTCTGTGGGGTCATTACAGCGGCGCATTGCACGTTTATTTTTTTTTTGTCAAGCAACTCACAATGGGGCAGACGGGCCAGGTATCGGCGAATCTCATGTTTTCTTGTGAGCTGCGAACACACATCTCAGCCATTCTGCCAGAACCGCCTTGAAAGGTAACACCAGATTAGGAAGACGCCTCGCGTTGCCGGTAGCTCCACAAACGACAACCAGTGGTCGCCCGCCAGTTTCAAAAAATGCCCGAATGAACGGCAGCCATCGTAAAAAAAAAAAAGTTTCACCCGGAGTTTTGGTTTGTTGAAGTTAAAGCCCCTTCATCGCGTCTTCTACCGGAAAGCGCATGGAGAGGCTTCAGACCGGGCATCGCCGCTTCCAGGGATGCAAGGATGCACTCTGCTCTCCACCTTGACCGCCCCCCCTCCCCCTCGATGCTGGGTGCGGTGCGCCCGCGGAGTGACGGACTATCGGGGCAATCAGTGTGCCCACGCACTGGTTACCTGTCCATTGTGCTCTTCGCCCCTTTTATGGCCCACAGTGGACTCGAAATCCAGCGCTTGGACCATTTGGACCATGCTGCGTGCAAATGCCTTTCTTGAAAGTAATAAAGTCAGTTCCCTGTTACGTACGCTTGGTACTATGGCTACCATGGACATAACACAGTGCAAATAGGGTTATTAGTTCCTAACAAATTCAACCTCCCCATCTTTCAGCATTACATCTCTCTCTTTTACCTTACTTCCGTTAATATTTTTAATTTTTATCAATAAATTGGAGAGGTGCGCATTGAAAAAAAAGGAAGTAAATTTACTTATTTAAATATTTGTTATTTATTTCAGAGAAAAAGTGCCATTCTAGTGCCGGACATTGGGCAGGGGTGTGGCGCAGTGGACGCAACATTGTGTAGGAGGTACAGCAGTATAGATAGTGTTGAATGAAAGCGCGATGATTCAAAACGCAAAAAAAAAAACATAAAACATGGTCCACAATCCCAAGAATGGCCATAATACACTAAACAAAACAAAAACTATAAAAACAGTGTCCACTAGGTTATTTTGTTTGGGTAAAAAGTAAAAAGAACTCAAATATTTACTTATCAAAAATAATGTCGGCAATGTTAAGAAGCGAGACATTGCAGAATCGAAGAATTTAAGAATCGTGCAGAAGCGAGGCATTGAACCTCAAGCAATCAGTCAAGCAAGATGGGTATTAGAATAAAGTGCACTGTAATATATATGAAGGTGTAGTTATAAGCCATGTGAACAGCTAACGCACGAAGAAACTAGTTTAGATCGACACTTACAAGAATCTCTGGTGGCGTATTGTTCCGCTCTTTGCTTGTTCGAAAAAAAAAAAGGTACCTGTATATAGGGGCTCAGTCACTCTTTCGAGATTGGAGGCACGCGTTTCGTGGCGCAAAATTGGTTCGATATAATTAGACTTTTTTTTTTATTGCCAGCTTATTATTATATATGCGATAAAACAGCTTCGTTATTTCACGATAACGTCTCCATTCCAAGGTTTCTAGTTTAGCGCCTTCCAGAAGAACTGACGGAGATGTGTTACATTTACATATTGAATATGAATTTTACAGCTTTTCGCTGTATTGATTCAAGTTTATCTGTGTTAGCTTGCGTGTGCGGGTCCCAGACAGCCGATGAATATTCTAATATTGGTATTTCGTTCGTTTCACATTTCGGTTTGCCGAATGCCATAGCGAGTGCCCGTAAGTAGCCTTGTATATTCAAAGCCATTTTCTCAGTTTAACAAACATGTTGGTTTCATCCTAATGTAGATGTGATAACAAGACTAAGGTGCATATACTGTGAGACAAAGGACAAGAATTGATTGTCTAGGTTGTATTGGAATGTTAGTAAATCTTTTTTGCAGGTCATGGTTATCGCCAGAGTTTTTCTCGCATTAAAGGTCATCTGTCATTTTGTGCACAAATCTTGAATCTTAAGAGAGTTATTTAAAAGAACCTGGTCACTGGATGTGTTAACTACTTTAAAGCGCACAGGCATTCGCAAAAAGCTTTAGATTGGCTGCAATATCACGGGGGGCATTATTGATATAAACCGAAAAGAGGTCCGAGGACGGATCCAAGAGGTCTGCCAGATTTAAGCGGCGCAGACGGCGAGTTGATACCACCATCCGTAATACCGCGCCCGGTGAATATTACTCGCGCTTTCAAAGCCTAATCTAAGATGCATTCGTTAATTAACACTAATTAACTAATTAGTAGATACCTAAAACTACTATGGAACCTGTAAAACTCGAGAATGTGCTGTAAATTGAGGGGTCTATGTGGTACATACACTGACTGTTCGGAAACGCGCAATTCGTCTTTTTTTTTTAAGTACCCTATTGATGTTCTATACTATTGATCTTTACCTCAACGAACACTAAATATTGTTTTACGAGGTCATGAATGTGCCTTCCATAAGAATCCTCTCTTTTTACGCGTACCCTAATTCAATACTTGCGTGGCACCGTAGAGTACAGCATCTCAACGCTAGATGGAGCTACGAGGGCTTGACGGCTAAAGCCCCTAGATGTTGGAAAGTAGCGACGCTCCTTTATCCACGCCGGCACTCTCTCGGCGCGCCGGCAACCTCCTCTTTTTTCACCCCCTCTTTCGCGGAGCCCGCGCATCCCAAGCGCTGAATGGCTGCGGCGGGCGATACCGCCCAGTCAGATGACCCTGACGTCACCAAAAACGCGCGCAAGCAAACTTCGCGCGCTTTTCGTCAATCACGCACGCCATGAACCCTCCAGGCGCCACGCCAGCCCTGCCGCTCTGAACGTGTTTTTTTTTTTTTTTGCTTAGAATCGTGAGCTTCGTTTTTCGTGGCAATGCCTGGCTGTTGCGCGTATCAGTGCAGCAGCAGGTCAGAGAAAGGAGTAAGATTATTTTATATCCCCCGAGGAGATAGGAATAGGAATGCCGTGCGCAGAAAGCAGTGGATCCACAACATCGGGAGAAAGGACTTCGCCCCTTCTAAACACGTCGTTCTTTGCGAGGTTAGTGTTACCGATTTCGTTAAATCTCTAGATAAAGTCGTACGAAGATTTTAATGCTCTTTGCATCGCTGGACTCTCCGTTCAGTTTAATAGCGAGCACATATAAATATGGATATAGCTGGGTCTGAATGAGTCGCTGAGCTTTTTTTGTAATTCTCTGTGCCCTGAGATAGTTTTCTTGTGTTTTAGCGCATGCATTAGTTTTCTTAATGTGTGTAATTTGTAAATTAACGTGTGTAATTCCTACGCATGTGTGTGTAGGAAGTTACGTATCTGGTATATGTATGTATTATGCGTGTATGCTCATATAAAGAAAGAGCCACGTACGCGCTTTTCGCAATGGCTCTCTCTGATAAACTTTACATCCTGAATTCTGTGAGTTAATTATAGCGTAACATAGTCTTAGAAGCTTCCATCTGAGCGGTGGGTTTTGCTTTTTTTTAACAGACTGAGGTAAGTCCCAAAGTTAATGGAATGCAATATCTCGTCGTTTCATCGTGACGGAAGCCAGGCACGCACGGTGACTTATATGCTTGCTTTTCGCCAACACAACATGAATTTTACAAAGTGACACTGCAGCACTTATCAAGTTCTCGTCTATACAATGTGCTGCCTACATTACATGCGCTTAATACACATCCGCGTTACAGACAGCCGAAGCAGCGACGGAGAGGTAAACCGCTAAGCCGCCAGCTGGTATGCTCATTTTTTCGAAGCGCTTCCGCTCGTATTTATCGAATCGTCTTAAAAAATATGTCTGCCATAATGTTCTATGGGAAGCCTACTTTCGTCACGACTCTTTCTTAAGGGACATATTGTCGTATAATGCTTCAAGGAGCCGATTAAACAAGCGCGCGCATTGAATCTAATGCGGCTGCAGCGAGCCAGTGGAGGGTTCAGCGTGCCGTGCGCACCGCGCCGGCCGGGAGAGGGGAGAAATCCGAGGAGAATTGAGGAGGAAAACGCGCGCGCGGAGGAGAGTGTCGCTACTTTCCAACATCTAGGGGCTTTATTGACGGCTGTTGCACCCTCAACAAAACTGGCCAGGGAACTTTTTTTACCACGCGGTTCAAACACGCTCTACACCATCATGAACTAGACATATGCCAGTACCTAAATCCCAGAAAGCAATTGGATATCTTCAAGCACGGCTCTACGGTAGTGATTCAAATGCTGTAAAACAGCCGATATTTCTGAGAGCGCCCATAGGCCCATAGGCGCTGTGCATTATTTTTTAATAAGCTAGGGAACTAGCACTATTTCAACTACAATACTGTAACTCCGGCAGAAGAAATGTTCATGCAGTTGCTACTTGAAACCGTGAAAGCAATGAGAAAATCAGAAAGGGAGAGGAGTTATTATTTTTTTTCTCACCCGTCCCATAGAGTGACGCGGGGCCCCGCCCCCACCATGCGGGAAAGCGCGCCTCCTGCGTGTGGGCCGGAATCCTGGGGACGCACACGGTAAGAGATGCCAATGATTGCATCAGCCTGGCTCGCTCGCTGGTTTTGACGCTGGGGTTGCAGCAGCCAGTCTTTCGGTGTTGACGCCACTCTTATCAGAGGATACCAGCTTGAATGCTTTGCAGAAGCAATGATGTTCGGTTTTTACTCCCAAGCATACTAGCACCCCTTCCCCCGCCTGTTAATGCGCCAGAAATACGAGCTGCCTGCCTCCACATGGCTCGGATGTCGCGCGTGCTCGTTCGCCAGGTCCCTCCAGGTTCGCTTCTAGTTCCTTGGGGAGGATGTGGCTCCAGGTTGAGTTCCTTGATCAAATACCATTTTGAAGAAAAATTCCAGCTCCACTGGCTTGTGGCCAAAGCTCCTCGGCTAGCTTCGCTCATCTCTTCTGGCGGTTTTCGTTTCAGCAATGGTTGAGGGTTTGTCCACTTGTGAAGCACCGTTCGACAACGGACAACACACAACACAAGCAAGTACCCTCTGTCGTCCAACAGATAACACCAGACACAATATAGCGTTATATATTCCTAGCTATGTGTTCATCAAAATTTCGTTCCCTCTAAATGAAGAGGCACATGTGCGACACAAAACTTTTCAAAGTACTTAAAATTTTACATGTGCAACAAGGCAATAAAGCTACAACAAAATCAAAGCTGCGCCTTTGAGATAACTCAGTATGGCAGCCTCAGCTAAGGCCCCGATGAGCAAACCATTTGGCCCGACTTGCCAGCGAAACACTGAAAAGATAGCCGAAGAAGGTACTGACTAAAATGCTCTTTCTCAATGCGTCTGCGTTAGCGTTTAGCTTTCTTGTAATGAATGTCTAAATTGTACTGCTAGAGTATCACGCTCTCCCTCAGCAACCGGCTACTTTTCGGTGACATGTTATTCAACGAGGTTAGAAGGTAGCGGTTCATTTTGACCCCAAACTTCGAACCGGAAATATAACAGGCCCGCTTTTGAATGGTCCTCACAAGACAGGTGCATTCCTTTTCAGAGGTACTGTATGCCTCTTTCCTGCTTTTCAGCTTTCGGCCTAAATACAAAACTGGCCTTTCGTTACCAGTGCTATCTTCCTGGCCCAATATAGCTCCCAAGCCGAAATAACTCGTGCCGCATTGAATAACAAAGCCCTTAAAAAAGGTGGGTATCATAAGAACGGGCTTTTCACCTAAGGCCTGTTTTGGCTACCGAACTGCATTCTTTTTTTCTTAGTTCTACGCTACTTTAATTGGCCCGGGCTTTCTAAGTGCATCAGATAGGGGGCTGGCGATGATAGCGTTGCTTTCCACGTAATGCTGAGAGTATCCAGCCAGGCCCAAGAAAGCCCTTATCTCCAATTGTGCGGTTGGTCGTGGATAGTTGATGACAGCTACTACGTAAACGTTTGACGTTCTACGCCCGCCACGGCTCACTTGTCACAAGTAACAAACCTCGCTGCACTCTAGGAGACATTTAGCAGGTTTTGCAGTAAGACCAGCTTTTTTCAACCTGTTCAGCACGACTTGTAAAAGCTCTACATTATCCTCCCAGCAGTTTAAGAAGATGGTGACATCGACAAGATGCGGCAGCAAGAACTCGAAAAGCCAATTAGAAACCCCGTTCATTGGGCGTTGGAAAACAAAAGGGTGCATTTTCCAGTTCCAAACACAGCAGATGTAGACGATTCCTTCCGAATGGAGAAACAAATGCATCCTAGTGGCTAGAGCGCTCCAAAAAGGGGACTTGCTATACCCTCATTTGAAGTCTAACGTGAAAATGTCATTAGAATTTGACACTCTTTCTAACCTCTCCCCTGGGTTTGGTATAGGGTATGCCTGGTCTCGAGTTATGACACTAAGGGGCCGATAATAGATGCATAGTGTGGGCGCGGTGGACCGGGAGCGAGTATGTGGTCTAACAAGCCATTCTTCTGTCTCGTTCAGGTGCTTGTTCTTGGATCCGCCGGCTTAACACATCGACGGGAACGTGTACCTTCCGGAATAAATCCGCAGCTCGAACCAACCGAATTTGGCAAGCTTCATCAGTATTCAGCGTCATCTGAGGAGCCACATCGTGATACTGTCAGCAGTGCGATATCCGTGCTTCTTGACACCCGTGCGCAGACGCAATCGGCACCCCATGTGACTGCTGCAGAGCACCTTATAAGGCAGCACCGACACTACGCTTTCAGTGGGCGCGGTGGACCGGGAGCGAGTATGTGGTCTAACAAGCCATTCTTCTGTCTCGTTCAGGTTGGTGATTACTTCAGCTCAATTAAGAGCGATCATCGTGGTCTTTTGGTCCTACCGTGCCCACAACGCTTATTTAGCTGTGCAGATGATGTCTTTTGTGTGTGCTTGCTTTTGATTTGTGATGACGTGGAGTCAAATCCCGGTCCTTCAACTGAGGCCTTGCTAAGAGAATTGTTAGCTGGTCAAAATAAGTTAGCTGATGAAGTGGCAGCCATTAGAGCTCAGCAGAATAATATGGAAAAGCTCATGGCTGACTAGGTCGCTCGTTTTTCGGAATTAGAAAAGCGAGTGGCACGTATTGATATTCTAGAAAATACAGTCAAGTCCTTGGAGGCGAAGTTGACTGATATAGAAGACAAATCCAGGCGTTCTAATTTGGTGGTTTTCGGCATACCAGAAGAAGCACAAGAGACCGATTCTATGTTAAAATCTAAAATCTTAGACGATGTATTTTTGAAGAAACTTAACGTTCAGTGTAAATCAATCGGCAGAATTCACCGTCTTGGTAGACCCAGTAAAAAACGTCCTGTAATCATCTATTTTCAAGACTATAACGAAAAACAACAAATTCTAAAGAATGCCTACAAACTCAAAGGGACTGTCATATCTTTGCAAAATGATTACTCGCACACCACATTAAGAAAGCGCAAGCTACTGTGGGACAGTGCAAAGTTGGAAAAACAGCAGGGAAAAAAAGTCAGTCTAAAGGATGACAAGCTACGTGTCAATGATGACACATTTATCTGGGACGACACCCAAAACGCAAGAATTAATATTCGGACCCACGGATCTTCTAAACAGAACTGACTTGCCCATGAGATCTGCAAGGAACTACGACTACTTAATATCAATGCGCGCAGTATTGTAAATAAAAGTGACCAACTCGAGGCAATTATTTTAGGATATGCCCCTCACATAGTGGTGATAACCGAGACATGGTTACATGAAGCTATTGACGATACGGTTGTTTTCCCCCTTCTTATCGGGCTTTTCGTCGTGACAGAAATACTAGAGGAGGAGGAGTAACTATTTTGGTCAAAGACGATATTCCAGTCGTGCTTTTACGTCAGCCTGAAAATATTGAATGCGTTACTTTAAAGGTTACATGCTGGAATATTTCATTGTTGGTGTTTGGCTTGTACCGCCCTTCTGATTCATCCCCTCAGTTCTTACATGACCTCTGTGAACACATGTCTTCATTTTCTCATGACAAAATTTTTCTTGTTGGAGATTTCAACCTGCCTGAAAGAGACTGGGTGAATGAATACCCTGGTCCCGACTTAAATACAAATTCTAATTATATAAGTAATATCATGTTGTACCACAACTTGAGGCAGGTTGTCAATGAACCGACACGTGTTCATGATACGTCAGCTACGGTACTTGATCTTGTCTTTGTCAGTCAAACAATCAGTGATTTTTCTGTATCGGTTGAACCAGGTATATCTGATCACCACATGGTGTATTTTTCCTGTCCAATACAGTCTTGTAGCAGCAATCCTTGTAAAAGGGTGACTGTTAAAGATTTCTCGCGCGCCAGAGACGAGAGTGTGTTGGACTTCCTTGATTTTAGTCTCAACAGTTTTCATGGTGACGATGTTATCAGTCTTTGGAAAAAGTTTATAAACATATGCATGTACTGTATTAATAATTTTATTCCTGAAAAAACAAAGAAAATAGCAAAGAAAAATCCCTGGATGACGCGAGAGGCGCTACAACTGAAAAGAAAGATTAAACGCTTAAGACGACAAGGCGCTTCTTGTGATACTATTCTAAATATTCAACATAAACTAAATGAAATAGTGAAAAACGCAAAAGAAAGGTCCTTCCAGCATACGCGGCCAGGTTTTATGCGAAATGCCCCGGAAAAGTTTTGGAGGTACTTAAAAGAAAAAACAAGGTCAGTTGACCAAATTGTACACGAGGGATCCCTAGTCGTCGAGAAGCAAAGCATTGCTGATTATTTCAACAAATTTTTTCACAGTGTTTTTTCCCGTTCTTATGATTTGCCGTTAATAAAACATATGCCTCACATTATACCACCCGATATAGTATCGCAACCAGGGGTAGTTTCTATGTTGCTCAATCTGAAAACTAAGTCATCACCTGGTCCGGATACTTTACCAAATGCTTTTCTGCGCAGATATGCAGAAAAGTTGTCCCATTTTCTAGTTGTCATTTTTCATGCATCGTTATCTTCTCCAGTTCTTCCTAGCGATTGGTTGAGAGCACGTGTAGTACCTGTGCCTAAGAAAAGAGATGCAACACTTTTAACTAACCATCGTCCAATTTCACTAACATCCTCTTCGTGCAAGCTGCTTGAACATATCATAGCAAACGAGATTAACAAATTCCTTTCTGATAGAAATATTCTCTCTAACTACCAGCATGGCTTTCGTAAAGGCTTTTCTATGGTTACCCAACTGACTTCTATCGTTCATAATTTTGCGTCTGTCCTTGACAAATCTGGGCAAATTGATGTAGTTTTTTTATATTTTAGGAAAGCGTTTGACCTTGTTTCGCACTGTAACCTTATAAAAAAACTCGAAATGGTTAACTTGCCAGCATATTTAATTAATTGGATTTTTGCCTACCTGACTAACCGTAAGCAATTTGTTGTTATCGATGATAAGTTTTCGGGTGAACTTCCGGTAACTTCGGGAGTCCCACAGGGCAGCATTTTAGGACCTTTGTTATTTTTAATTTACATTAATGACATCACTGACACAATTACAGAGCCCGTTCAAATCAGATTATTCGCCGATGATTGTGTGGTGTTCAATGAAATAACTTGCAGTGACGACCAAGCTAACCTACAAAATATCATATCTTGGTGTGAAAAATGGAATATGGAATAAATGCAGAAAAGTCTGTCTATATGAAAATCACCAAAAAGGTTAAAAAGTTATCCTTTCCATATAATATTGCTTCCAAAGCCCTAATTGAAGTTAATCAATATAAGTACTTAGGTGTTACTATTACTAACAATTTATCTTGGAATACGCATATCTCTAACATCGGCAAGTCGTCTTTCCGTAAGCTCTGCTTTTTGAGGCATAAATTAAAACAGGCTCCCCACAACACTCGTCTAACAGCTTATTACTCGCTAATCCGTCCCAAATTAGAATATGCATGTACTGTGTGGGACCCTTACACCAAACATAACACTGACGCATTAGAAATGATACAACGCAAAGCAATAAGATTCATTTTCTCCAAATACCGTTCAACTGATTCCCCATCAACCCTAATGCTAACTAATAGCATTCCAACATTACAACTACAGCGTAAAATTCTCAGACTAAAATTTATGTTCTTGCTGAAAAATAACCGTTTATCCCTTAACCCGCAGCCTTTCATAACTCCGCTCGAAGCACGCCGGACAAGGCATCGCCACGCTGAATCCCTAACGCTTTATAGCACTAAAACTAACGTATTTAAGTATTCATTTTTTCCGCGAACAATATCAGACTGGAACAACTTGCCTTGTGAACAGCTGTCCAATATTGATGCTATTGCTCAGTTAAGATGTTAAGTTTTTTATGCTTTGTGTATGCCTTGTGTATGCCTTTTTTGTTCTTGCCTTGTATTCTCTTTGTATATGCTTAGTTTTTATGCCAACTTTTGTATTTCTTTTCCCGTTCCATACTTACAATGTTGTTTCCCTCTGGTTATTATAATTTGTACTTCCCATGCCCCTCCTGCTTGGGCCCTTACCTGGGCCTGCAGTATGTCATAAATAAATAAATAACCTAGGATCTTTTTTCGGCACTTGAACAAATAATAGAGGAGATGTATAGTTACTCTCGTGCGGTACTAATACTCCGAACTCCAGTATTCTATCGATTTCATTTTTCTGTGATGATAAATGGAAGCACAAGGTTCGTGCCGAACGCAAAAGTGTGGCATCGGTGCACAAAAAGAGGGGAGTCACCCGAGGGCAAGCGCACCAGACCTGCCGACGCAAGAAATTGATCGGAAAAAAGCTCATGACATGCAACCGGAGCAGAGAAGAAAAATTCCAGAGGATGAGCTGGCACGGTGTGTTGGGATGCTAGGCAGCGAAGACGTGATAACGAGCGTCACTACGGTGACGGGAGCAGGATGACCTGCTGGTTCTGAAGGATGTTGGCGCAAGAACCCGGGAAGTGGCCGTCAACCTCCGATGTGTGAGTGAGGCGGCGAGTACTTTCCACAACCTTGCCCAGCAGTTCCCGATGGACTTGCAGCTTTCCCTCATCATGCTTGAATGCGAGCAGCCCACGCCAGTCTGCCGAGTGGATGCGTCAGTGAGTGATTTCTGGACGAACGGGACCTAGAGAGGCCAAAGACTGAGATGAAGACTGGGACACCGGCGATGAAGAAGAGTGGTTCGTGCGGCGGGAGCAACTGACGGTGATCGTAAGAAGTAGGGCAGCCCGTCAACGACGGAGGACTTGACAAAACGTCGACTGCACAATGGGCAACAGGTTGCAACAGAACAAGCCGTAAGAACGTTCCTTTGTCGACCCCATATTGGCTTAGGGCTGATGGCTCGGGCTAAACACAGATTTATACTGAATTATGGTCAGTTATGGTTTGACTATGCACAGGTTGCTATTGTGGTAGTTTAGTGAACTCGCGAGTATTTCGTTTTCGTTTTTTATTTTTTTAATTTATTTGATGAGTGTTTGTGTTTGGTGTGATATAGTGTGTTTGTTTTGCTACACTTGTCTCTCATCTGTCCTAAATTGATTCTACGCAAGCGCTCCGGAGATAAGTTCGTGACAATATTTGGAGAGTCCAGAA
This sequence comes from Rhipicephalus microplus, assembly GCF_043290135.1. Classification (NCBI taxonomy): domain Eukaryota; kingdom Metazoa; phylum Arthropoda; class Arachnida; order Ixodida; family Ixodidae; genus Rhipicephalus; species Rhipicephalus microplus. The sequence continues at coordinate 435,815,513 of NC_134710.1, read as the reverse complement.
TTTTTTCTTTCTGCATCCCATTCACATTACCGTCGGGGGTTCAGTATGGATTACAAGAAGTTGACAGCCATAGCAAAAGACGTGGAGATAAACAAGTAGGGGATGCTTAAGTTCTTCGAAAATGCTCGAAAGGAACACACCCGTGAGCTAGCACGTGAAGAAAAGCAGTGCGAGGCGGAGCACAAGGAATGTGACACCGGGTACTAGAGGGAGCAAGAGTGGGTACGCGAATCCGTCCCAGGATTCGCATAGACTTCGCAGTGGTGTTCTTAAAATACGACCATATACAAGTTCTGCAGGGCTAGAGCCCATTCTCTCATGGGGAACAGATCTCAAAGCAAACGTAATGGCAGGAACCCACTCTTCCAAGTTGCCTTGCGCTCGTAGCAAAAAGCTGTCAGTATCTGTTTCAGAGCGGAATGCAAACGCTCTACCGGATAAGATAGCGTGTGATGAATCGAAGTGAGCACTAGTTTTATGCCGCATTTTTCCAAAATAGTAGATGTAAAGCAGCTGGTGAATACAGTACCAAAATATATCCGTACCAGAATTCGTGTAGAATTCACATTGGAGTTCTTTAACTAAGGCAAAACACAAGCTCTGCAGGGCTAAAGCCAGTTGTCTCATGGGGAGCAGATATCAAAGCAAACGTAACGGCAGGAATGCACTCTTCCAAGTTCCAGTTGTGCTCGTAGCAAAAAGCTGTTAGTATTCGTTTCAGAGCAGAATGCAAACGCTCTACCGGATAAGATAGCAGGTGATGGATCAAACTGTGCACTAGTTTTACTCTGCATTTTTCCAAAATAGAAGTAAAGCAGCTGGTGAATACAGTACCAAAACATATCCGTTCCAGGATTCGCATAGAATTCACAATGGAGTTCTGTAACTAAGGCAAAAATTAAGCTCCGCAGGGCTAAAGCCAGTTCTCTCATGGGGAGCAGATCTCAAAGTAAACGTAATGGCAGGAACCCACTCTTCCAAGTTGCCTTGCGCTCGTAGCAAAAAGCTGTCAGTATCTGTTTCAGAGCGGAATGCAAACGCTCTACCGGATAAGATAGCGTGTGATGAATCGAAGTGAGCACTAGTTTTATGCCGCATTTTTCCAAAATAGTAGATGTAAAGCAGCTGGTGAATACAGTACCAAAATATATCCGTACCAAGATTCAAGTAGAATTCACAATGGAGTTCTTTAATTAAGACGAAACACAAGCTCTGCAGGGCTAAACCCAGTTCTCTCATAGGGAGCAGATCTCAAAGCAAACGTAACGGCAGGAATGCACTCTTCCAAGTTCCAGTTGTGCTCGTAGCAAAACGCTGTCAGTATTCGTTTCAGAGCAGAATGCAAATGCTCTACTGGATAAGATAGCAGGTGATGGATCAAACTGTGCACTAGTTTTACTCTGCATTTTTCCAAAATAGAAGTAAAGCAGCTGGTGAATACAGTACCAAAACATATCCTTCCCAGGATTCGTGTAGAATTCACAATGGAGTTCTTTAACTACGGCAAAACACAAGCTCTGCAGGGCTAAAGCCAGTTCTCTCATAAGGAGCAGATCTCAAAGCGAACGTACCAGCAGGATTGCACTCTTCCAAGCTGCATTTGTGCTCGTAGCAAAAGGCTGTCAGTATCCGTACTGGAACTGAATGCATACGCTCTACCGTCTTAGAATGCGGGTGATACATCAAGCTATACACTACTTTATTTCGTATTTATCCAAATAGTAAAGTAAGGCAGCTCATGAAGACACTTCCATTGTAGCCTTGAGTTTCAGAAGAAAACATGACATGTTTGAATATTAAGAGCAAGCATCCACGACATAAGAATTCGGCTTCCTAAGTGATACCGCTTCTGGAAATTTCATGGCAACACAGAGTGCCATCAGGATTTTTCGACCACCTTGCCTTGACTCTGGTGATGGCCCGACGATAAGAATTGCTGGGCGCCGAAAAGGTTTTGCGATAATTGGAACATGTTTCATGGGCCCCTCCCACTTGTTCCTGCATTTCTCCACTCACTAACAAGTGTCGCAGGAGCGCACAAAGGCTTTGGTATCCTTCCAGCATATCGGCCAGTCAGCCCTAGAGAAATTCTAGCCTTGGTCTTCTTTAGGCTGAAAAGTCGCGCCTACGCAATTTGATGTGCCATTTGAATAGTTAACGATACTTTTGCAGTACCAATAGCTGCTCATACTTGTGACCTTGCACATCTGTGTCGCTACAATATAGGAGCCTTAAGCGTTTATAAACAAACACTTTTTTGTTCCCAAATTTACGCTTTCCACTAGCGATTTAATCGAGAGGTATTCAAGCTGCTCTCAAATGAGTGTTTCTCTATCAACCCTCGACAGCTCACACCAACTTTTAGCTACAGGCGAGAACGTAGTGTCCGTCTCACCCAGCCGCGCCACTTTGGTTCCTCCAGCGAGAGAGACGACGCTACTCACTTCACGCACAGGCGGCTCGAGTAACCCAACCCGAGCTTTTCCTGTTCAAGGCTTGGTAGACTCGACGCTACGGTCTCGCTGCTCGGCTGCCTTTGCAGGTGATTGTTCCACACATCGAACTACATCAATTTCGTGCAAAATCTTCCACGCTTGCGATTGTGTGAGAGCCCTGCGCACCAAGTTGTAAAAGAACAAATTACCATGCTTCTTGAGGAGCTGCTGCCAAAGAGAACTATAATGAAGTGTGAAGCAGCAGCGTTGCGCACGCCTTTGATCTGGCTGAAACGGGTGTCGACGCGAGTGATAGAAGAAGGGTTTGAAGCGAAACTCGGGTAGTCTATACTCGAGCAAGCGTTTATTTCAACCACAAAGTCATAAAAGGCAGGTTGGGAATCATGTAAGTTTCATCGCAGAGAAACAAGCCCAAAAAGTGTTTCCAGTCAACTTGTGGTCTATCCTTGCGGGTGGTGGAGAGGGTGGAGGGCGAGAGAATTGTGTTGTGACTGGGCAGATGAGCAATACCATCTAGGTCTTGCCTAGCCCAGATTTCTCTTCTTCTCCACCTATGTGTGTTGGTGGCAGCCGGCAGCTGCTGCGGGTGAGAGTGACGTGAATACGCAGCTGCGACTTGACCTACTTGGCTTTGTTGCAACAACTTCAGCGGAGGAACGCGGTGCGGTACATTGGCACTGAGACCCGGTCGGACAGTGCTACACAGGCTAGTCCAAGAGCTGCTCCGCACCTAAAACAATCGGGAAGCATGGCAGCAGGCACATCTGCTTTCGTGTGAAGCTTACCGAAATGGCTTTCAATGACAACTGTAGCAATCGGTAAGCAAGCACTCTGCTCCTCGGCGACTTGCCTGATCTATGTGCATTCTCCTGTAAAGTCGTCCGGAGACACAAATATTTTCTGGACAATGCCAGTGGTTGCCCTGAGTCTCAAGTGCTAGACACGTCTTTCAATTGACACTAATTTTCTGTATATACGGCTCTAACAACCGCATGTTCGTTCAAGACTCTCGGATTGTTGCAAAAGTTTGTTTACATTTGAAAGCAATGTGCCCTTCCCTTTTTCCAGTTATAGCAAATTAGCGCCTTCTGTGACTGAAAAACCCATGTGATATCAATGAGATCTTTGGGAACCTCACTAGATATCTGCGCTGCCGTTTGTCCTTCCCCTACAGCGCCCTTCGTAACAGATGGGCCCTTTTTAAAATTACGGTGTATGGTGGGTTCCAGTTCATGAGGTTTCTTTCAAAAGCCCTATTTCACCCTTTTCAATGCACACTGCCCAAGTGTGCAAGTTTGGCGAGTATAGTACTTCTCAGCTAACTCTGCTATTTTGTTCAGCTGTACATCACCAAACTTATCCTGCAGCCAAAGCTTGATGCCACCCTCGATGCAATGGTAGAATTGCTTCATTGCGATGCATTATACCACCTTATCGTGATTATCATAGACATTTTGGCCCTCGAGTCAACTAGATTGAGAACAAAACTTGAAGTCAACGCGTGACTCATTGCCCCTTTTAGGTGCGAAGCAGCTCTTTGGCTATCCTGTTTAACACAGTCCATTCGAGTCTCTGCACCAACGCACCGCGCCGCGTTTTCCCTGTCGTAGTTCTGGGAACCATGCCAAATAGGTCAATCACAGCTGTGCGTTGACGTCACTCTCTCCCTCACTCGCAGTAGCTGCCGACTCCTCCCAGTACACGTAGTTGGTGTTGTTCTTCCGCCTGCTCGCAACACACTTCTCTCTCGCTTCACCCTCTCCACCGCCCGTACGCTCGACTGCACGTTGAGTGGAAATGGTCTTTTGGCTCGTTTATCTGCGATGAAACTTGCACGAAACCCAACAAGCCTTCGATGTTTTTGCCTTTGAAAGAAACGCTTACTCGAGTAAATGCTACACGGAGTTTGACTTCCAATTGTTCTTCTTGCATCCGCGTTGACGCCCGTTTCAGCTGGGTCAACAGTGTGTGCGCCGCTGCTACTTTGCATGCTATCATGGTTCTCTTCGGAGATTGTCCGTAATTTTTTTGCATGCCGGAACATTTGCCGTAAAGCCTCGGGTACCAACTTATAATGTACGTCTCAAGAGAACTTCCTTAACCTGGCCATAACTCTCAAATGCTTCCCTCGACAAGTGCGTAATCACGTCGTATGCTTGCATTGGAAGTAAAGCTAACGTGTTCTGCGCCAAAAGAGACTGCTTGATTGCATTTTGCTCAAATATGTGTTTAAACTCGACGAGATACTTCACGTCCTCGCCAACTACAAACGATGACAGTTCGTCTTGAATTCTATGAACGCTAACCTTCACAGTCGCAGAAGCTACGCTAGGTGGCCACGAACACTGTAGGAGTGCCAATTATATTCTTTTCAACTTGAGGTGCACCAATCTTTCGGCCTCCTCATGGCGTTCTCCTCTTTCACCCTCCTCACGCTCACCGAGTTCTCACCTTCTTGACCCCTTGCACTGCTCTCTCTTTTCGGCCTCCTCACCCCGACCTTTATTAACCGCCCAGGCATCATCCACATCCTCAGCCAATACTCCTTCCTTCTTAATCATGTTCCCTAGAATCGCTGGCTTTTCTTTCGCATGGCCCAGAGTAAGGTCTTGTTCCTCACAAAGTTGGATGAGTTCCTTTATTCTAAGGGTCTCCGTCACTTACACTAGCCTCTTGCTGTTCGCCCTGGTTTAGAATTTACTTTCCGCCCCCACAATAGATCTAAAAGCAAGTAATTTCCAGCCCTCTGCATTAACTTTAGTGGTATAGCACTACTTTTTTACTTGAAACAATAAAAGCTTGCTTTAAGGTGGCGGTTCTACTGTCGCCATATTGCGAGTAGTTCTGGAAAAAATACCAGACGGCGCCACCAAGTCAGGACTGGAAGGCCAACATTTCGGAGGTGAACTGCCACACGTGTGCCGGCGCGCCACACTGCATGACGAGGGGGTGCAAATCGCGCTGACACGGTTCGAAGAAATGAGGCACTGAGCAGGGGCTTTTTTTTCTCCCCTTCAACGACACCTCCATCTCTCTTCATGCTCACTAGTCCCTGACCCCTGCGGTCCCTGCTTTTCAAGACATCCCTCATGTAGGCTACGTAGCCTGCTTGCCCAGCTGCTCTACGTTCCATACAGTGCCGAAATGCGGGGTTGAGTGAAAAACTCTATCCCGGAGGTCACAACAATGTATACAATGGAGATCAAAACTTGGACTATGAGTATTCATGCGAGGTTCAACGGAACAGTTCGTTCTACAAATAATTGGGGTTGCTGGAGCATGATGCGGTTCGGTGGGACAGGAGAAGGCAAATTATATTTGACTATGTATACTTCCTTCCCAGTATGACCTAAGCTTCCAAATTAAAAAAAAACAAAAAACCGGTAGTTAGGCAAATCGCGTGCTAAGAAGTGCGGCCGCTGTGACTCACGGTGCCCAACACGTGCCGACTGCATAATCATTAGTTTTCCCCACTATACGTAGCGTAATTTATTTCATTAGAATTGAAACTTCAGCAGGCTAGTATGAATTCATGTTTTGGTTGATGTAGCGTTTATTTATCACGTTGCCGTACGCAAACCATCGGACTAGTCGACAAACTATTTTTATGACGAAAATGAAGCAATTACCTCTTGTGTGTCATATGAGCGAGACTCGCACATGCGTGGCCTGAATGGTCCAGGTGCGTTATTCCTTTGTCCAAGGAACGACTTCTCTATTCGCGTACGCTATTTCAACATCATTTTTGTTTTTTCTGTAAAGGTCGTGGCAATAACATGAAGAGTGATCGTTTCGCCCAAATCAGTTATTGACTGCAAGCTCGTAGATTCGAGGCCGTTACCTCAAGCTCTATAAACATCTCATGATAAAAACTGGGGCGGATTCACACAAACCTCCCAGGAGTGCAACAAGGGAGGGGAAGACTTATGGTACAGTGCATCTCCCATGCATCTTTCTACACAGCCGCTGCTTGTATTACTTCTATGCCGTACCCATTTCGAGTTCGTAAAGCGCATGCAAGGCAAAAACATGAGTACACAAATACAATAGTTGCAAAGGAGTTGAAGAAAAGGTCTTGTCGCACTGGATAAGGCTTTTGGATGCATGATTGGTCAATTCAAATAACTATGTCGGCTAACATATCTTCAAGCAACGTGTCTTAGTGTTGTGTATATGCTATGCAATGAAGGGCTGTCATGCAGTAAGCAAGATTGAGTCAATACACGTTGTTGTGACAATTTATTTAGTACGAAACGAGCGTCGGCAGCACTTGGTTACAGCCAGGAAGACACCTGAACATCACACACACACAAAATCCCGCAGAACTACAACGCATACATTCAGAGAAATGTGAAATCGCACAAAGCAAAAGTACATATAATCACGACTTTCGGATGCGAACTTGTGACAGCAGAGAATGAATGTGTATGTTTTATTATTATTTTCCGTTATCCTATATCACACACGAACTTTTTACAAAAGTTCATTGGCGCTTCTGTGGCCATGTCTCTCGGTCATTGCTGCTGCAGAACGCACGTGAATGGCTGATGACACACCCGACAAAAAGAAGTGAATTGCTACCTCATAGCTTGTTCGAGAAAGAGTCTTTGCTATCGTCAAATCTGAGCCTGCATCTGCCATTCGATATATACAAGGTCGTTCTCCTAATGTGCAGTTCTTTAGAGCGAAGCTCTTAAGCTCATACTGCTTCGTTGAGCGGCGGCGCCTGTTGGCGTCGTCGGCGTAACTAACAGAGCGAACAAGGACGAAAGAGAGCGAACGCGGAGTCTGCTGATGTCACTCGCGACTGGCCTCTAACCTCGCCTTCTTCCTCCGTCACGCTCGCTAGCCCCCCCCCCCCCCCCTTCCCCGGTAGCAGCTCGCGCGCGTGCGGGGCTGGCACGTGCACTGCGGCTGGCTTCGCTTGTCGTAACGGGGCTCTCGGCATTTCGCTTGGTTCGCGACGCCTGCAATGCACAAAGTGGTATGCGTAACGCTCGAGCACTGGCAATTTGCGTGGGAATATGTAAATAGCTACAACTGCAGATGGCCGAAACTACAGACGCACTTGGCGTTGCTCCAACACGAAAGTGCGCTCAAAATCACCATTAGATAGCATCGTCACAATTGGTGAATTTCTTGACAGTGCACGCGCCCAGCAGTCCTACGACTCAAGGCTGTGGAAAATGTCCGAGTCGCCACTCTGCTTTGCCTCCTTGTTCTTCATCGAAGCTCGTTTAGACTGCTGGTGTGACTCAATTGCTTTCACATTCCACTGTGGTCTGCGTATGGGCATGCTGTGCGTAGTACGGGGATCTACAATTTCAGGTAACATGCAGTCTCTGTAAACTCTGATTAGTTGTGGAAGCATTCTGAATTTCCAAAAGTCATTATCTATTTCGATCTGCTGTACGTGGATGCCCTTCGACGTGCAGACGACGAAGTGGCAGAAACTTCTTTTAGTGATATGCAGCTGGCCTTGCACTTGGTAGAAATAGTTATGAGAGCAGCTCAATTTGGGTGGCTCGTGTACTTGGCTCCTTTGATTGTACTTTTTAGCTGCCTCGGATGGCTCCATGTCCTTCGCAGTGAATGGGCACTTCACCTCCACGGTACCGTCGCTCGCAATTGATCCGTCTGGTGACGCCGCCAAGAATCCGTACTCTGGGTAAACAAATAACCCGCAAGGTTGCACAGCAGTTTCCATTTCTTGCTCGTATAACCGGAGTGCAACACGTTCCTGTTGTCTTCCATGCTCAAGAGCAGCACTGGTGAAATTTTTCTTATAGAGCAGGGTCTTCACGAGCGTGTCACACGGTGTCCACTCCCTCCTTTGGCATACTGCATAGAAATTCGACGCCGTTAGGCGCATGTTTCTTTCAAAATGCCATGTAGGATTATCAGCCTGTCCTCGAGTAGCCTTCTCGATTTCCATCTGCTGTTTCTCATTCACCTGCAGGCTTGCTAAAACAGCCCGTTCTTTCTCGGCATATTGCTCTGGTGGCATGTCTGGCTGCTGGCAATTCGGACCATAATGAATCATTGAGTCGTTCACCGTAGACTCCTTGCGCTTATGCTGCCGGTGGCCATTTTCTTCGAACAGTTTTCTTCTGAGAGACTCTTTGTTTGCTTTCTGAGCCGTCTTCTTGCTTGTGTAGCACTTCAAGACGGCTGCGGGGCTCTTGCAGGTTACAGCCTTGGATGTGGTGCAGTGCCACTGTGGCCCCAGCTGAAAGCTGAGCCCACCTCCATAACAGCGGTGTTCATAAGAGCCCTTTTGACATCTGTTGATCTGTTTACCACCAGATAGTTTGGCTACCAGTGCCATAACTGCCTCGGCAAGATTACTTGTATCATCTGTCACAAGACGGTCAGCTTTGTCGGCAATTATATTGGCAGCGGTAACTATTTTCATTTGTAGCACCTTAGGCATGCCATCATAAATGTGGTCACCTTTGGTGCCATCACAGAAGTAGTCTTTGCATCTGTCGTGGCAACCAAAAACATGTTTTGGGCCATTTATGAGGTCACCCGCAAGCTAGCGCGTAAGGTCGGCTTTCTGGGCACGCTGCTTTTGTGCAGTACCCTGTACATCTCTAAGAATGTTTGCGTAGTGCTTTATGGCCTTCCGTGCACCATTCTTTAACCGCTTAATCCTAGGGCCACTTAGGATAGCTGAACTGCCCTTTGTTTCTTTGGCTATGCCATAGAGCCGAGTGGTGCAACATTTCACAACATGGTTTGCACATTCCCTCTTTTTTACAAAGCACCGGTACTCCACTTTCGTGAGTATCTGATGTAAAACGGACAAATCTCCGTCCCCTATCAATATCCGGTATTCCACACCATGCATTTCCACGCTTCTCTGGAAGCCTTCAACGATAATATCCGACTCCATTGCCCCTGAGCTTTGGTTCCAATTCTTGTAGCACACATGATATTTCTTGCCCTTTCCCGTCCTAGAATAGTGCTCACAGGTACTGCACAGCTTGTTTCGTACTCCTAGGTAGAGGAGCTTCTTCGTGCGTTCTCCTATAATCACAGCGACACCAGAGTTGGCGGAATACCGGTGTCCATGACTGCGGTGTGACCACCCACATCGACAATCACTGTAATATAGGGGGTTATGCCATCCTCACAGAAAGCCCCAGCTTCTTCCGCGAGTTTTTTTCTTCTTTTCCGGCTTTTATCATTTGGTCAAAAAGGACGGTTTTCCAGCACTGCAACAAAACAAAAATTACAGCAGATTACAACGTCGAAATTGTTTTCACAATAGCGATGCCGCACTTTGTAATTGCGTCAATGCGTGAGTGAGCTCCTAGACAGGACGAAAACTGGCTCACTTGTAATCCTGACATATCACGATCAATCGTTTCATTGTATACGACGAAATGTTGCAGAGAAATTCTCATCGTGTCGTACTCCCGTTCAAAACGCCTGCCATGCACGTGCCACTGTCGCTTCACTTGAATTTTACTGAAAATAAAGCGCTGTACATCCTCCATCGTCTTCAGAAAGAGAAAATAAATAGTTATCAGCTTATTTACCTTTCCCAGGGACTCCTCCCGGCGTAGAAAAGCCCCTTTGCTCATAGCAGGAATTTCCATGACTGCCATTGCTTCCTCAAACTGCGAGTGGCCCGATCCGATACTCATGAATGCCCAAACAGCAGCATCATTGACTCCTACGTTTGCTTTGTCAGTGAGGGACGTTGGTTCTGTGACGGGGTCAGTCGTCAACTTTCTGATTTCCTGACATTCACTGCAGGTAAAAGTGAGCTCCGACCAGAGCCCCACTCTCCGTTCTTTCACGAGTGCAAAACGTCCAGTCAGCTTAGGACAGCTGTGGTCCTCGAGACTACGAACAGCGTTCACGAAATGGGCCAGCGACACAACTCGTCTTCCGGTGATGATCGGCTCCTCTGGCTGAGTTGTGACGCTTGTCTCCAGACTCAGGCCCGGCAGCGACTCTTTGACGATGCCGAAATTGTCCCAGTATTCAGACGTTGCGTCATCCTCTCTGGCAAAACCACTGTCGTCCAAGCATGGCGTACAGGCGGCGCTTTGGCATTGCTCTCTGTTGCTCTCCGGCGAATTCGCCTTCTTGAAAATTTTACAGGAAAGTACATCATGTGGTTAGTGAGCTAGCACCAGATACAGGGATCGTAGCAACTACACTTCCAAAGCTGGCATGAATAATAAGCTGGTGTGGTGAGAAACCGATGCAAAACTCAAAATAAAAGGGCGAGTCCTTTTCTCAGGCGGGATAGTTACTGAAAAGAATTTCTCCCGACAGTCGTCTACTATGGGTTGGTTGAATGTCGATAAAAGGCAAGATAGACGATACAGGTGTTTGTGCTGCCTTCCTTGAACCTAATCAATCAATCAATCAATCAATATATCAATATATCAATAAATAGTTTTGTTTCCAAAAAATCATAATTACGGTAGAAAAGGGTGGCCGGGATAAAATATGAACCATTACGGATTGACAAGTGCGTCATAGCGTTTTGAGAGGATGGTTGGGCGGATAGGGCATGTGACACGCTGTGTGCGCGCGTGTCCGTGCGCTGTGGGATAAGCGCTCGTGTGTACAGAATCATTTGATTGGGTGCATCTTGCATCTTTTTTTTTACTTTGAGCACAGTCTAGCTTTTATAGAACACTTTCTCAGTTACAGTGCTCAGCTCTCAAGCACGCCGCGTGCTTGCGAAAAAAGCAGCATCAGACAAAAATGCCGGGCTTTGCCACCACTGCTCAATGTTCCGCCCGCAAATATGCTGTTCGATCGGACAAGTGCAGGTCAGGAAGATAGACGGAGCCCAAAGCCACGACAAATAAAAGGCGCCCAAGCAGATAAACACGCAAGCAGGAGCGTTGTGACGTACACACAGCGTGCTGTAGGTCCTGGTTCGCCCAGACCTCTCGTCACAGCGCTAAAAATCACCTACCCTTAGCCTTTTGATACACGGCAGCGACATTTCAGATACACAAAGAAACAAGGCTTTTTATAGACTCCACACGTCCGTAGATCTCAGCACTTTCTTCTCACGGGCGCGCATTATCTAGGAGTGACTGCGTGTCCAGCGTCCTGTACACGCACCTAAAGGCGCTGCAGCGACAAAGTACGGGCTATAGCATTGGACAGTTTTGTTCACCTGAAGCCGTAAAACAGAAGTTCTAACGAATCATCTTTGTACATATATAGCCGCCAAAACTAACATGCCAACATAAAATAGAGTAAAGTATAGCAGTGTAGCTGGCAATGTAAAGCTGATCATAGAAAGAATGTCGCCCACAACGTGACAACTTGCCTTCTGCTTCCTTCCTTCCTTTACGGAGCCCACATTGCGTCTGGGGTACAAAACGAGCTCGCCACCGTATCAAGAATAGACTTCTATAATGTTTTTTTTCTTTTTGGTGCTGTAGCTGCGCGCTTTTATTATCAAAAGAAACCACAGTAATCGAAATGGTCTTACCTTGAATGGTGTGAAAATGCAGCTGCTGCCCGTGCTCGACATGTCGCGATGGCGGCTCTCTTCCTCTTCCGTGAAGCTCTATCCTTATGATTTGTCATGACTCATGTGAAGCCCGGCAAGGCACTCGTGCTGCAGGTACTCCCACAGGCACTCGCAGCGCACGCTAAGCAAACTCTAAAGAAGCCCTCTATGCGAGCAGTGGACACCAGTGGATTCGGCAGAAATGCATTCTATCTCTAGTGTCTCACGCTACTACAGCACTGTCGCCTTCTGTGCTGAGCACGCATTTTTGTGTCCGTCCTCATCCTCACTCATTCCGCCTCCCCCCTCGTCATGCTGCCTCGCACCTTCAGGCTATCAGAGTGGCTGTTATTCCACATCTCCAGCCCTCCTGCGAGGCCATCTAGACTATTCAGGTGTTAGTGGTGTCGCCTTGGGCACCCCTTCTTCCCATGGAAGCACCTGGTAAAACGCGTTCCTCGCTCACTATTGACGGGGGACTCGCTGGAGGAGAAAGGCGCGTCGCGTTCGCACATTGTTCACTGATAGGCGCGTGGCTAATTTACTTATACGTACGTGGCTTTGGAAGTCTGCCTAGTTAGGAAGCACATGGCGGCAGACACCAGCTGTGTGTGAAAGAGGGTCGGGAGAGGAGGCAGTTGTCGTTACTTAGGTAAAAGAGAAAAACTTAGCGGACTTTAGTCCCGAGAAGCTCTTGCTTTCTCTCCTCACAGCTGTCTTGTAGTGTGCGAGAAGTGCACACAAGGCCAACAGGACGAGTGGTCGGCGTTCCTTTGTCGTGAAAAGTACTCTGGGTCTACTTACCCCTCGAAATCCAGACCTGCCTGGCACATTTGTGCGATACGTCTCTCTAGCGCATTACCCCCGTTTACGTGGTCGTGATGCGCCAGTTGTCGCATTCGTATAAACGCTGTGCGTGCCGTGCTGGCTTACGGCAAACTGTCGACGCGCGGCTATACGCAAACGTGCTTTCTTATCGAGGAAAGACGAACTGGACCCCACTCCCAACAACCGTGGAGACGGCGTGCCGCCCTCTTGTTGAATGAAGTTAGTTAGTCGCCCCAGCTAGCAGCCGACTGACTGGCAGTTGCCTCGAGCTGTTAGGCTATAATCAATTTTACACGAATGCCAGAGTACCCCATCGACTTTGCAAGCGCGTTTCGGAAAGGTGATGCGACGCCGTTTGCAGGACCTCTCGTCTTCTGTACGCCGCAGCTACCATGTGGTGTCGGATTACAGCGAGCGAGTATCGGATTACAGCGACTTGTAGCTGGGTGAGTTGGTTTATGTAAGAGAAATAAAAAAATAACTCATTAGCTTAGTCGTGCCTCGAGCATGGGAAACAGAAATTCGCACAGTTTTCTGCGTCATCAACCACTATATAAATAGGTACATATTAGCGCGACGCCGCGAGCAAAATAACAATGACTTGAGAAAGGAGTGGCAGAAGGCAGGAATATCTCAGCTCCCGACATTTCTGCTTCGTCCCACTTCTTTCTCGAGTGTTTTTGTTTTCTTGAGCTAATATTATTTCCTTATAACGAAAGAGGAACGCACGAAGTTCGCACAACGGGGGGCCACCATTCCCCTCATCGTGATTTACGGCCCGTGAATCGACCGGCACTTGCAAAACTGCCCATTTTCTACGCATTAGTGCAATGCGCCTTCCATTGCTTGCATGAATGCGAGGCGCATGTTTCGCACTCATGTAAACGTGTTTTATGCACACCGATGTCACCGCACTTTCTTATAAACTTATCCTTTTCAGAAACGTTTCTGTTCTTTTCGAGCTACTAGGCGTAAGTCCAAGATCGGCTATTTCTACTCGTCAGCCTTATGACTCACGCTAACGAGTCAAGTAGCTGTTATCTTGACGCATTGACAGTTCTCTGCACGGCAGACTTTCCAATGACGAACTGTCAGCAGGTGCCGCATGCCCTTGACATTTTTCTCTATTCTTTTTCTCCCCTTCCCCCTCCACGTGTAGGGTAGCATATAAGCCTTTCCTTTGCCTTTCTCTCTCTCTCTCTCTCTCCTTCAGGCGAAAGCGTCGGCAAGGTGCCTTGTCGAATGGTGTTGTACACTGGCACTGAAGAAAACCAACAAGTTCCCTACTCGACGTTGCAATCCTTAGATTGAGTGGCATAAACCTTCAGTGCATAGGAAATATATATGGGCTTCACCACTGCCGCTCCCCCACCAGACCTGCTCAGTGGGAGCATAGTCAAAAGTTATCCGCCTTTCTGCCTCCCTGAAGGACCTCACTTGTCGCGGGTGCTTCAAAGCAGAAAAAAAGAGCCCTGGTGCCTCATTGCTGTCCCCACGCCGAAGTACTTTCTTACACCACGCCGTGAATTCAGCAAATTTCATGCCACTTCGCTTCGTTGTTACTGGCTGAAAAATCTGCAAGATTTTCAGGCAGTAGCATGATTTTAGCCAGTTTATGCAGTGAGCAACGGAATAAATATTGCTCGGTTTTGTGGTTTATTGAAACCGATGACGGATATTCAAAGCCGACTGCGAGAAAAGAGTTTGCAAGCGCCCGCGTCCCCTTAGAGCGAGTTTGCAGTGATTATGAGAAGCGCCGTCATGGGGTAGTCCAGAACATTGGTGTTCGCGCATTTCGGCGCTATGGAAATGTGCGCTTGTCGTATATAAAAGCGGAAAGCGAACACGCGTCGTCAACTCCTGCCGCACCATAGTTTTCCCCAGAGTAAATAAATGAAATAAACACGCAGAAAGTACAAAACAGACTTCATCTCATTCCTGTAGGTGTGCCTCGTTTCGTGTTTGTGCTGTTTGTTGTGATAGGTTCATACCAACAAGCGCAGCACGTCTGAAGCTTCGTATATTTCACGGTAAAAAAAAAAGATATTCACAAATACCTTACCCACGCACGTCTGCTCAGTTCGCTCGTATCGCTCGTTTGTCGTTCGTTTTTCTGCTTTCTTCTGACTGTCGTCGCACAGCCCTCGCTTTTCGCTATAGTCCGTGGGGGGTGAGGAGGGCGACAAAGACGTGCACACATAAAAGAGGGACTTTCCAAGAATTCGGCCTTTCTTTTCCCGTGAAGACGCTCACCCCATCCTCTCGGAGGATACTGCCCACCTGTTTTCACGCTCTCCCGCGGTACCGCGCAGCCTCATGAGACTCTGAGGGGAGGAAGGCTTACAGATGACGGTGCATGGTTTGAAGTTAGAAAAGACGTTTCCTCCTGAGGCAAAATGTTTTCGCACGCCGGATTCGGGGAGACGGGAAACCTTCAAATTCAGCGCTTTCCTTATTTCTGTTTAGGTGGCGCTAGGGGAAGATTTTCGTTGTAGTGATAGGAATAATGTAGATTTCTCAATATTCCTGCAGTTCTTGTGTGCGATTTGTGTGCATAAGTATACCAGGAGACCGTAACTGTTATATTTTAGGCTATGCATGCTTAGATTTCAGCGCTATTTCAAGATAACAACGATTTTGTTGATGTTTACGGCACGATAAATTAAGACAATTTGCGAGCTTTGTTTCGTATTTCTGCTTGCTTTATTGAAAAACGCTACGTTGAGGAAATAGATCAGGGGTTCTAGTTTATCCACGTGCAAATTCAGCTAACGAACTTCAGTAGTTCTCCGCGAAAATGGGCCACGGTAGGTCTATCTAATGACAATATTGGACAATTTAGATCAATATAATTAAAAAGCGAGCGGGCGTACATAAATAAAATTGAGCACTCAAACGAAAAATGCCATCTTCTATATACACCCAAAAAATGAATTTTCTCTAGCGAATAGGTGCCGGATAGTCCGCATCGACATTTACTAAATTTGGCTCTTTTCAAAAGCTAATCAGCAATACAGTAAAAGTGCTATAATAATTTGCTACGTTGAGGAAATAGATAAATATGTCTTAAATGTTCTGCGCAAAGAACAGTGCTGTATCTGGAGCAGATTTTTCAGAAAATGGTCACTGCTGACACACAGTCAGACCAAACCATGTAACTAGCGCTTATTCTTGGCTCTCCCTACCCAAATGCTAAAAGCTTACTTATTTTTAATAGATATGTTTAAAATGTACAAAAATTAGGCTTTTCAATGACACATAAATTAACTATATAAGACAAGAAGAACAGCCGCCACGTCAGTTGGAAAAGTGACAAAAACGATGTGTTCGTGCCGCCGGAGTGAGACCGCCGCCTTAATGCGCCACACAGCCCTTCTTTAAACTACTATAACCAGTGCTAGAGCAGTGTGGTGGACTGAGGAAAAAACATCAGGCCTCCCCACATCGAGGTAACTGGCGCCAGTCGATTCCGCAGTGGCCATCTACTGTTGGCTATCGCGTGTCTCAACTCGTGGCTGCATCTGCGCCGAGCTGATAGATGGAGCGGACAAGGTGACAGTGAGTGAAGGCAACATTTATGTACAGTAAAAAAAGAGGCGTTCGGCACGAATTCGGCACTGGGGCCGACTGCTTATGGAGCTCACACTGAGAGGCGCGATGAGCCCTGATTTCTTCGGTCGCTCTCTCACTCTCTTTGCGCCGCTTGGTTCTTTTATGGGTCCTGAGGATCTTTTGCATCAGCCAGTAGTTCCAAGCCTCCAATCAGGAACCACCGTTGGCCGCTGGCTGGAACTGGACTCGTGGGTGAGGTGGGCTTGCCGCGCATTGCGTAAGACACACCGCAAGAGGCGCTGTCAATTGCATCACAGTGGCTCGCTCGCTGGTTTAGACGCTGGTTGCAGCAGCCAGTCCATCGATGTTGACGCCACTTGCATCAGATGATACCAGCTTGAATACTTTGCAGAAGCAATGATGTTCAGTTTGAACTCACAGGCATAACAATCCACACTCCTCGCAACTGCGCTGCCATCAGGCTGCTGAAACAATCTTTCAAATTAGGATGGTGTTGCCGGGCTTTCTCGTTGAGGCATTGCCTAAGTTGGCCTACGTATTCTTGGCCGCAACACAGTGGAATGAGATTCACAGCCCAGACGCCCACTCAGTAAACCCAGTGAACTTAGTCGAGACACGCACTCAGCACATATATGTGTCAAAAGTATGCGCCAAACGTATCCTTAGGTATGGTGTGTGTTTGCATATAATGAACGTGGAAAGCACAAGTTTTCCAATTAGAGTGTGAATTCATGTGAAAGCCTAGAAATAATAAAAATGTTTCAGGACAGGTCATAAAGTAAGCGAATATGTTTGACTCTTTAAAGTTATCCTTCCACACGTGCGGTGCATCTTTTAAGAAAAGGCACGTGAGTGGATAAGCAAGTTGGGCAAACTAAGTGGAAGTATTAAAAAAAACACTCCGAAAATTTCGAAAATACTGCACTGTTCGTGGTTGCTCAAAGTCAGGAACCACTGCGGTCTTCTGTGGTTTCGCTTCTACACCATTTTTGTTCATGAGAAAGCCAAGGGTAACTGCTTGACGTTCGCCAAAATCACTTTCTTTTTCAGTTAAAAACAAGGTGCGCTGTCTATGTGCATTCAAACACAAGCATTGAGTGATGGCTGCGTTCCTGAAAAAATCTTTGTATAAATATTAGCGTCTCCTTTAGATAACATGCCAATTATTTTTTAGTTCATTTCAAGGAGCTCGTCATTCATAAATCTCTCGAATGTCCGTGGAGCATTCCACACTCCGTAGGGCATAACGGGGAACTGTCAAAAACCATCGTGTGTTACGAAGGTTGCATCATTCTAGTCCGATGGGTGCACAGGAATTCAAATACACACGAAACACATTTCCACAATAGGAAAAAATTTCAACGTGCAGATATTCACAGCATCATTCATACGTGGCAAGATTGATTGATTGATATGTGGGGTTTAACGACCCGAAACCATCATATGATTATGAGTGGAGGGCTCTGGAAATTCCGACCACATGGAGTTCTTTTCCGTGCATGCAAATCTGAGCACACGGGCCTACAACATTTCTGCCTCCATCGGAAATGCAGCCGCCGCAACCTAGATTCGAACCCGCGACCTGCGAGTCAGCAGCCGGAGTACCTTAGCCACTAAACCACCGTGGCGGGGCAGTATATATGTGGCAAGGGGTATATGCCTTCTTTATAACAATGTTTAGGTGGTGATAGTTCATACGGAACATCATTCACTGTTGTTTTTCATGAGAATGAGAAGAGATACCTTCCGACTAAATGATACTTGGACGGCTCCCTCCTCAACAGATATTCAACCTGCTTCAAAAAACAATAGAATGAGGTACGCAATCTTCAACCTGCAACACGATAACTTTTCCAAAAAAAAGTAACATACAATAAGATTGCAGAAAAATCGCTGGTGCTTGCCCTGGGCATGTCCTTTGCATGCTAAGGTTGAGGGTTCATATGCAACAACACAAAAAGTGATTTTGCTTGCACTTTACTTTTCAGTTACACTGAGAAATACCTTACTTACCAAATCCCAGTGCACCCCCAATTTTAAAGCTCACTTCACTTCCACTATCCATACAACAAGAATACAGCTATATCGCTCTTTAAACAATTCTCCTTTTGTACGAACTAAGTGAAAGACAGCAGCACACAGCTACGCTTCATGTAAGTCATGTGAGACCTGGAACTCTGTTTCTTCTGAACGTAGACCGAGGTTTTTATGAGTAACCATGAAAGTAGTGTGTATGGCCTAGAACTAGGAATATGAACATAAGCTTTTACAAGCGTATACCTGAGTGGTTAATGACCCAACTAAGAAATACACGCTCGGTAGCTCTAAGCTGCATCCCTTCAAGCCAGAAACTTCTTTACCTGAAGACGGCCTTTCTTCGATGCAGGAATTATTTTGAAGTGTGGAGCAGGTTGGCTGTCATAGGCTGTGATCTTATGCTGTCACCATTGAGTAGTATAAAGGAGGCGAAATCACAGGTAGCACAGCCATTTGAGGGCGTGTTCGTCACTAAGACAAATGTTGTTCCTCATGTTTTTGGAATGCATTGATTATAATAATACGTGTGGACCACGTTAAGCATTGGGCTGTTGTATGCTGTCTTAGCTTAGCGTAAGGAAGCCAAACCAAAAATGGTGAAAGAGGAAGTAAGCGAGAATTACAAAGAAAGAGACGAAGAAAAAAGTAAGACAAATAGAAATAAAGGGGCTGCCCATATCCGTACTTTTCCCAGGCTTGGAGCCCCTTGTGCCAAGCTCCAAAAACTTCGTTTATTTTTGTAATTAGCACCGATGGTAAAAGTTGCAGCTCATCTTTTCTATAATGAAAACATAGTATATGACCAATAAAAATTGTTTCAAGTGAACAAACTGACATTCGGTTTTGCAAATAATCAGCCTAAGCTACTAATCTCAATTATCGTGCAATAAAAAGAGTCTGCATATCGAAAGTGTTTTGTGTAACCATGTGACCAAATGCTGTGGCATAAGTCACAAATAATTTATTTGAACTCTAAGTTGACTAGATTCGCTGCCTTCAATTATGAGACGAGATGCTGCCAGTTATTTTAATGGTCTTTCCAGACCAAAAAAAATGACTCGCAGCATCTTGGAGGCACAGGAAAAAAGTGTAATGTCTTTTTAAAGACATATTGATAATTCCAAGATCAAAAATTTTCCCGAATTCTATTCAAATCGGTAGCGCTATCCTTAGCGCTAGTGACAGGCATTGCTAGTTTAAATAACCCGGTCATGGAGGAAAGTAGCATTTGAGAAAACACCTCCAGTAATTATGAAGATGCCATAATAAGTTATGCGATAAGCTGCATCAACGCAACAACCACTCACGCAGGTACCATCAGGAGCAATTGCGAACAAACTCTCAAGAAGCTTTCCACGACAGTCTTCACAAATGGCGCCTTCCACAAGGGGGTGCTGAGTGCATGTATCACCGAGGGGCAGCGCAGTGTCACAAGCGATGCACAGGTCTGTAAGTAAAAATAGCCCTTAGGGCGTTGCTCTGCCAAATGAGGCAGACAATAGCCACAGTTGATTTCAGAAGTATGACATAGTTATTAACGCTGTATGTGTGGTTTATCTCATGTGGTTGATGTTACTTCAAGCAGTTTTATTCGGACTTCACTTTAAAAGCTTGGGGCAACAACATCAAAGGCTGCACCTACGTGCAAGCAAGTGGCGCCATCTTTGAAGAATACTGCCGAGTATAGGAGTAAGAATATAACGTTATATCTGTAGGCATTTGGCTGTCACGCTTCAGTTACATAGGCAAGATCACTAGACTCACAGTTCAGTCAATACGAGGTTCGTCTAAAGAAGCATGGTTTAGGTAAGCAGGGCAAGTGCCACTGCACCTCGCATCGCATCTCGCACCACCTAGGCTTGGCTATTCTTCTCCAGTTTCGATTATTTAAAACACGCATGCGTTACGTTTTTTTGAAAACATGCCAGGCGACACGGGACTAGCACTTACAGGTCGTTTTCTCGAGAATAGCAAGGGCTGCTCGTTCAGTAGAGGACGACATACTGAGTTGATGTGTGGCAGCATCGCAATGACCCTCTCCTCACGGGGCTACGTTAGCCGTCCACTGGATAATTTATTGAAGTTTTTAGCTCTATCTCCGGTTTCAAGTCGCATGACCAGTTTTTACGTGAGGATATGTGCTTTTCGATGAAGTACCAACAAGTAAAAAACAAGAAAGGCTCTAGTAAAAACACCAAGGTACGAGTACAGTCATTACAGAAGTAAGGCGTAAGTAAGTTTTGAACCCTGTGAGGATGCAGAATGGCCAGTGAACATAGCCCAACAAAGATGTAAGCCCTACCGCCTGGCTCATTCTTTGAAACCATGCCCCAACGCGGTGATCTAGTCGCTATGGTACTCGGCTGCTGACCCACAGGTCGTGGGATAGAATCCTGCAGCGATGCTGCTGCATTTTCGATGGAGCCGAAAATACCATAGGCCCATGTGCTCAAATTTGGGTGTAGGTTAAGGAACCCCAGGTGGTAAAAATTCCTGAAACCCTCCACTAAAACGTCTCTCATAATCATGTCGTGGTTTTGAGTTAAACTCACATATAATCGAAATAACGGGGTTGACAGCGTACATGCAAATAGGTAGCGAAAACAGTGTGCGTAAGCAGAAGGAAAGGCGCCATCATTGCAATTTAGCATAGTATCAGTGGTTAATATTAGTAATGATTCGAGATGAGTTCTTACTAATCCAAACCACTAATACCATGCTACATAACAAAGACTGTGCTTTTCCTTCTGTTAGTACACGCAGTTCGCACCATCTATTTGCACGCACACAGTCAACTCCCGTTATTTGATTGCTTCCAATATAAACAAGGTATGCAAGCTGATTGATTGATTATGTGGGGTGTAAAATCCCAAATTCACGAGGACTCCAAAAATTTTCTCCACCTGGGGTTCTTTAACGTGCACCGATATCTGAGTACATAGGCCTACAGCATTATCGCCTCCATCGAAAATGCAGCCGCCGCAGCCGGGATTTGATCCGGCGACCTGCGGGTCAGCAGACGAGTACTTTAGCCACTAGATCACAGCGGTGGGGTGGTATGGAAGGCGAAACGTCCGTGTTATTTTTCAAAGCGTTTCGGGTTGATGTATTTCTTAAACTTTTGACCACGACAATATATTAGCAAACAATTCATGAAAAAATTGGTGATCAGGTTGTGAGCAATGTCGCTATCTTGTTATCAGACATACTTTTTTGTCCCGCACGTGTCATTATAATTTGTGACAGTGCAATTTGTTTACCATAAAAATGGAAATTTGATAGCGCAAGACATATCAATCACGGCATATTGCTACTAGGTGTGCTTGCTACAATGATGTACTTTAGTTACATTCTATTCTTTAGGAGACGAGCTGGGAGTTCTCTCTCGAGTTATTTCAGTCTGATCTCTGTTCTTAGTATTGTGAATTGAATGACAATATGTTCATTAGTGTCATGCTCACTAATTCTGCGCCTACACACCTTCATTCGGGGCTGCTTACCTGTTGCAATCTGCGCTGCTTGTTGAGGGGACACTGCTGGCTCTTTTGCAATCTGCGCTGATTGTCGAGTGGGCAAGGCTGGCCCAGGAATCCTGAGGGCTTTTAGCACAGCAGTAGGCACTACACAGGAAGTCATCAGTCATCAAGTTGGGAACATGACCTAAGCTCACCTGATCCAGTCACATGGGCGTCCAGAGAAGAAGTCTTTTCCCGGAACCAAGCAATCAAGTCCGTATTGTCAGGCAGAGGCGTACAAGATCGGGCCACAATCACCTGCAGTACATTTTTTTTTATGTAATCAGAATGTCTAATAGCACTGCAATCTGAAATCTACAAATTCTCTGAGAGAAATCGAGACAAAATTTAGCCTCTTACATGCTCTTCACCAGAAGTTTGTGCGTCGTGTGTTCTCCGTGGTATATCATATATTTTGTACGTAACTTAATGTGTCAATCCCAGCTGGCGTCTACAGAGTAACAGGTTAACAGAGTAACAAACCGTAATTGGGTCTCGTGCGCATCGCCTTCAGAACTGCTAAACATTTTTGGTTCTTGGTGTATGGCCTCAATCGTGCAATAAGTAAATGAACGACTGTAGTCATAACATTGGTTGTTTTAAAGTGTAATTGAATTCCTACTGCAAGCACAGTTAATAGGTGCCCGCTATAGGTCTTGATTACTTGCTTTGCGAATCAGCGAAGGGCCCTCCGAGTTCGTAGGTCAGCTCGCGAAGCTACTCAAGTTCACTTTGTTGATAGTTCTGCTGCTGATGATGATGATTAATACACATGAGTGCTTTCTAATACGTGGGCCCTCAGAAAACCCACTTGTTGACCGATTCTCATGTTTTGACACCTGGCGTGTTTTGACATAGATAAACAGTTACAACAAGTATCCTGGCTTTGTGGTAGAACTCAGGGCATCTGCTTGCCACGTAGACGCCCTGGGTTTGATTCTCGCTCTGACCTGGAACTTTTTATCATTTATTCCACTCGCATATTTCAGAGCTTTTTGGTTTCGGACAAAGCGATCAGCTTTCGCTCAAAAGCAATGACGCCAACAACAGCCTGGACGCCGGAAATTCTGTGAAATGAGCTCTTTAAGGCTATCACCTTAAAAACGTTCTCTCTGATTGAGCTGCTTTTACTTTCTCGAATAGAATAATGCCAAACCTAAAGTAGTGAAAGACAAGTTAAGAAGTTAATTCCAGTCATCCTGTTGATGACTCCCATTTAAAATATCACTCTATAAATCTCCTACAATGAGGTTTAGTTGAGAGGTCCTCAGGCACCCTGTTGTGCTCCTTGGTATTCTTCTTCAGCGCAGCTGGAGGAAAATAAGGAGGATAGATCACAAAATGGTGCTTGAGAACCCAATTCTTTGGTGTACCTTGCACTACAGCTTTCTACAAGAACGAGGTGAGGACGGGTTGATCGCTGATTGGCATGGCCGCAGTACCTGCGCCAGCTCACGAATGGCTGAGCTCTCCTAGCCCCGATTGATGTTCCTATATGGGTCATAACTAACCTAGTGATGTCATACACTACAGGCCGTGGCTAGTCATAGCATAGGCTGAGAAGGAAGCTTTTTTAGAGATTTTTTAAAAATCCTCTTGGGGCAAGAACTACAAGCACATTAGCAAGGTACCAACTATGTCTTAAATTATGAATGAGAGGCCGAATTTTTAGGCACTGAAAAGGTGTTTTTTGACCCTAAAGACCGGCATGTAAAGCACCGTTTTAGGTCTCCAAATAATAAATATAAGCACAATAAATTTCTACAAAAATTGAAATATTTCAAAACAAAGACGTCGCTGACTTGTATCACAACAAGCAAAAGAAAATGATATTGTTTAAGGTAGCACCAAGAAAACAAAGGTTCAACATAATTATGCACTTCCTGCGTGATTCGCAAATTGCAAACTTTCGCTTTATTGTCCAGCATCTTGAGTCAAGTGTCTACCGCTCAATCACCACTCTTCTGTGTCTCTTTCTTTTAGTCATGAATTTGAAGTGCAGTGCAGGAGCAAGTAACCTCACCACTGATATCCCATGGAAGGAAGGGATGCCAGGTGTATTCGGGTAGGATCAATTTCTCTCTTGTAAGTGAACACCTTTGAGAGCCCCTCACTGGGTTTGGGCATTTCGAGCTGACAAGCATAATGGATGCATTGGACACTCAAGACCATGCCTGCAAATATTCGCAACGCTGCGTGTCACGGAAAAGCACTTCTGAGTGCCACTCTCTCTTCTCACGGGCGCACGCCCCAAAATGTAAGGAGTGACGTACAGCAAGTAATGGTGCTACTTTCACATCGATCTTTTACATAACATTAGTACTTGACGTAGCTCAACGTACACCCTTCATCAGAACTTGGCTACACACTAGCTACATTTAGAAAACACGGACGAAAAATGTCGCGTTTCCTGATTATATCCTGCATTGCAAACGATACATTCTTAGGAGCATTGCACGTGACATTATTCTAGATGGCATGTAATATTTGTGTATTCTGTTGTGTAGCATGGATAAGGAGCATTTTCGTTTGGGTAACTGCTTCACATCAGTTTGAAAGGGAAGTGCAAAGACAAAGGAAAAAGAAAGACAGCGCTCTTTGTGACTATGTCTTTCTTTTTTCTGTGTCTTTGCACTGCCCTTTATAGATGAGTATAATGAATGAAAGATGAGAAAAATAATAATACACGCAAACAGAATGACTGCTTTTCATTATTTTTATTTTTGTTTTCAATGGCTACGAGATGGTGTACACTAACCAGTCCTCATTTCACATCCACCCAGGGACCAGTGGCTAAGGGTGCTCTACGGCTGACCCGAATGTCGCGAGTTCGATTGCGGCCGCGGTAGTCGCATTTAGATAGATTCGAAAAGGTAGATGCCCACGTACTTTGCAGTGCCACGGAACATTAAAGAACACCAGATGGTCGAAAATTCCGGAGATTTCCACTACGGCATCTTTCATACTCAGATCCTGGTTTTTCACGTAAAACCACATGCACATCCTACCCCGAAACTACTACAAGTTCCTGCATCATGCCTTCGCCAACCATGACAATGCTTAGTTTGTGTTGGGTGTGTCATCTCTGACCGCAGCTTTGGTGTAGCGATGTCGTGTATCGCTGTCACAATAAATGATTGATGCTAGCCTCTCCAAAAGTATGCGCACTGACTGATCTATCCCACAAAAATGGGTAATACACAACAGAGTAAAACGAAGCGACACATTATCGATGGCGTGGGTGCGCAAGTAGGCAAGGGCACGTCATGCACGCATGATCATGCTTACGCATGATGATCTTGGTGCGTATGCATCATGTGATCCTAGAGCCCCCATACTGAAAAGAGCATGGCGGGAATTATGGTCGCGATGGTTACATGGGGCAAGATGCCAGGAATGCAAGCTTGTCTCATCGCAACACTGTTTTGTGGCTCTTAGTGAATCAATTTGAAAAATCACGGCGGTCGAACGCGTTTCATTGGGTACGCGAAATCTTCTAGTGTCTAACTACTACTTCTTATGTCACCTAGAGGGGGGTACTCATAGAAGTAAATTGCAAACAAAACAAAATCAGCAAGCACATCACATCTTTTACCTGAAAGCACAGCAGCACATGAGTTATAATCTCAAAGAAAACATGCCTACAATAATGCAACACACTTGTTCTCTTCATAAGTGATTTCAACTAACGAAAAACGAATTATTATGACAGTTATATCTGATATGGCATTTTGAAGTCGTAAAAAAATTACCATTGCGCGAAGAAAATTGTTTAACTAATGAAAAACGAATTATTATGACAGTTATATCTGATATGGCAATTTGAAGTCGTAAAAGAATTACCATTGCGCGAAGAAAATTGTTTAGGTACAATCATTTTGGAATGCGAGTTTTAAAATGATGCGAGTTGTACCACAGTTCACTATGACGCGATGATAGAAATTCCCATTCTAGTTCATTTTTCATATTGGCACAGCTGTCATTTTTGAGTAATTGCTTAGGACAAACCTCTCAGCCCTGTTCTGTTTTTTTTCGTGTTTGTCACCTAAAGACACATACCAAGCGATCTCATACAGCACAAGTGTATTCAGGCATATGGTGAGTGTATGCTAAATACACCATAGATTGTAAGCATGCTGATGCCTGTCTCAGGCTTTGCTGTGTAATGTATGTAATGATGTCGCAGCCTTCGCCCCCACTGTATCAAGATGAACATTGAATGAATGGCCCTCTATGGTTTTTCATTTGTTCTCCACCCACCTGCGTCTCCACAGAAAAACCTGCTGTTTCCTTCCTGCCACAATACCCATGTTTTCAGGGTGATTGTTCAGTTTCTTCTGGACACTCGACAGTTGTCCATAGAAGACGGTCGCCACGTCCTCGGCCATAGACGCCAATCTCAATTTCTTATACCACCTTTGATTTTCTCTCGTGCAGATGCTGAGACGTGATTCTATTTGGGGCTGCAGAAATAGCACGTTTTCACTCCTCATGAATAAATCGCTCGCAGCATGTCAGCTTTGTGGGATATGGTGGCCAGCGAGTGCTATTTCACTGTGGTTAGCAGTTGTTTTGCAGAAGTTGCTAGAACTAGAGGACTTTGTTGAACCTCATAGTGCTTGGAAATATCTATGTTGCCTTTTTTACCCAAATAAAGGTTTCAAGCGGCATCCAAAAACAAAATTTAGGCTTAAATAGCGTTCATATATGCGCTGGTGTGAAAAATAGGCATTTATAGGCAGTTATGGGCATTTAAGCACGAACACAAAATATAGGCCTTTAGAGGCATTATAAAACACTATAAAAGCCCTTCTTGACTTCTAATTTATGCTCACATATTCAAATGACATGATAGGAAGGCAGGAAAGAAAACAGGCATTTGCCTATAATCTGGTCTCTAATCTTTGTGAAGTGGCTAGTACGGAAGCCTTTACTATGCCTTTATTCGTTATTTTTCGGAACAGCGTGGTTCTCGGGGCACAGGAAAGTGCACAGGAAAGTACACATAAACACATATCTGCTATGGTTGAGCCCCTCCCCTCCCAAGAAAAAATTCTTGCTGCACCCCTGACGGCAGGCTCGGCCGCAGCCCGGAGAACACGTGACCTTCGCCTTGAAGAGCAGAACGCAATGATATGATCAACCCCGTGCGCATCCCATTTTCGACTGCACGCCTGGTGTATGCCTCAAACGCGCTGTATGCATCAAACGCGCTGAAGACAAGCAAACGCCTGTACGCGTAACATTAGCCCTAACCAAAATATTGTGGAATGCCTGCAGCAAGTACAGTTGCGCAGTGCCCGTTACGCTGTTACTATTCTTTTTCAAAATCACGGAAAGGCCTGCATACGTGTCAGTAAGGTAACACGCAGACATGCACGGCCACTCGCTTCGTTCATGTTTTTGCTGATGGCGATGATACAATATGTTGAAATTCAACAGCTCGTTGCACAGTTACATCAATGTTTTTAGATACTGTCTGTTCGGTAAGCACACGTGGTCGCTGCGGTGAGGAGCGACCTCCTCTCATATTTCGTGCAACGGCAGCGCTTCGATCGCTTTGGAATTGCTGAAGCAGCATTGTCTGCTACTTTTGCTTGCGAAACAGCAGGACATTCTTTTCAAAACACGCGGATCTTTGCTAAAGCAGCTAGATGATGGCCAAATGAATTTTGCTTTGTGATAATTAAGGGCTGTGCCAAAGAAATATTTGAATAATTTCGTGCGTGCAACGTATCAGTGGCACGGGGCACATCAGGCTTGTGTCGTTTTTTCTCTCCCAAATCCTTAAAAAATATTCCCGTTATTATTTCCAAGCAAAAAGTGACACTCGACCACACTTGGCTATCCAGCGCCCACTCCTGATTAATTAGGTGCTCCTACCCCCCTCCCAAAAAGAATCCTACTAGTGCCTCTGCGATAAATAGCGTTCATTTGTGCTTCCTGGCTGTGGACAATTCTAAGCGAACGAGCCTGCTGTAATTACACATCGTATAAAATGTGTGTAAGATAACAGAAACGGTGATGCTTCTTTTTGAAGAGCTAAGGAAACTAGACAGGTCACACTGTCAGTCTTCCATGAATCAGTGCAACAATTAATCCTGGTATGTTTTATATCGGTGACCTTGCATGCCTCGCAGCTGGCACAGCTGACATAAATGGTATACTTGTTATGTGAAGATGCCTTTCATGCATACAGAAACTCCTCGGACTAAAATATCCGGGCAGTTATGCGAAGGACTTCCAAAGTGAAGAAAACTTTAAGACAAAATAAACTTAGTAGAATGGATGACTTACAGAGAGTATATAAATGCCTTACATTCAGAAAAACTTTGGGAAGTGCTTATGATAGATTTTTACTATTGAAGTCAAGAAAATTTTCAAATAATTTCATTTTCTTCCATACAGAAGAAAAAGTGCCACAAACAGTCAGCTGCTGACATTTATCTTTTGTAGCAAAGTGCATTTTCAATACTACATACGACTGTAATAGCCCTGCAGTGAGAGTGTGGTTTTGTGGGTAGCTTCATCAACATCGCTGATCGCCACGTTAAGTCAGACACATCGCCACCACTTGCTGACACACGGCCCTCGAATTTCGTAGTTTCGCTAAGTTTTGTGTGTCCTTTTTTTTTTCTCTTCAATGCCACTGCTTCAGACAAGTGTGCACGAATACTCCGGAAAATTCCAGGAATAGCACCGGGCTTATGTGCCTACCTACCACGTAGAATCATTACAATGTTTCTGCCTACTATGTGCTCGTAGCAAGTGAGTAGGTCCTCAGACTTGAAATGTAGTTCGAAAATGTTGGTTTTCACTGTCATCTGGAAGGCTTTTCGTGGAATAGCTGATGTTGAGGTCTTAAAAATGACAGGGTAATTGAAAACGACAGGGTCATTTGAGGGATGGAAAAAATGCCCCTGAACGCACCTATTTTCCTCGGAATCATGGCCACTTCGTAAGCCCAGCCCGCTGCATATCGTCCTGTTTACTCTGATAAACTGCTAAATAACACAAGCATGCTTGATAGTCGTGTGACAAGTGAAATTCAAATTGCGATGACCGCACTCTAGCCTTGAAGCTTCCGGCGCTTTGGTCTGAGCAAGCGAACACTAACGAAAACATTAGACGCTGCCGCGGGAAGCCGCAATCTCAACGGTACGTCAGCGCCACCGTCGGAGCCGACGCGAGTTGATGCCACCTCTGGATCGTGCTTTTCCAACTGACAGTTTCTAAAAAATCACAGAATATCCACGGAGTGAATAATTATGAATGGGGCGAAGCCTCCATCCATTCATCCGTCCGTGTATGCATCCGTCTATGCATGCGTTCATGCGTTAAATCGCGTTTGAGAATGTAGATGGCGTGCGGAGAACACCGACGAAATCCGAGCCAAAGAAGCCTTGCGCAAGCGTCTTCAACGTGCCCGCCGATCTGCTTCGTCCATGCTCACCAGCTATCCGCCACATACGGCGACTATCCAGGGGACTACTGAGAGAAGGACTCGTTCTCCACGTAGCCAGGCACAGCCTTGAAGGAGCCAATCGAAAAAGAAGCGGTACAGTGCCATGTAGAATATCCTCACTCAACTGCAGTTTGTATGTACTTCTATGGGATAGTGTCATATATTATACTGTTTGGAAGATACTGCCTTCTGTTTTTTCTCGTCTCTTTTCTCGGTTACGCTTGACGCATGACGAGCGACTATCCAGGGGACTGAGAGAGGGACTCGTTCTCCGCGTACCCAGGCACAGCCTTGCAGCAGCCAATCGGAAAGAAGCGGTACAGTGCCATGTAGAATATCCTCATTCAACTGCAGTTTGTATGTACTTCTATGGGATAGTGTCGTCTATTATACTGTTTGGAAGATACTGCCTTCTGTTTTTTCTCGTCTCTTCTCTCGGTTTTGCTTGGTGCATGACGAGGTTAGAGTAAGAAAATTTTTGCCCCTAAAACGTTCATAGATATTTTTGTCCATTGGCCTGCTTCTAGGATTTTGTTATGTAATGTTGCAAGCATAAAGGAGACTCCATCCACTACAAGACACTTCCATGTTATTTTATTACAATAGCAATTACTTGGGCATTCTCAGCTGGTTTTCGCGCGCCAATGTTGGCGCCGTTCGGCGTATAAGTTTACGTATATATATATATATATATATATATATATATATATATATATTCATATATATATATATATATATATATATATATATATATATATATATATATATATATATATATGCTGTTACGTGAAGGTACACAAAAAACTAGGCGTTTGAAGATATATTTACACAGTGCCAATGCGCAAGCCAAGATAGAGAACAAGTGCTGTGCCCTACACCAAAATCACGTCATCTTTTTCCACGCCTATCTAACTGCTTTTGTGGGACATTGTCTCATAACATAATCCCCGGGTGCTGAAGTACCGTCTCGGTGATATTGCCGAGTGGTAAAGCTTAGGGCAATATACATGAACAATGTCTGTAGACAGTGAAGAGGAGGAAAAGGAAGACTCAAGCAGGGCTAACTCGTTGGTCACACCTGTCACCTGGCGCAATACGCGGTAGTGTCCCGAGTAGCGGGCAAGCAATTTTTCAGGAAGTCCAACGCACCTAGCTGGAGCCCACAATAGCACAAGAGAGCCCGGATTAAAGGAAACTTGGCGATGAAGGGAGTTGTAATGCTGCTGCTGCTGATCTTGTGATGCTAAGAAGCGCTGACGGGCAACTTCACGTGCTTTTCGAGCTCAGGTGATAGCATCGCGAGCGTATTCGGTCGTCGAGTCGACAGCTGTCGAAAAGATGTGTCAAACGGTAAAGTTGGATCACGGCCAAACACGAGATAGAAAGGTTAAAAACTAGTTGCATCGTGGCGTAAGGAATTATAGGAGAACGTAACGAAAGGCAATCCAACGTCCCAGTCATGGTGTTCGGACAATACGTACATGGCGAGCATATCGGTTAAAGTTCGGCTGAATCACTCAGTCAGTTCATTAGCTTGTGGGTGGCAGGCTGTCGTAACTTTATGTTTTGTCGCGCAGGAGTGAAGCAGGTTGTCGATAACTAGGGAAAAGAAAGAGCGCCTACGATCTTTGAGGAGTTGGCATGTTGCGCCACGATGAAGTATGACGTCGTGCGGGAAAAAATCGGCCACGTCCGTGGCACAGCTGGTTGGTAGAGCGCGAGCAAAGGCGTACCGAGTGTTGTGATTCGTCGCAATAGTTATCCACTCATTTCCAGATGTGGACGCAGGTAAAGGGTCCAGGAGGTCAAGACCAAGTCGAAAGAACAGATCAAAGGGGACGTCAAGTGGTTGGAGGAACCCAGCAGAACTCACCAAAGGTTTTTTTTCTGTGTTGACACTGGTTGCATGAGGCAACGTAGCTGCGGACTGAGCGATAAAGACTGGGCCAGTAAAATCGACGCTGTACATGGTCATACATCCGAGACAGTGCGAGGTGACTGGCAGTGGGAGCGTCGTGGAGCTGGCGGATCACGCTCGCACGTCAGTGGGAAGGTACCACAAGGAGCAGTTTGTGTCTATCAGGGTGGACGTTGTAACGGTACAATGTGCCATCCTTGAGTACGAACAGTTGAGTAGACGGATCGGGTGCCGCAGAATGAAGCTTCTCGATGATGTTACGTAAAACAGGGTCTCGGCGCTGTTCCTCACGGATGTTGCTTAATGCGGAGAGAGACAGGACACATGGTGCTTCATCGAACACCTCAGGTGGGTCCACTGGATTTCGAGATAAGCAGTGAGGGTTATGGTGTAAGCAGGCAGATTTGTAGGACACCGAGTAGTTATACTCTTGGGATCGCAATGCCCATCGACCAAGGCGCCCAGTGGGGTCCTTCAAGAAGGCGAGCCAGCAAAGTGCGTGGTGATCGGTGTTGACGATGAAATGTCGACGGTGTAAATAGGGTCGAAATTTCGCTACTGCCCAAATGAGGGTGAGTCATTCCTTTTCGGTGATTCAGTAATTCCTTTCCGCTTGTGAGAGGAGACGGCTGGCATAGCCAATAAGGCGGGTGAAGCCGCTTTGATGCTGGACAA
The DNA here is from genome assembly GCF_043290135.1 of Rhipicephalus microplus. Taxonomy (NCBI): domain Eukaryota; kingdom Metazoa; phylum Arthropoda; class Arachnida; order Ixodida; family Ixodidae; genus Rhipicephalus; species Rhipicephalus microplus. The sequence continues at coordinate 435,783,547 of NC_134710.1, read as the reverse complement.
AAACAGCACCAATTTCGTGGCCACTGGCATCGGTGCACACTTCTGTAGGGGTGGAATTGTCAAAATGGGCCAGAACAGGTGGTTCTGTAAGCAATGCCATAAGTGTAGAGAACTCGATAACCTGTGCAGCACCCCATGTGAATGATACATCTTTTCTCAGTAAGTTTGTGAGAAGACAGGCTACTTCTGCATAGTTGTTCACAAAACGTCGAAAGTACGAGCACAGACCGAGAAAGTTACGGACTTCCTTGGTGCAGGTCGGAATGGGGAAGTTCTGCACGCCTGGCACTTTATCTGGATCAGGGCGCAAACCAAAGGAGTCGACAAGGTGGCCCAACATGGTTAGTTGCTGGCGTCCGAAGTGGCACTTTGACGAGTTCAGTTGGAGACCGGCATTGCGAAAAACAGCCAGTATAGAGGATAGGCAGTCGATGTGTATCTCAAAGGTCGGAGAAAAGACAATATTGTCGTCAAGATAACATAGATAAATTGATTATTTCAATTCACGCAAAAGAGAGTGTATTATATGCTCAAAGGTGGCCAGAGCGTTGCATAAACCGAAAAGCATGACCTTAAACTGGTAAAGACCATCGGGCGTTACAAAAGCGGTCTTTTCGTGGTCCATGTTGTCGACAGCAGTTTGCCAGTACCCTGATCTTAGATCAATGGACAAAAAATACTTAGCGCCGTGAATACAATCCAGGGCGTCGTCCATGCGCGGTAGCGGGTACGCGTCCTTTTTAGTTACCTTGTTCAGATGTCGGTAGTCAACAGAGAATCGCCAGGTCTTGTCCTTCTTTTTGACAATAACTACAGGGGAAGCCCATAGACTACATGATGGCTCAATTATGTCTGTAGAGAGCATTTTGTCGACTTCTGCTTTAATTATGTGACGCTCAGTTGGAGATACGTGGTATGGCCGTCGATGGACAGGAGAGGCATCGCCGGTGTCAATGCGGTGCTTTACAGAAGTGGTTTTACCTAGCGAACGATCACAAAAGTCAAATACGACCCAGTATGACTCAAGGACGTGAAGGAGTGCGTCAGCTTGATGCGGCAAAAGGTCTGACGCAATCATTTTTTTAACGTCAGCTGACGGTCTTGCTTGCGAAAATCGAGCATGCGTGTAGCTACAGTGTCCAGCATCGTTAGAATACAGAGCTGAGATGACGCATTCGTCAGAGGGAGTCATCACGGCGAGGGCAATTCCACGTGGGAGCACTTGTGGACACAGAGCAAAGTTGAACACAGGAATCAAGGCGCGGTTTGCACGTAACTGAATAACATTGTGTGGTAAGGTAACACTGTCAGTCAAAAGAATGGATGTAATGGGCGCGAGCACATAGTCGCCATCGGATACAGGTGGTTAGGGCATTACCGTGATTGAGGTCACAGTTTACGGTGACAAACGGACATGCTCAGTAGAGCACATACGAACTTGGGGTGGACTGGGCAGATCAAGCGGACATGGTAGGTTAAACTGCACAGTACCAGCTGAGCAGTCGATGAGAGTGGAATGAGTGGACAAAAAGTCAAGACCGAGGATCACATCATTGGTGCAGTGAGAGAGAACTGAAGTTTGAAGACCGGTGATAGTGACGCGTGCAGTACAGACGCCAATAACAGAAGCGGTATCACCATCAGCAACACGAACACTGCGTAAAGGGGCGGAGTAAGGACTTTCTTCAAGCGGTCCCGAATGTGCAAGGTCATCACCGAAATATGTGTGACAGTGTTCACCAAGGCTTTAACAGATAAACCTCCTACTTCAACCTTGATCAGGTTCTGATTGGTCGGTAGCGTCAACAGAGGAATTGGAGAGCAAGTCGTATCAGTAGCGTAACTTCCAGGAGCTGCAGCAGTTAGTTTTCCAAAGAAAACCGCCGGGCAGAGGATGGGGACGGGGAATGGGGCGGCGGCGGAGACCGGGAAAATCTACGTTGAGGTGAATGTGAGCGACTGTACTGGGCAGCGGTCATAGTGGTCGGGTCGTAGTTAGCTGAGCCATCACTTCGTGATAGTTCTTGGCCATAAAGATGGGCTGGTGAGTGGAGGTTCGAGAAGCTTGAGTTTGCCCAATACGGTGAGGTCCACGTGCTTCGGCGATGGCGAGAAATGTGTCCCACTCATTCACATACAAAGGAGATCGGCCAGTCGTCAGGCGTCCTCCGCACATTTGGGTCACGGTTACGTGGAGCATGGCGGCGATAATGCTGTGGATGGCTGGAGGTAGATGAACTGACAGCATCGGGACGGTGCACAGAACAGACGGTGTGAATACCTGCGTTGGCTTGTTTTTGGCGAAAAATGGTCTGTATTAGCGAAATGGTCGGATGACGATCAATTGGTTCCAGTGCTCTGAAGGGTGCAGGTGATATGGCCTCGATTTCGGGGCGTACGATTCTCGTGATGTCACCGGAGTGTGAATTGGGCTGGGTCGCTATACGAAGATCCTCGCAAGTTGACATTGCAGCAGTGTTGGGAAGGCGTGTAAAGTGGTGGTCAATGCGACGGCTTTTAGCCTTTTGAAGGCGGTGGCACTCCTAGATAACATCTTGCACGGTGGAACAGCCTCTGCGCACCAGTAGGTTAAATGCGTCGTCTGCAATGCCCTTGAGCACGTGCGCTACCTTGTCTGCTTCAGCCATGGTTCGGTCAATTTTAAGGCAAAGGGTCAGCACATCTTGTATATATGCCAGGTAGGTCTCCGTGGACGTCTGAACACGTGTGCAAACTTCTTTCCTAGCGGCCTGCTTGCAGCCGACATATTGACCAAACAACCGGCGTAACTTGGTCTTGCATACGTCCCAGCTCGTGATCGCGTCCACTTTCTTATTAAACCGTGCCTTGGCCGTTCCTTGCAAATAAAAGATAATGTTTGCCAGCATCAAAGTTAGGTAACACCTGTGGTTTGTGCTGGCAAGCTCGTAGAGTTTTAAGCCGCTCATCCACGTCCTCGCCTTCCGTTTTCGAAAAGTTGCCGGGATCGCGGGGTGGAGCGGCCACGAGAAAAACAGGTGAGGTCGGGGCCGTTGATGCATTGGGCGCAGCAGTTGTCGAAGCGCTGCTGCCGGTGGACATGTCGGAAGTAATGCCTAGACGTCCTCTGCGTAACACCGTCGTGCGTTATAACCCAGCACTTTCTACCAAAATGCTACGTGAAGGTAAACGCTATTGCGTCTCCGGGTCCTTCGGGCCTCAGTTTGGTAGCGGGCCTCCGTCCTAGGACCCATCGTCGAACAAGTCAGATGATGCACTCGTAATAATGACAACAATTTATTTACATGAATAGTAACTGAGAATTTGAAAACAGGTGATCATGTGATCAAGTAGAAATCAAAAACTGTACATGAGAACTGTTGAACTGTAGAACTCCAAATATACAAAAGTCTTCCGCTTATATAGCACCTCGTTGCCAACCCTGGGCGCATTGTCCGCAGTTTCTGCCAATAGGGCGATCCATGGTCTAGGTGCTTCGCCCATGAAGGAAGAAAAAGACATCACACAATGCATGTGGAGAGGCCACAGTCTACACGATGGCCAAATAAGGTCACAAATGCACTGCCCCGACGTTTCGCACACGTCACCAAGTTTCGCGCACGTCTAATGATCTTAGGTAACCTTGGTTTCCAAGACTCTCCTGGCCATTAGTTGAGGTTCGAAAAACCGTCTGCGAGTACACGTGTCAAACTTGCCTGACTGTGTTTGGGTAGGACAATGTAGTGGTGTGCCAGCATATCGTCAAAATATTCCACCCCATACGGCCGATCCTATGGAGAAAGGGGGAAGGAGTAGTAGTCAAATAATCCCTCGTCGTCGAGGCGGGCTGCCGCAAGGGCTGGAGCAGACAGTGCCTTTTCCTTCCCTTCAACCCCACATTCCATTCCTCGTTGTTTGCTAGAAGCTGCGGCTTAGCTGCGAATATCCGGGGCTCTGCTTCTTCTCGCAAGGTGCAGCCACAGCCAGTTTGGTTTTAGCTTTCAGCCAAAACTGCAAATACCACGCTGGTTCCGATGTTTCCAGATCCTCGGTGACCTCGAAAATGTCCCAGCTGCCTTCTTGTCTGCGTCTAAAGCCTTACATAGAGTCGAGCTCACAACGGCCTTCTTTGCTTGTGCGTTTTCTTTGCGCGAACCGGTCCTGGACCCCTTGTTCACGTTTTGCTGATAGGAAAGCAACCCGTCTTGACGACACACCCTTGCTTGGAATTCGTCGAAATATTTTCGTCCCTGTCACAAGCGCCGAAAGACTTTAATAGGGACTACGGTCGTAACAACGCAAAACTAGGCGTTTGAAAATATTGTTACGGAAAAGAAGAGACGCTGTAACGACGAGGCTGGAGATTAGATATATTCAAAGCTAGCGGTAATGGCGTAGCCGGTTCACCAGCGATTGACCAGAGACAACTTTTTGTCTTTCTCGTAGGGCACACACGTGCGTCGCCCCCTAAAATACCAATATACATGCATGTAGCATAACCCCCGGCGGCACAAGTGCCGTTTTGGTGCATCTAAATGTCAACATCACTAGGGGAGTTGAAGGGCTTCAAGCGCACAACATGTACAATATCGGTAGCCTGTTGGGCACATGAAAGGGACGACGAGGTGACAGGACCGATTTGTTACAGGAATAACCACATACCACTCGGTATGGGCCTCTATAGCGAGCAAGCAGTTTTTCTGGCAAGCCAACTTGATGGGTCGGAGACCAGAGCAGGACCAAAGAACCAGGCGGAAAGTGCACGTCGCGGTGTCGTCGGTCATACAAGCATACAAGCACCATTGCTTCTTTTGGGAGGTCAGAAGGCGAGTACGGGTGATTTCGCGTGCAAGAGCAGCCCGAGTGATAGCGTCCATGGCATATTCATGGGTCAGTATTCAGGGGATAGTGTGACGGTGTCTATAGGCAATGTTGGTTCTCGACTAAGCAGCAGAAAAAATGGAGAGAAACCGGCAGTGTGATGGCGTGAGGGTTGTAGGCAAATGTAATGTACGGCAACGTGAGATCCCAGTCGGTGTGGCTAGTAGAAACATACTTAGCGAGCATGTCTTTAAAAGCTCGATTTAGACACTCCATGAGTCCATTGGTTTGCGGGTGGTATGACGTAGTCAGCTTGTGTCTCGTTTTACAGGACTGCAAGATGTCGGCTATGACCTTCGACAAAAATGTGCGGCCACGGTCTGTAAGTAGCTGCCATGGGGCTCCGTGTTGCAGAATCACGTCCTTGAGGAGGAAGTCGGCGATATCTGTGGTGCAGCTTGTTGGGAGAGCTCGTGTGATGGCATAACGCATGGCGTATTCGGTGGCCACGGCTATCCACTTGTTACCCGAGGAAGACAAGTGGAAAGGGCCAAGTAGGTGCAAGCCAACGCAGAAGAACGGTTCTGACGAAATATCAAGTGGTTGAAGGCGTCCGGCAGAAATTGTTAATGGTGTTTTGCGGCGCTGACATTTCTCACAAGCCACAACGTGTTTTCTGACTGAGCTTGCAAGCCCTGGCCAAAAGAAGCATCGGCGTATTCGGCCATAAGTGCCTGACACACCAAGGTGACCAGCAGTCGGATGGTCATGAAGTTCATGTAGAACTTCCGAGCGAAGATGTTTCGGAATGACTAGCAGTAAAGCTGGTTCATCCGGCTCAAAGTTTTGGCGGTATAATACTTTATCGTGGAGCACGAATGAGCGATGGCACTGACTGGAAGATGGTGATTGGAGGCGCTCAATGATAGCACGCAAGGACGCATCATGGCGCTGCTCGTCACCGATGCATGTCACTTGCGAAAAGAAAAGTGTCGGTGTCAGGCATAGTGCTCGACTCAGCGACCGGGTAGCGGGACAGGCAGTCTGTGTCCTGATGTAGGCGTCCGAACTTGTACGTCACCGTGTAGGTATACTCTTGGAGTCGCAGAGCCCAGCGCCCGAGCCGGTCAGTAGGATCCTTCAGTGACGTAAGCCAACGTAGCACATGATGGTCAGTTATCACAGAGAAATTAGTGCCATATAAATATGGGCAGAACTTTGAGACTGCCCAAACAAGAGCAAGACATTCACGCTCCGTAATAGAATAGTTGCACTCAGCACTGTGAGGAGGCGGTTAGCGTAGGCGACAACTCGGTCGAGTCCCAGTTTGCGTTGGACTAACAGGGCTCTGATTCCGTGACCACTAGCATCAGTTCGAACTTCAGTCGGAGCGAATGGGTCAAAGTGAGTTAATATGCGTGGAATCCCCAGTAGCGTGATTAGGTGAGAAAAAGCAGCAGCTTGGTCGGTACCCCACGTAAATGTGACGTCTTTCTTCAGAAGCTCTGTGAGGGACCGAGCGATGGTTGCGAAATCTTTCAGAAACCTTCTAAAATAGAAGCAAAGTCCTACAAAACACCAGACGTCTTTGGCTGACTGGGGTACAGGAAAACTGGTGACTGCATGAATTTTTTCGGGGTCCGGCTGCACACCAGAGGCATCGACAAGGTGGCCCAACACTGTAATTCGCTGGCGTTCGAAGCGGCACTTTGACGAGTTCAATTCAAGGCTTGCATGGCGGAATATGTCGAAAATAGCTGACAAACGCTTTAGGTGGGTCTCAAATGTTGGGGAATATACAATGACATCATCAAGATAAGAAAGATGTGTTGCCAATTTAACCCTTGTAACAGAGAGTCCGTCATGCGCTCAAACCTGGCTTGGGCATTGCATAGCCCAAACGGCATAACCTTGAACTAGTATAGGCCGCCTGGAGTTACAAATGCAGTCTTCTCTTGGTCTTTCACGTTGACAGCAATCTACCAGGAGCTGGAACATAGGTCTGTTGTAGAAAAGTATCGGGCGCCGTAGAGACAATCGAGAGCGTCATTGATGCGGGGTAAAGGGTAAACTTCCTTTTTCGTGATTCTATTCAGATGACGGGAATCCATGCAGAAGCGCCGCGTGCCATCTTTCTTTTCAACGAGCACAACGGGGGACGCCCAGGGGCTCGAAGAGGGTTCAATAATTTCTTTGGCTAACATCTTGGTAACTTCTTGTTGAATTACTGTACGCTCGGTGGCAGACACCCGGAATGGTCGCCGATGAATAGGATGAGAATCACCTGTGTTAATGCGGTGCTTGACGAGTGAAGTCTGGCCGAGAGGACGGCTGTCGATGTCTAATATGTCGTGTTATGAAGCCAGAAGGCGGCATAGCCTGGTTGACTTCTCAGGTTTGAGGTCCGGGGCGATCAATGAGCATTAGGTCGCATCGAGGCATGTGGCATCCTGCGAGTGATGTGGGTGCTCGGGACATACGTCTGTCGTAACACAGGTGATGTGGTCGTCAATTATGGGCTTTAGCGTGGCGACCGAAATTCCTCGGGATAGCACTTGTTTTATGAAGCTGAAACTGATAACAGGTAAATATGTTCGGTTAGAGGCCATGCTTACGACGGAGTGTGGGACAGTAATGTCACGCGCAAGGAGAACATCCGTAATCGGCGTCACGATAAAATCATCGTTGAGCACGGGAGAGGGTGTTGCCAATTTGACAAATGTGAGAGCTCTAGGCGGTATCCAGAAGAAGTCAGTGGTGTACAGGCTGTTCGGGAGTTCAGGGTGAGAATCTGAGAGAAGAGGATGTTCTAGGTAGCGAGTACAGGCGGCACAATCCATCAGGGCAGAATGCATCGATAGAAAGTCCATGCTGAAGATTAGTTCGTACGGGCAATTTTCAAGCACCATCAATAAAACAGGGACATGGCGGCCGGCAATGATAACACGAGCGGTACTCATTCCAGTGATAGCCACAGTTCCACCATCAGCGACACGGAGGGCTTTAGATGCTGCAGACGTGAGGACTTTTTTGAGCAGGCGACACAGACGAGCACTCATTATGGACACTTGAGCTCCGGTATCAACTAACGCCGTCAAAAAATACCGTCCTTGTACACCTTAATCAAGTTCGTGTTAGTGGGGAGCTTCAATGGAGGATTTGGATCAGTCGTAAGTGATGCAGCACTACTTCCCGGAGCTGCACGATCTAGTTTTTTGTGGATAGCGGCGCGGTTGGGGCGATGGGGAACGGCGGCGTTGAGGTGACGGTGCACGAACAGTGGAGCGGCTGTTAGGGACGTCGGAAGAAGGGTACACACGACTGGGCGAATACGGGCGAGAGTCCTCGTATGGTCGAGTAGAGGAAAATGGGCTCCAGTTTAAGGGCTTCCAAGTGCTGCGGCAGTAGCGGGAGATATCGCCAACTCGGTGGCAGCAGAAGCAGATCGGCTTGTCGTCTGCAGTTCTCCATTCCGCCGAATTGCGGGATCGCGGAATAAAATGTAAGTGGCGCAGTGCATATGTTGTCATTGGTCTGGAGACGGGTCGGGAGACAAAGCAGGAAACAGAAAAACCGAGCTTTGCAATTCCGTGCCTCACGACGGCTTAAATAACGGAGACCGCCGGAGGCATTTGTGGGGCGCTATGGTCGAACGGATGTGGAGGAATTGGTGCCGGACTTTACGCCTCAAGCTCCCTTCGAACTACCCGTGTCACGCTGTCCTGCATAGGTGGTTTGGCACCGAGATCGGTGCAGGTGGATGCAACAGAGCCGTGTTTGGTAGCAGCGTAAATTGAGGCAGAACACAGCGGCTTTTGGCCATTTTGAAGCAGTGGCATTCCTTTATAGTCATATCTACGGTCGTGAAGTTAGTGTAGATGAGCAAATTGAAGGCGTCGTATGCGATGCCCTTGTGATCCACCTTGTCACTCTCTGTCATTTGCTCGTCGACTTTTCGGCACAACGCTAGCACGTCCTGTGTTATGTACGAGACATACGACTCTGTTGAAAACTGCACACGAGTGACGAGTTCTTTTCGGGCTTCCTTATGGCGACCGTACGGGTCCGCGAAAATATCGTGTAGTCGCTCCTTGAAGGTATTCCAGCTGGTGAGCTCGGTCTCATGGGCATCGAACCAGACCCTTGAGATGCCGTCCAAGTAAAATATTACGTTAATGAGCATCATGATAGGGTCCCATCGGTGTGTTTGGCTAACACGCTCGTACATACAGAGCCCGTAGTCAACGTCACGCCCAGGTTGTGCGGAGATTGTACCGGGATCACGGGGGGTGGGCATTGTCAGGTAAGTAGTGGCTGGAGCTACAGATGGAGACGCTGACGGGCTGTTGTCATTGGTAGCCATGGCCGGAGACCGAACGATGAGGCCACTGCCAAACTTCGTAGTGAAGACGGGGAACCTTCCACCTCCACCTAATTTGTTACGAAAAAGAAGAGATGCCGTAACGACGACGCTGGGGATTAGATATATTCAAAACTAGCAGTAATGGCGTAACCGGTTCGCCAGCGATCGAGCGTGAGGCACACACGCGCGTCACCCCCTAGAATATCAATATTCATGCATGTAGCAATATATTTACACAGCGCCAATGCGCAAGCCAAGATGGAGAACAAATGCTGTGCCTTACACCAAAATCACGTCGTCTTTCTCCACGCCTATCTAACCGCTTTTGTGGCACATTGTCTCATAACAATATATATATATATATATATGTGTGTGTGTGTGTGTGTGTGTGTGTGTTTCAAGAAAGAAAAAAGACACCCACGGTCGGCGCCCAGCTCATCGCGATGCACCAACACACACTTATCTCCCACGTGAACTTTGTTCCACAGGTTGGGGGGGGGGGGGGGGGGGTTAGATGCTTGTGCACGATTGCTTCTCCTTCAGTGGTAAGAATCATGTGCCTTCCGCTTTCACGGGAACGATTGCGCTGGCTGCTGGGCCAACAAAGGTCACTTCGTTTCCTGCACAGGCCCTGCTTGTGAAAAGAGCGTACTTTTCATACACAACGAAGTATGACTAAGAAAGTGTCACGTTGCATGATTACGCTTCGTGCGTCTTTTTGCTTGAACAGTGCGTTAAGTGTCAAGCGGTAAATGCTGTTAGTTCGTTTTTGTTTTATGTGTGCTGTTTTTGTGTGTCATTTGTGCGTGAGCAGCGCACTGTACGTTTCGATCAGCTTGCCGTTCTCGGTGATACATTCTGAGTTGTTTCTATCGCATTCATTGCTTCGTCCTTGCGGCGAAACTGTGACTTGTTTTCTGAAGCAGTTTTAAGGAATAGAGCAGCTCTGTGGGAGAACTCTTGTTTGCGACATGGATGGCCTAGAATTGTTTCAAACTCAAAGCAATGTTTGTAGTTGTTTCACCAGCGGATTTAAATCTTTCAGTCACGAAAAAAAATTACGATCGTTTGCTCACAAATAACGACGCTGACAGTGACACCAGCGTTCCAGCGAAATGAGCTCTTCACTGCTACAATGTCAAAATTTCCGGTTGAAAATCTGACGAGCCCACACGTGCAGCATTTTTTTGCATTTCTTTTTTCTTTACAGAAAGGCCATACTAATAATTATTGTGTTATAAAAACTTTTGCTATAAGGTTACGCAAACGTAACGGGAAACATTTGTCCATCTCTGTCTGAGCTACTTATGACACCAGCGTTATGACGACGGATATTCACGATTGTTAAACTTCTTTTTTGTTATTTGTTTGCAAGTAAAAACACACTAATTATTATGGCGAATGCTACACCAGTACGATCGTCCTCAAAATGTGTGAAGCTTCTTTAGTGTTCTTCTCGTGAGCGCTGCCATCGCTTGCAATAACAATTCGTATTTTATACCAAACTACCAGTTCTCCCATTGGTTCAAAGTAAATGGTGACAGTCCATCTGCCCTAATAATCACCAAAAGTAGTTAGATTCAGCGAAGAAACAATACAAAAGTTTAACCGCCAAGGCAAGACATTTTTTAAGACTGCTCACATCAGGAGCATTCTATAATGAGACAGTTAAAGCCGTAATGACGTCTGAACTTTTGCTGCTGAAAAAAAGCACACCTTATATCTTCAAAAACTTCAAATACCTTGATGGCTTCGTCAACTGCAGCGAGGTATAGCTTGCCACTAATCTTTGACAGGCAATGTTTGAAGGCAAGCACAAAACTTGAAACTTTATAAATAGACACCTGCAAAAAAAGTTCAGCATTAAATACACAAATACGCAAGGATGACATCCATTCATGTATTCGGCTAAATATGAGGTGGCGTTCTTTGTAAACTATTCACCGTGTCCTTGAAATTGCACACCCCAGCTTTAGGTGATTTTCTAGAATTTTTAATTCATTCAACTACATTGCCTTGGCCCCCATGTTATGCACTTGAGTGCAATGTAAATGTTTGGCAATGTGAAACCCACGTGGTGGTGAACATAGTAAAAATTCAGGTGCATGAGGCATTCCACATCTTACTTTCCCGACTCTGCGCTCGACGACCGTCTCTGATTAGTTAAAAAAGAAAGCGGTCAAGCTCTTGTCCGCGTTATACGTCCGTGTAACCCCGTTATATATGTGGGACTTAACGTCCCGAAACCACCATACGAATATCAGAGACGCCGTAGTGGAAGGCTCTGGAAACTTCGACCACGTGGGGCTCTTTAGAGTGGTGTTTCGTTATTAACGTGCACTAAAATCGGCGCACACGAGCTTATATATATATAAATATATATATATATATATATATATATATATATATATATATATATATATATATATATATATATATATATATGTTAATTTTTTATTACTATGCGGTAGCTAGATGTGGCTTCTCTTCCCCCTTCGTTATGACAGCTTTTGGATCGGTGGAGGGTCCGCCTGTCTGTCTTTCTGTATATCAAAATTTGTCGAGTGATGCGAGCGCTTTCTAATGAAGAATTCGCATACTAGAGATGGTTACGACAGACAACTACAGCAAAAGGGCCTATGCCTTAAGGAGCTTCTGCCCTAAAACACCAAGCCAACGTGGACTGCGTAGCAAAGTCGGAAGGGTGGCATTTCTATGAACAGTTGTAAATACGTTTGGGGCTACTAACACAAGTACGCTTACAAGGTGCACACTACGCCATAAATCGTAATTTTTGTCAATTTAAAAAGCACGCACACTGCCATTATCTACGATTATGCGCAAAAGCGAGGTACCCGCTACGCATTCGCAAGTCATTATATGCCCTTTGCTGAATCAGTAGTTGATAACGATGGCCAATTTTGGCAGAACCCTTTGTAATGGGTTGGATGCATGCAACGTCCCACACATTATGGACTTCGTATTGCGTGGCGCCTGATTACGAAATTCAGTTTCTGTGACTCTCGGTTGCTATTTTACTCTTCTAGCAGGCTGTATTACGTGGGTTTACACAGTTCCTTTTTGATATAATGCCTGTGTAAGGTCTTTTTGAGAGGGAGTTTCGAGCACCAGCATGTGTAGGAAAATTGCTTATTCGATCCATGGGAAGAAAAGTGTTTTCTTTGCAATAAGTTGCATACAACTGAAGATATTTTATTGAATGCTGCAATGCATTTTTGAAGGGGTGGGAAACAGACAGTATTCAATTGAGCCTAAAAAAGGATTTGCTCCTTGATGTCTTCTTCACTAGATTTCTCCCAATCGAAAACAAGAAAGGTGTACCATTCTATCAGGTCTTGTTACTGGGCCTGCACAATACATGGTATACTTGAATAACAGTGTGCCATCCCGATGATAATGCAGGTCTGGTTAGACAATACTTTTCTCAATCTGTGTAATCATTCGTGGAGCCTCAAAAACTTCAACAAGATGTTCTCTAACGGCTTTATAAAGTAGAGACAGACGCAGGAATTTTGAAAAAAACCTGTAAATTCTGACTTGTTTACCTTCTCTTTTTTGTTCCTGTTTGTCCTTTGTTTGGTATTTATTTGTAATGAATGCTTTAGGTAATTATACAATAAAAAATAAAAAACAGCATGGCTATGAGTTAGAACCCTAGGTTACCACGTAGAGGACCAAGGTTCAAACCCTGTCTCTGTTTATTTTTTGTTATTTCCTTGTTTTCTTTCCTAATTTAATTCGGGCGATGTCGGTTACAGACACCTGCAGGTATGCTGGCAGACGACTAACTCGTGAAAAACAGCCCTTTTGAGCTGCAAAAGCTGGCAGGCCTGCTCAGAACGAACCGCACACTCACAGTGAAAGCTGGAAGAGTTGCTTTTCTAGAGTTTTTTGAAAACATTTTGGGGCAAGTACTAGCACACTTGCATGGCACCAACTACGATCTACATATTCATAACTTTTGGGTAGTGGGGAAACGTCCGTATCCCATTATTCGTCAAGCTTTAGAAAGTGTAGTACCCGCTATACACTTGCAAGGCATTTTCTGCATTTTCTTGAAGCTGTCGCTGACAATCATGAAGAAATATGCCTGAAATGTTTGTGCTGGAATTGGAACATACAACGACCCAGTCATTATATAATTCAAATTATGGGCGCCTGGTCATTACTTTTCTGTTCTAGAATGTTTTATTAGACATGCCAACGCAATTCCTTATCCGTCATGAGTGTACATAGTGTTAGCTTGCAACAGAGTTTCAACTACTGGCGTAGCTCAGTGGTGGAGTACTGGGCCAGGTTGCGGGCTGGTGTCGAGTGGATTGAAAAAGGCGCCAGCGCTCAAGCCGAATGCAGCCATGTCATTTATTATTATTGCCAGACTTATAGCCAAGCAAAACAGGAGTGGTATTATGAACAGTGTTTTATCATTGTTAAATGAATAAAGCTGTTTAGAATAAGTAAAACCAGATATTTACCCATAGCCAGTAAATAGCCGTAGCACCAACTAGAAATTTTCGTCGCCAAAAGGTTTGAAATGTAGTCAATTTGGCCCAAAGTAGCAGCCAGCGGTAACCGCGTACGGGGTGTTATGATCGGCCTGCCTGGCTTGACGCTGCTTTGACGCATGAGACATTGCGGCTGGAACTACCCTGGTTTCTTCCCGAGTCAGCACTCCGAGAGATGCACCAAGAGCAGCAACAACAGAGAAATCATTCTTATATTTATTCCTGGTCATCGGCGCCCCTCGTAAACTATTTGGGCACGCCTGACCGACTGACCGATTAGGAAGAGTTGTTGGCCGTCGAGGCGGCTTGCTTTGTCATCTAGGTCCTCCGGGCAAAAGGCCCAGTGTCTCAGAACCGGCTGTAGATGTCTTTCTCATGTTCTCCGTGGTGCCTTGGTGCTACTGTTTCCACAATTTGTGGTCTGCCTGACGCCACATACCCATCACTGCAACAGACTACAAAAATAATTTCCACGTAAGACTCAACGTCTTCGTGCTGTGCTGTGTCGTGCGCGGTGTGCAGTGTTTTCTCCTTCGCCTTCGACTGAACTCGGCGTACTTATTCTCTCTTTCCTTGGACAGAAAGGAGGCAGCGTTTCACCTTCCTTTTTTGAGGGCGGAGGTGAATATGGCAATTTCCATGGGACTGTCCTGGCATCCGTTATTTTTTCTGCAGGGGATCCTGGCCAGGCCAGGACATAAAACGGGAGCGCCGAGGCGCTCTCGACAGGCTCTCACAAGCTCCCAGAAGCTCCCATCATGTTTCTGTCGAGAGCATCCATCATGCTACCACCATCATGTAACACGCTATCTGTAAATTATGTAATTAAACGTTACTGTTAGTAGCTCCGGGCTCCTCTTCTCGACATCTCCCCGAGACTTTGGCTGGCTTCAGTCCTCTGGGCAGACCCCTCGGTGACCTCAACTGGATGGCAGCGGTGTGAGGCTGCTGAAAACCGGAACACATCCACTGGCTAGCCGCAACAGGGTGACCCATGCTTGACTCGGGCCTCAACGATATAATGAGTGCTTGACTTTCTTTGAGTTTTGCCAGGTTTTAGCTTTTGAATATTTCTAAATGTGTGTGTAATTTTCTGTGTGTTTGGCTTCGTTGTACCGCTACCATGCATCACAGCTATTCATCAAACTTTAGCTTTCACGTTCCAAACTGGCAGTGTTTTTACCGTGCGTGTAGACTACGCCTGTTTGCTACCTAACGTCACGGTAAAAAAGTCCTCACTCGTGAAGGCCATGGAGTTGGTAAAGAAGCTAGAAAGACTACATCTCTTACTACTGTGTGAAGAGCTCGGAATTAAGGTGGGGAGAGATGAGAGAGAGTCACAGCTGATTGGGACAATTCAAGAGTGCGGTGAGGAGGATGAAGAATTTGAGAAATGTTGGGAAGAAGTGGAAAAACAGAAAAAAAGATGAGAAAAGAAAGCGAAGGTTGGCGAAGAAAGACAAAATACTTGAGAAAAGGGGTTTAGCGTTAAGAATTTATCAGGCTGCAAGCAACCCAATTAACGGGAGAGCATCCTCCGATAAGAAAATTATTGTCCGGCAGAAAACACACACGCAGCATGCTGCTCGAAAGTTAAAGTGAAGCAAAAAATCGTTAAGGCTGGAAAGCCGGTCGTATGTCATCGTTGCAAAGAGCCAGGCCACATTGCGATCGGCTGCTGTAAGCCTAGGAATGTTCTGTTTCATTGTGGACAGCCGCAACAATAATCTGGAAGAACTGAAACACCACATTCGGGAATCAGTTGAGGATAACGCCGCAACCTTTGGTTGTGTAGATCCCTACTCCTGGGAAATTGAGGTTACCACAGGGGAACGCGTGTGCGCGCAGCACATAGTAGAAAATAAAAGTAGTAAATAAAAGCTAAATGAGCATGCTGTTCACTTGATGAAAAACATTCAAGGATTATTTGGGCAAGTGTCTCTTGAGATAAAGAAAATTGAACGGCCGATTTTAATGAGAGTTTTTCTCTCTTTTCGTTCGCCGATTCATGTTATTATATTTCTACTGAATAAGATTGCATGCTTCCGAACACTCGCTTGTTCGTGATGGCAGTAGCGGTTATTCAGAGCGGATATATGCCTACACACTTCCCACGCCACGAATGCACATATGCACATACTTGCATGCCCGAACATGCATATGCTAACCTTTGTGTGCGCATATATATATATATATATATATATATATATATATATATATATATATATATATATATATATATATATATATATATATATATATATATATATATATACAGAATACCTTTGGTTGCCGCAATGATATAAATATGAAAGTAGATGCGCTTTCACATAACAACTGTTTATTCTGCTAATGTTTCAAGTTGAGCCCCGTCTTTTTCAAGGCATAATAATATTTACACATGTTCGGTGTCTTCTTATAGCCTGTCGAGACAGGAGGAAAGGGGTCAAAAGAAAATTAAAAAGAAACAGCGAAACAGGAGGAAAAACGTTAAATAAATAGAGAAAATCTAGGAGAAGAAGCAAGACCAACACGGTGTAATTAGAAAGGGGCAGCATCTCAACAGAGTAGGGCCAAGTAGGGCAGAGGTAGATGAGCAATGTCATCATTGTCAACAATACCTCCCCCGCGCCCACACTACCCCAAGTGGGCAGTGTGCTGCTGTCCTTGTCTTTCACCTTCCCGTGTAATCCACTGGCAGCTCGTTCCTCTTTGAAGTTTAAGACAAGTTAATGGGGAGAGCTTAAGCTCTTCGAGAGCGTGCTGGTGGCGCCGGGAGGAATGAAAAAGCCGGTAATTGAGACGCCGCCATCAATATTCATTATATGCAATGGCTCCTTGTCAGTGAAGGAACAGAAAATCTGCGTTAAAAATTAAAGCAGAAAAAAAGAAGAAAAAAAAGGGGGGGAGACTGTACGACATTCGGGACCACTTATCTGTGCGTTCCAGTTGTGCTTGATGAGGCAAACCATTTCGATGTTGTCAGATGCATAGGCTAAAAGCTTTGTTAAGATGTAATAATATTGTCATGATGAGAACGCACTGATTAGAGAGAAGCATTTGTGTTTTTTAGCTGTCGTAACGCTGACAGAGGGCCTGGGTATTCATTTATTCTGTATTTTATCGTGTTAAACTTGTAGATAAATTAAGTGTCATGGTGTACCCGTTCTTTGCTTGTTCGAAAGTTGTTTTCTATTAGTGTAACCCTGATGTCATCAAAGCTGTGGTCTCGAACCTGGAACCTTATTCTGCACATTGGAGCTAACAGCCTGGCCAATACGGATTCCTCTACAACATTCGACTGTTACGTGGCCCTCCTTGAACGCATCCGGCATGACAGACCAGACATTCCTATGGTGTTTGCCACACTAGTGCTCCCACGGGCCCCCAACCAATGACTCCGCCAAAACAACTGCCGCGCGGTGTGGTGGTTCAACTTCGAGGCTCGGGAGTTTAACCTGCGACTGGTGAGTTTGTGCCATGAGAAAGAGGGCGTCTTTAATGTGAACCATCGCATCAAAGCGCTCCCGCCATGGACCGTGCTCGCGGCCGATGATCTGCACCCGAGCTTCGCTGGAGTGTCTCCCCTGGCTTGGAACATCTACAACCTGCTCCTCGACCTACGGTGGCCATACATCACCAATCGGCTGGAACACGCGCTACAACCGGAGGCGGGGGCGTACGAGCTTCGGGATACGCCATCCTACTCCCAAGCACTGCGGCGTGACCCTCCCGATGCCACCTGTGGGGCGACAAAGGGAAGAAAGAGAACCAAGCAGCCCCAGAAACAGCCGCTGCCTCTTATACAGGCCAGCATACCCCGTCGGGACCCCCCTCACCGAGTGCACAACAGCCATCACGCTTGCCACGGCTGTTGACGACGCCTACGAGACACACCCCGGAAATGGCGACGAAGGTTAATCCGGGCCAACAACAACGGCCAGCTGTACCACAATCAACAGCAACCAGTGGCCAGAATCAACCACCCGCAAGCAGAAAAATCAGCAGCCAACATTATCAAAGAGCAAGCAGCAACCACCAGCAGCCAACAGCAGTCATCTACAGGCCAGCTCGTCACGGGAGGCACAATGGGATTGAGCGCCAACCCAAACCAGGTACGACCTCCGGGTACCATGCGGCTCTATTCACTGCGTCTGTGCAAAGTGACATACTGGCTATGCGAGTGGGCAAACACCGTCCGTTTCCGATGAACTAGGCCATAGAACGGGTCCACATTTTCTTAAACTTGAAAAGTTACTGACAAAAGAAAACGGCCCGAACTTCACGTGCAAAGCCTTGAACAATATGTACTTGCGCGTACGGCTACGAAGGGGCTGCGCTTCGCGCTAACACCATCGATGCATAGCTTTGCCAATAGGGAAATGAAACGGTGGAAAAAAATTCTCGATCACGCCACAGAGGAGCTAAATAAGGTCACCATCGAACACTGTAGAAAGACTCTAAAGGCACTGACAGACGTGGAGCGGTATATAAGAAATAACTTTCCTCTTTCGGAGTGGGAAGCTAAAGAACTCAACGTATTTGAGCACAAAGAAATGGAGGAAATAGAAAAACTTAACAGGAAGAAATTCGCGCGGGGCAATTTGTCATATGCTATACCCACTGCTGCTTACAGAAAAAATACCAAACCACCTCACGTTCAAAAAAATTTGCCACCACATCCCAAAGAGCCAAATTTTATTAGCCTTTCCGATAAAGAACTTAGCAAACAAGAATTGAGTGTACTATAACGCAAACTTACAATCTGCCCTGGCAACGGAAAGTACGATGAATTCACGCTCATAAAAGACCTAAACGACTTCGCAAGAAATTTAGGATTGGAGGAATATTTCTTCGATAAACCCCAAAAAGATAACGCACCTTTTCGTGGGGTAATCGGACGGCAATGAACCTCAGACGCCAACAAAGATCGACATCTGGATCTCTATATAGACGCGGTTAAGAAAGATGTTATACATGCGTACAAGGTGCACAAACCAAGCAAGAATAACATATCAAAAAGAGAAAGAGAGGCATTACTAATGTTGAGCAACTGTGAAGCTCTCGTCATTACACCAGCAGACAAAGGAGGCGTGATTGTTGTTCTGAACAGATCAGACTACATTGAGGAAGGCAAGCGACAACTAAATAACAAACAATTCAACAAACACCTCGACTTTGACCCTACCACCGAGCACAAAAAGATCATTGTAACAACCCTTGAGGATTTCACACGGGAAGGCGCCATTGATTCAAAGCTTACAAGGGCACTTATTATGGTACATTCGGCGCCTGGTCGTTTTTACATGCTGCCGAAGATTCATAAATAGAAAAACCCTGGCAGACCCATTATATCAGGTACAGGAACGTTAACGGAACCTATTTCCAGTTATATTGATTCTTTAATCAAAGACATACCACCCACACATGAGTCCTTCTTGCATTACACAAACTATTTCCTTCGGGAAATGGTAGGTGTGAAAATTCCAGAGGGTGCATTTCTCGTAAGAGGGGATGTTAGCTCAAGCTACACAAATATCCCACATGACGATGGTGCAAGGGCGCTTGTTGAATCGTATGGCACCCACAACCCTGTTGCATATCCAAGCAAAATGTAATTGAAATCTTCACAAGACTTGTACTCGAATTAAACAGCTTTGAATTTAACAACCAGTACTACCTTCAAATCAGCGGCACGGCAATGGGTACAAGAATGGCCCCAAACTACGCTAACATATTCATGCACCACATAGAATCAATTTTCTTTCATCTTGTGATATCAAACCATTATTCTATAAACGGTACCTAGATGATATATTCATAATTTGGACACATTCGGAAAATGAGCTCCTCAAATTCATACAGGCATTCAACTATGTACACACCAGCATTTATTTTACACAATCTTACTCTAACACTTAAATAAACTTTCTTGATGTACTCATTGAAGTTGACGATGGTGCGTTGGTAACTAGCGTATGCAGAAAACCTATGGACAGGCAACAATACCTGCACTTCAAAAGCTGCCACCCGCGACATTGCAAGATCAACATTCCCTATTCTAAGGCACACGGATTCCGACGAATCTGCTCCCGCCCCGAGGACTTCCACAGAAACAGCACACATATGCGCGAAGTACTCCTTAATCAAGAATACTCGCCAGCTATCATCGATGACACCATCAAAAAAGCTGAAAATGTGGACCGCCAGATTCTTTTCAACCACCAGAAAAACGCCGACCGATACCGCAACAAAAACTTGCTATTAACTTTCACGAGCAACCTACCAAACATAAACAAGGTCCTAAGAAAACACAATAACACATTGGAACAGAGCATGCGACTATCCAAAATTTTCACTTCTCCTCCTTGTGTTGTATACAGACGGCCGAAAAATTGCCGCCGTCACACAGTTCCCAGTACCCTCTAATAAGAAGGCTGTCAGACGCTTTCTGCGCCTTCGTGCTTATTATCGCCGGTTTATCGCAGACTTCGCCCGCATCGCATCGCCACTAACTCGTCTCACAAGAGACGATGTTGCCTTTGAGTGGAAAGAAGAACAGGAGGCTGCCTTTAATGACCTGTGTCAACGTCTTCAAACGCCCCCCGTGCTTGCCCACTTCGACAAAGAAGCCCCGACGATGCTTCACACAGACGCTAGCAATGTAGGTCTTGGGGCTGTGCTACATGTGCAACGGCAAGAGGACACAGAAAGGGTGATCGCCTACGCAAGCCGAATGTTAACACGCGCAGAGGCTAACTATTCAACAACAGAGAAAGAATGCCTCGCCGTAGTATGGGCAGTAATGATATTTCGCCCGTACTTGTATGGCCGGCACTTCAAAGTTATTAGTGACCATCCGCCCCTTTGCTTGTTAACTAATCTAAAAGATCCCACTGGTCGATTAGCGTGTTGGAGCCTAAAACTGCAAGAGTTTGACGTGACAGTCGTGCACAAGTCAGGCAAGCGACACATGGACGCTGACTGTCTGTCCCATTCACCCATTGAGTCGGCAACCCTACCTGAGGAGAAGGAAATGGCACTTCTCGGTGTCCTTGACACGACCGCCATTGCGCAGCAACAACGTGACGACACTGAGTTGCTTGGCTTAATTAACTACTTGGAAGGCAGATCTCAGATGGCGCCAAGAGTTTTCCCATAAGTGTTGTCATCGTTTTGTTTACGGGGCGGAGTACTCTATAAAAGAAACTTTTCGTCGACAGGATCCTCCTATCTGCTCGTCATACCAGCAGCCCTTCGTACTGAAGTACTCAAAGCATGCCACAACGAGGTGACCTCTGGCCATTTGGGTTACATGAGAATGTTCGCCAGAGTACAGCAAAGGTATTACTGGCCGAGACTAACCACAGCCATGAAACACCACGTTTGTACCTGTCTCGACTGCCAGCGACGCAAGTCACCACCAACTAAACCAGCTGGCCTCCTGCAGCCCATGCAGGTCCCAACAGCTCCATTCTACCAGATAGAGATGGACATTTTGGGCCCACTACCTACTTCTACTGCAGGAAACCGCTGAGTTATCGTCGCGACGGATTATCTGACCCGTTATGCCTAGACAAAGGCTATCCAGAGAGGTACAGCAGCGGAGGTGGCAAGATTTTTCATCGAAAATATTGTACTGAGGCATGGTGCACCAACCGTCGTGATCACAGACAGAGGAACCGCATTCACGGCAGCTCTTTTAGATCACGGCCTGATGCTGAGTAGAACAACGCATCGTAAGACCACCGCCTACCACCCACAATTAAACGGGCTGACGGAGTGTCTGAACAAACAAAACCATTGAAGACATGCTTTGGATGTACGTAGACATTAAACACAAAAATTGGGATGAAATCTTGCAATACATAACGTTTGCGTACAACACGGCCTAGCAAGAAACGACCCACATGACCCAGTTCAGCCTCGTTCATGGACGAGAAGTACGAACTATGTTAGATGTGATGCTGCCACACGAAAGTGACGAGATCGACCCAGACGCCAACACGTTTACGGAACGCGCGGAAGAAGCTAGACAACTGGCACGTTTACGGATCCGCCAGCAGCAAGAGTACTATGCAGGCTGCTACAATGCTCACCGCAGAGCAGTTGTCTATCAAACTGGCGAGAAAGTATGAGTTTGGACACCCGTACGGAAATGAGGACTATGAGAAAAGCTTTTAAGAAGATACTTTGGGCCATACCGAGTGCTGCGACAACTGAGTGACGTCACTTACGAAGTCGTTCTCGACAATTCGTGTAGTACCAAGCGTCGCCAGGACCATCCTGAACTCGTTCAGATAGTGCGCATGAAGCCTTACGTCAGCGAGTGATTGCATGAGACTTTTCTTTAAAAAAACTGCAATATTGACTTCGCATTGGGTCGATGCTCTTTGAGAGGGAGGCAAATGACCCGTGTCTACATGTGGACAAAAACGATGATGGGGGGATTTAGCGGACACCAGATAGTGGGCCTCTGGCTTGACTGGAGAACGAAGAAGAAAATCTTACGGCTCAGCTGTTGAGAACACGCTGCTTTCTCTGCCTCAAAGTGTACTTGTGCTTTGTTCGCGTTGTACTGCGACAATATAAAGGATAATTTAATAAGTTCAAAGATAGGCGTGAACTCTCAAATTGGGTGTCACCCTTGCGGAAAAAGCAGATGCAAGGTATGCAAACACATGCAGACAACGACAGTGGCAAAAAGCACCCACTCGGATTTTCAGCACTGGATAAGAGGTGCACTAGACTGTGACTCAGACACGTCATATGCTACCTGGAATGTGGGGTATGTAACAAGCAATACGTGGGCCAGACAGACACTCCGTTTACAATTAGATTCAACAACCATCGGGCACATGTACGATCCCTGCCAGGCCTTTCACTTTCAAAATACAGCACATTAAAAAACCACAGCTTTGATAACATCAGTGTTACACTATTAGAAAGCAACTTTCAAACAATCAGAGAATGGGAACAACGGGAACCTTATTTTATCTACAAGTTTAACACGATAAAATACAAAATAAATGAACACCAAGGCACTCTGTCAACGTTACGACCACTAAAAGACACAAATGCTTCTTTTTAATCAGTTCATTCTCATTAGGACAATACTATTATCCGCTAACAAAGCTTTTAGCCTATGCATCTGACAACAAAGAAATGGTTTGCCTCATCAAGCACAGCCGGAACGCGAAGATAAGTGATCCCGGATGTCGTATAGTCCCCCCCTCTTTTCTTTTCTTTTTTTTCTTCTTTAATTTAAAGCACATTTTCTGTTCGTTCACTGACAAGGAGACATTGCATATAATGAATATTGATGGCGGAACCTCAGTTACTGGCTTTTTCATTCCTCCCGACGCCACCAGCAAGCACTCGAAGCACTTAGGCTCTCCTCATTATCTTGTCTTAAACTTCAAGGAGGAACGAGCCGCCAGCGGATTACACGGGAAGGTGAAATACAAGAACAGCGGCACTTTGCTCACTTGGGGAAGAGTGGGTGTGGGGGAGGTATTGTTAACAATGATGGCATTGCTCATCTACCTCTGCCCTACTCTGTTGAGATGCTGACCCTTTCTCATTATGCGGTGTCGGTCTTGCTTCTTCTCCTAGATTTTCTATATTTATTTATCGTTTCTGCTTCCGTTTCGCTGTTTTTTTTTCTTTTTACATTACCTTTGGCCACTTCCCTCCTGTCTCGACAGGCTATAAAAAGACAGAACATGTATAAATATTGTTATGTCTTGATAAAGACGGGGCTCCCGTCGAAATGTCGGTAGAATAAACAGGTGTTATGTGAAAGCGCATCTACTTACATATTTATAGCATTGCGGCAACCGAAGTTATTCTTCTGTATATATATATATATATATATATATATATATATATATATATATATATTTAAATCTATGTATATATATATATATATCTATATATTTAAATCTATATATATATATATATATATATATATATATATATATATATATATATATATATATATATATATATATATATATATATATATATATAGATATATATACAGAGTAAAATTTTTACACTCTTATGGGTGTAAAAGGGTGTTTTCAAAATTTACACCCCTTTTTGCATGATAGCAACACCCTTTTCATTGTTGTTACACCCTCAGAGAAGGGTGTAACTGGCAAAAGGGTGTTATTTTGCCGTTCGTGAGGGTGTTGAAGAACAGAAGGGTGTACACCTATAAATGTTGGAATAAAAATTGTTCCATTTAACGTCCCAAAGTTGTCATATATTCAATAGAGATGCTGTACCGAAGGGCTCCGAAAATTTAAACCACCTGGGGTTACTTAAGGTGCACCTAAGTCTAACTACACAGGTCTCGCACTCTTTCTCGCCCATTAAAGATGTGGCCGCCGTGAACTGCCGGGATTCAATCCTGCGACTTGCGGGTCAACAGTTCAGCACCATAAGCACCAGACCACCGGCGCGGGAGTGCACGTGCAAAAATCGAGCTGCATCCATGCTTGCAAATCAAATACCACGCATAGCGCAAGGAATGCATGCTTTTCCTAAGATAACAATGTCGTAGGGATGAAAAAAATCAAGGAAATGATTGAGGCATTGACAAATTTTACAGAACACTAAGAATTATTGAGAATGTAAAACAGACTAAATTCCTCTCGCACTGTATGATTCGACATGCTTTGCCGTTTTATATCGTCCATATTATATGTGAATAAATGAATGGGCTACTGTCACGATCTACGGACAGCACACATTCATGTGTAGAAGCAATTGAGAAAAAAAAAGCTTGAATTTATTACAAAAAACCCTTGCTCGGTCAAAAGCCCTTCGAGTGCAAGTTGTTTTCACAAGATTATCGAAGACGAGACGTGCTTGGTCGTAAAAGAAAACAATGCACTACCTTCTGCAACCATGCGGGAGCACGGGAAGTGGTTCTTTAGGTGAAGAAATAAAGGTCAGAGAATGGCACGGTCAGTGCACGCAGCGCCTTTCCGAAGCGAAGGGGAGAAGGTTACGAGAGGAGGGAGAGACACGCCTCTCGCCCCCCCGCCATATATATATATATATATATATATATATATATATTGTGGGACACTGCGACCCACGCTGTAAAATTTGTATTTGCTATCTATTCTGTTTGACATCCCATCGGGGGGGGGGGGGTATGAGGTGATCAGCAGGGGGCACTGCAACCCCCGTCGAGTTAAAAAACTTACGTCGAGTTACAGTGCCCCCTCTCTATTTCTCTATGTACCTATAGGGATATACATTGCCCCCTAAGTGACCAAGGGCCGCCCCCGCCCCTCTTCCCCCGTGGTGGGCACGCCTATGCATAGGCACCATCAATCATTGCAATAAAATTTTGTGTGTAAATGTGTGCGTCAACAATAGTACATTTCGAATTCAAGAACATGAGTGTTTTAGGTGATTATTACCGCGGTTCTTCATTTGTTAAAAATGCATTGTACCTGCAAGCATTTCAAACTTCGCGCGCGAAAGTCATGTGTTAATTTCTAATTTTGTTTTTTCGTGAAGATAAAATTATTTTGTCCCCTTCGTTTTTATGTTATATATATTTCCGTTTATTTTTTATACTTAACCGTAATACTAAAGCATTTTATTGCGCCATTGTACGTCTGCGGAGCTGTAATCCCGAACTTGTTTTTGGCGTGTTCGCTCGCTGGTCGGGCGCTGCAGCTTGTCGGTTCTGCATCGTTTTTTCTCGTTTTTTGAGGTGTGCTTGCGCGCTGCGTTCGTGTTTTGTGTTCTGCTGGTGCTGCCTATTACGAAGATGAACTCTACTCAAGCGAGGACGTGTGGCGTCGCATTTTGGAACACTCGCCAGGTACGTACCACATTCCTGCTGTCGGCACTTTGTCAACAACGAGAGCGTGATAACGACGCCATGATATGTTTTTCGTTACATGTGGACGATAAGTGAAGTTTTTTTTACGTAGCGAACCTGTTTGTGTGTGTCATTTCATCAGGATGAAGGCGTTTTTGTAGGAAGTCAAGCGTGGGCGAGCTTTTTCTTTCGATTCAAGCATGCTTCGGTGTGTGAAGCACATGGCACGTGCGTGCGCAGTGGGAATTCGGCGGCGGATTTGTGCGAGTTGTGACGGCGCTCGCCTCTGTCGGCAGTGGTGTTGGCAGGGAGCGATGCTCGCGATGGACTGTCACAAACGACTCCAATTTTCGGAGCATCCGCGGGCCCCACCTACCAAGGAAGGGCGCTTTTGTGTTGGGGGACGACATCCGGCGACTATAACGACCCAGCGTGGCGCCGGCTCGTCTTCCCTGCACCGGTACCGGAAGGGGCACCGCCGATCTAAACAGGGAAAATTTCTCCCAGATGAGACGACGGGAGCACGTGTACGCCCCTGAGGCGGTTTGAACTGCATCGGAAGAGCAGTTGACGTACAACCAGCCACAAGTGCGGTCGTCGGTGTCGCGAGTCTCGCGTAGGCGGCGAGCACGGAGTGACCCGCGCAACGTATTGAGACGGCTGCAATTCCGGGCACCCTCGTCGTCTACCAAGCCGGCGAGACCTTCAGCGGCACCCGTCAACTCCCCTACGTGCACCAAGAGCTGGTTTGGTCCGTATGGAACTTTTTATTGTGACTTCTTTGTTAAACCGTAAACTTGTTTTAACCAGCCTTTTTTTTTAAATATTTGTAGTGTGCGCTGCGTCGCACGTTTAAATTCTAAAGCGCCACCATGATCATTCTGTAACTAATTTCTAGTGTCTCTCTCCTTTGATTTCCATCTTGTTGTTATTTTGTTAATGTTCCGCATATTTGTCTTTAGCCTGTATCTTTTGTAGTGTTTTTAGCACATTTTGTTATATAGATGTTGTTTCCATCGCGCCTCAGTGTTATTCCTCTCTGTTATTTTTGTTAACTCCTGCCTTTGCCAGTGTTCCAATTAAATGCTTGTTTATGTGTAATCAAACTCTGTGTCTGCTTTATGAGTGCGTCGGTCAGGCCCACACATCACCACACGTGCAACCCCGCACGGGTCGACCAACCCGCAAATAAATTCGAAATGTGCCACTTCGAGGCCTTTCAGGCATCGCAGGCCGAAGCGTAAAGTGGAAGCCTGCGAGTCTGCCGCACGTCGATGTTGGATCGGCGGGGCCTCACACGAAGTGTGTGACATTATCTGGCGTCCGCGCGACAGGACTGGCCGACCACGTGGTGGTGTCTGGGAGACCGACGTAACTCTGAGCCAACAGTGTGCAGTCGCCTTGATATTGGCCCGTTGTTCGGCAGCTAGTCGTAGCAATGGAGGACACTGATTTCGATAAACTTATGGAGCAGGGCAGGGGTTTTGGTCTCGAGGGCAGAGAGTTGTACGATTTTGTCGAAAGAGAGCGCAGTAAGCGTAAAGAAGAGCGTGATGCGGAACGCGCATATTTCAGGCAACTCGCGGAATTCGAAATGGAGCAGGAAAGGGAAAAATCCCGGCTCCGAATTCAGGAGGAGAGGGAGCGTTTGTCGTTGCGTCAGCAGTCCACTCCCCAGTCGGGACAAACCACAGGCTCAGAAACGGCCGGGCGCATGCACCCCATTAGCCCACACAAACTGATGCCCCCATTTAATGAGGCACGCGACGACCTTGACGCCTACCTGAGAAGGTTCGAGCACGTCGCGCAAAGTCAAAGGTGGCCCCGCGAAGACTGGGCTACAGCCTTAAGCCTCTGTCTCAGTGGGGAGGCGTTGAATGTTTTCAGCCGGATGCCCGCGTCAGATTGTACTGATTACGAGAAGCTGCGAAAAGCACTAATGATCCGTTTCCGTCTTACTGAGGAGGGGTTTCGCGAGAAGTTCCGAAGAGCCACACCAAATAACAACGAAACTTGCTCACAGTTTCTAACTCGCCTGAGAAATTTTCTCGAAAGATGGGTTGATCTGGCGGGTACTGGGAACAGCTACGAGGCGCTCTTTGAATTAGTCCTAAAGGAACAATTTCTGAGCACTTGCGCAACCACCTTGGAACTTTTCCTGAGGGAAAAAACAGACGCTTCACTAGGGGATATGGTACAAAGAGCTGAACAATACACGGAGGCGCATGGCTGGCGCAACTTCTCGAGGATGGCGGCAGCGAGAGAAAGGCCGAAAGCACCGACTATCCAAATGGGACAGAGTCGAGACTACCAGCCGCTGAATGGAGCTAAAAGGCAAACAGAGAAACGGTGTTTCTTGTGCTCGAGTACCACACATAACGCCGAAAATTGCAAGCTCTCCAACGGTGGCAAGGGCGATCAAAGAAAACCGTGTCAGATATGCGGAAGGCCAGGCCACCCTTCCTGGAAGTGCTGGAAGAAGGAAACAAACAATGACCGTGCATCAACGAAAGAATCGGCAGCCGCCTGCATTGATGAAGGATTCTTAGAGTTGAAGAACGGCGAGAGAGTCCCTGTCGTCAGTGCCGGCATCACGGAAAAGTACACTGAAGTTACCGAGCGGCTTCCTGTGCTGACCGGCTTGGTGGGAGGCAGAGAAGTTCGCGTCCTCAGGGATACCGGCTGCAACACGGTCATTGTCAAAACTAGTCTGGTCAATCACGATGACTTTACTGGAACAAGCGCACCAGTCTACCTCCTGGACCGCTCAGTGAGGATGCTGCGTGAGGCATGGGTCGACGTTGAGACCCCATTTTATTCAGGCCGACTGAAGGCAAAATGTATGGAGAACCCCATATACGATCTCATCCTGGGTAACGTAGAGGGCGTACGACCAGCTGATGACCCCGATCTACACTGGAACCTCCAAAAGAAATATGATGTTGGGAGCAATGTGGACGCATCCCAAGACGCCAAGGCAGAGGGGCAGGAGCTGCTGACGGATGACGGTACGGGGGAGGAGCAAAAGGGACAAGAAGTACCTCAAGCCAACCCCGCGGTTACGCGCTCACAAAGCTGTAGGGAAACCACTTGGAAGAGGTTGCGGGTACCTGAAGCTTCCCTGGACGTTAGCCGGGAAGCACTAGTCGAGGAGCAAAAAAAAGACTTGACATTACAAGCTGGATTCAATCGCCTAAATGTTGAGAAACACAGCAAGAACGGGGACCGCCACACGTTTTTCATACAAGAGGGATTACTCCAAAGAAGATACGTGTCGAAGTCCGGGGAAGAGTTCTCACAAGTTGTCGTACCAGAAAAATTTCGTGTCCCAATAATGCACTTGGCCCATGATGGCGCCATGGGAGGACACCAAGGGGTGAAGAAAACGCTCTCGAAGGTTCGAACCGAATTTTTCTGGCCGGGGATGCAGGCTGACATGAAGCGCTTCGTCGCGTCCTGTGACATCTGTCAGCGGACTGCGCCTAAGGGACATACCAGAAAAGTGCCCCTGGTCAAAGTACCCATCATTTCTACTCCCTTTGAGAAGGTGGCGATTGACATAGTTGGACCGCTTTTTCCCAGATCAACCCAGGGCAACAAATATATTCTCACGATGGTCGACTATGCCACTCGATACCCAGATGCTGTTGCGCTACCAAGTGTAGAAACCGAAAGGGTGGCCGAAGCGCTGGTGGAAATGTTTTCGCGCGTAGGTGTGCCTCGCGAAGTACTCAGCGACCGGGGCACAAACTTCACTTCCGAAGTTATGAAGGAAGTCAGCCGCCTGCTATCTCTCAAACAGCTCCACACAACCCCGTATCATCCAATGGCGAATGGCCTGGTCGAGCGGTTTAATGGGACGCTCAAACAGATGATAAAACGCATGTGCCAGGAGAAACCGCACGACTGGGACCGTTATCTCGCTCCGTTATTATTTGCTTACCGCGAAGTCCCACAGGAAAGTCTCGGATTTTCTCCATTTGAATTGTTGTACGGAAGGACTGTTCGAGGGCCGCTGGCGGTTCTAAGGGAGTTGTGGACAAATACGGCTCTTTCGGAAGAGTTGAAGACCACGTACGAGTACGTCATTTCCCTACGGGAGAAGTTAGAGCACACCTGTCGACTGGCGCACGAGGAGTTGGAGCGTGCAGGGGAGCGCTATGGCAAGTACTACAACTTGAAGAGCCGAAAGCGTTCCTTGAAACCGGGGGAGCAAGTACTGATCTTATTGCCCACGGATAACAACAAGTTGCTAATGCAGTGGAAGGGACCCTTCAACGTTGTCAGCAAAAAGGGGGATGCCGATTATGAAGTCGAGGTCGGCAGCTCCTGCAAAATTTTTCACATAAATATGTTGAAGCGTTATCAAAAGCGAAGCCCCGAAATTGCTGGAGCTGGGGCCATTGTCAGTTGCGAAGACCCGGAAAGTGGGGACATCGAGCTCTTACAGCCCCATCAATTGCAGTCTTTCCGGGACGTGAAGATATCTGATCACCTGTCAGTGCAACAAAAAGCAGAGGTCACCCAATTACTCCAAGAGCACCAGAAGATCTTTTCGGACCTTCCTGGAAGAACAGGGCTGACGGAATGCAAGCTCGAACTGACCAGCGAACGACCCGTGCACGTCCGACAATACCCAATGCCTTTCTCAGTGAGAGGCATTATAGAGGAAGAGGTAGCCGAAATGCTGAAGCTGGGTATTGTGGAAAGATCTGACTCACCCTTCAATTCCCCCGTCATCGCTGTGCGAAAACCAGATGGAACACACAGACTGTGTATCGACTTTCGTAGACTTAATGAAGTCTTGGTGGACGATGCTGAGCCCATCCCGCGGTCTGATGAGCTGCTTGCGGCGGTGGGCACGAAGCGGTTTTTCTCGAAGTTGGATTTTGCCAAGGGGTACTGGCAGGTACCTCTTGCTCTTGAGGCAAGACCGAAAACAGCGTTCGCTACCGTATCGGGGCAATACCAGTTTTGCTATATGCCTTTCGGGATAAAAACTGCACCGGCCGTTTTCACTAAACTCATGAGACGCGTCCTCTCGGACGTCCCAGACGTCGCGTACTATTATGATGACGTACTAGTCGCAAGTACCACGTGGGAGGAGCACTGTCGAACCCTCAGGGAGGTATTCATCCGCATCGGTAAAGCGGGGCTGACGGTAAAACCGGCAAAGTGCGAAATAGGCATGCAGCAAATATCGTTCCTTGGGCATCAGATCGGCGCCGGGGAGCTTTCTCCGCTTTCCGGGACCTTGGATAAGATTCAGAGGGCACCCCGGCCAACCACGAAGCGACAGGTGCGATCCTTCCTTGGGCTAGCGGGATACTACCGGGAGTTCATTAGCGATTATGCAACATTGACAAGCCCATTGTCCGACCTCACCCGAAAGGGGCTTCCTAACACTGTGAAATGGGGCCCGGATCAGGAGAGCGCGTTCGTTCAGCTCAAGAAATGCCTGACAACCACACCCATACTGAAGCTTCCAGATTTCGAACGACCGTTTGTTCTACGGACTGACGCATCGGATAGGGGAATCGGAGCGGTGCTTCTCCAAGAACACGAGCAGATTCTCCACCCCGTGGCCTATGCTAGTCGAAAGTTGCTACCCCGAGAGGTAGCATACTCAACGGTCGAAAAGGAAGCTCTTGCTCTTGTCTGGGGAGTCGAGAAGTTCCAGGTTTTCTTGTACGGGAGACGTTTTCTTGTTCAGACGGATCATGAACCTCTAAAGTTCATTCAGGGGGCGAAATGTTCCAATGGACGAGTCCTTCGTTGGAGTCTTAAGCTCCAACAATACAGTTTTCGAGTACAACACATAAAGGGTTCAGAGAATGTAGGGGCTGATTACATGAGCCGAGTCGGCGATGAGGAGGCCTGAGTGTACTTAGGTTCAATGAAACGCAGATGATCGCGTCGCGTATAGCGGCCTCTGACATTCACTTTATTTGGTTTCTGTTTTATTCATGCCATAAGGCCGCATTGTTAAGTTTTGTTTGCATACATGGATACTTTGTACCTTCTTAAGTTTGTCTGAAACCTTTCTGTATCACTTTGATTTAGAATTGCTCGGTATTTTTGTTTTCTCCTGGCATTGGAAGAATTATGTGTTGTGATTATCTTGTGATCAGTGTCATGATGGCCCGAAGGGTGCTTCGAATGCAGCTCCCTCGATTCTAGCAGTGTGTGTTTCTTCGCGTTTCATGTGTGTGTCCGTGTCGTGGTGCGCGGGGTATGACATTCATCGTATAGTGACCGTGAGGGTGTGGTGTGTCGGGTGTCTCTCTGCCGTGTCGCCCACGTCAGCGAAATGGTGCGCGAAAAAGAAGAGAAGGAAGAAACGCGTTGGTGGATGACCGAAACACTGGAAGCTCGCGAACACTGCGCGTTTGTGCTTTTCTTGAATATTACCCAGTAATATTCTTAGGAGGGGGGCTGTGTCACAAACGACTCCAATTTTCGGAGCATCCGCGGGCCCCACCTACCAAGGAAGGGCGCTTTTGTGTTGGGGGACGACATCCGGCGACTATAACGACCCAGCGTGGCGCCGGCTCGTCTTCCCTGCACCGGTACCGGAAGGGGCACCGCCGATCTAAACAGGGAAAATTTCTCCCAGATGAGACGACGGGAGCACGTGTACGCCCCTGAGGCGGTTTGAACTGCATCGGAAGAGCAGTTGACGTACAACCAGCCACAAGTGCGGTCGTCGGTGTCGCGAGTCTCGCGTAGGCGGCGAGCACGGAGTGACCCGCGCAACGTATTGAGACGGCTGCAATTCCGGGCACCCTCGTCGTCTACCAAGCCGGCGAGACCTTCAGCGGCACCCGTCAACTCCCCTACGTGCACCAAGAGCTGGTTTGGTCCGTATGGAACTTTTTATTGTGACTTCTTTGTTAAACCGTAAACTTGTTTTAACCAGCCTTTTTTTTTTAAAATATTTGTAGTGTGCGCTGCGTCGCACGTTTAAATTCTAAAGCGCCACCATGATCATTCTGTAACTAATTTCTAGTGTCTCTCTCCTTTGATTTCCATCTTGTTGTTATTTTGTTAATGTTCCGCATATTTGTCTTTAGCCTGTATCTTTTGTAGTGTTTTTAGCACATTTTGTTATATAGATGTTGTTTCCATCGCGCCTCAGTGTTATTCCTCTCTGTTATTTTTGTTAACTCCTGCCTTTGCCAGTGTTCCAATTAAATGCTTGTTTATGTGTAATCAAACTCTGTGTCTGCTTTATGAGTGCGTCGGTCAGGCCCACACATCACCACACGTGCAACCCCGCACGGGTCGACCAACCCGCAAATAAATTCGAAATGTGCCACTTCGAGGCCTTTCAGGCGTCGCAGGCCGAAGCGTAAAGTGGAAGCCTGCGAGTCTGCCGCACGTCGATGTTGGATCGGCGGGGCCTCACACGAAGTGTGTGACATGGACCAATATTTTGGTTAAATAATTGTTGGGTGAAGACGGCATTTGTTAGCTGTAAGCGTTGATTACGCCTAGGGCGCGTATGTTTGGATCTCTTAGCTTGAGGATTTTTGTTTTTTTTTTGCATGCCTGTTCATATTGTGGTTTTGGGACGTTAAACCCCACAAATCAATCAATGTTCATATTGTGTGCTACAGGAGTCAACGGGTTCATATGTTGTACGATCTATATGTTGTACGTCCAAAGCAGTTGGGAAAGTTTCGTATGTTGTACGACCTTTTTTTTAAGCTGCTGTCAGAAATTGCTGCGGGTAGCCGAACGTATGCCGGTGTATGCATCCACGCCGGCACGCATCTTTGAACTACCGTGTTACTCAAGTTCGCGTGCAGCATGCTGCCTCGTCTTAGGTACGGCTCGCAAGGCTTGCACGTATGTACGCTTAGGAGTTTATGCAGCCCGTTTAGTCAAATCTGAGCTTACGTTATACACCCGCAACATAGGTTGTCTGATGCGTTCGAAACCCATGAATTTTGAGCCGTTCGTTAAACTGGAACTGTATTTCCGAACAAAATTTTCATGGCTTATTGGGGCCGAATAACTGTAGCTTAACTGTGCGAGCCCTAATTCGATCAGTAGTTCATGCGGTAGAGCACATTTTATTTTATTCAGCTTGTTTTCGCTATGCTTAGATTTCATTATTTTGTGGCGGTTTATTAAATATTGTATGTGCCTCGCCCAAACTTTGTGTTCAAACTTTGCTAAGCAATTTTACTTGTACGAACAGTAAGAACAGTTTAGACCATCACCTCCAATGGCATTTAATAACAGATTACAAGCTTATGCCGATCTGGTAAGAAACACACATGAAAACATTGAAAAACCACACACTGGCCACGAATAAAAGCACAGTCTTTGTCACTTGTGAATAGGGCTTTTGTGTGGGGGCCAAAACGTCATGCTTTCAATTAGGGTAAGCATGTTGTTTTGTCTTCGCATCAGATGACAAGCTTCAGTAAATTCTATAGGCATGCGCTACAGTTATAGAAGGGATCTGTGGTGTTTGGAGGAACGGATATATCATTTAACGCTCAAAAACTTGCAATAATGTTATACATCATTGTATGCATATATAAGGCATGCCCGTGTTGCTGTGAAAATGGAAAATTGGACAGTATGTTCATCTGACAATCATGAATATAGACTGCATGTTTCCAAGCTGTTGGTATTGACGCAATTACACAACTTCAGAAATCAGTCTAATCAAACGTTTATTGTGTATTGTTAAATCGTGACCTGTGCCTTCCAGTATTCTTGTTACTAGAGATCGTTGCAGAAGCTTGCATGCTTTATTAGGATGGTATTTAGCTCAAGATGGGTGCGGTGTATTAGCATTTCCACATTTTTTTCTATTATTTATTAGACAGCCTGTAATGAGGGGTATGTTAGGGATGAGTGACGGGCACTGCCTTTCTAGCCACTTGGAATCATTGAATTAACAGCCATAATTTAGCAGTTGACAATAGTAATTTAGTGAAACCAATTTTTTATGTTATCGGCATAATCGTCCTAATGTAGGCAGCCGAAAGAAAGTTACATTAGTTGTGTTCAAACTAAAATTCGTAATATAACTTTGTCTTACCTCCAATGGATACTTGAGCAAAGCACATACCGTCATGTACGCGCTGCCCTATTAATGAATTGGCATGTATACGCACTATGCCAGACCGCTATTCAAGTATATTTTGTGACACATTTGTAATGTGAAAAATGCATATTCTTTCGTAAGGTTGCAGCTAAGTTCGCCAAAAACATTGAGGATGTTTTTGTTGTAGCATGTCTGGTTTTCGTACATCCTACTCTTTTAAAACAGAACGTTCCAGATCATTCTAAATTGAGTTCCAAATTCTGCTTCGCTAACAGACACATCAGTAAATGTTTTTTTGTTTCTCTCGCAGTCTATACATGCTCGTCGTAGGAAGAGAGTGTGGGAGACGTCTGAACTAGCCCATCATCAAGGCTGGCTCGTGGAAAATTCGACTGTTGGTGCACATCAGCAGCGCATGGCTTCTGTTTCTTCTGAAAAGGGAGCTGCAGAGAGCCACCTGGTAGCTGTATTCAAGGAGCACAAAGGTTCAGGGTGTTCAAAGTTAACCCTG
This sequence comes from Rhipicephalus microplus, assembly GCF_043290135.1. NCBI lineage: Eukaryota > Metazoa > Arthropoda > Arachnida > Ixodida > Ixodidae > Rhipicephalus > Rhipicephalus microplus. Next base: position 435,748,429 of record NC_134710.1, on the reverse strand, counting down.
CTGTTTTTTCTTAAAAGGGAAGTCAGCGCTGTAAGTTATGTATGTAAAGCCATTTCTGCTGATAGCTATGTATCCAGGAGGATGCATTGTGAGACAATAGTTATCACTGTCAGCGGTGCCATTAAGTTTTATTAATCAACTTAATAGTGACCACAGCAGGAGATCGTGTATGTGTTAAATATTTGAGCCAGTCACATTTCTACATATTATCACTTGTAAGAATTCTAGCATGCCTGTGCTCAGATATCCTGCTAGAAATTTAGTTGCGGCTTGCATTATTATGTGTGCAGAACAGTGAGCACTAGCACAGACTCTGATTTCATGCATTTAATCTGACCGTCGGTGGAAGGCATAGGCAAACATTAAAATGGTTACTCTTGCTATTCGCTGGCGATAGCAAGAACCGATTGCTCGTTCCGCTATGGAGTGATATTTTGCTGAACCTCACTGCCTTGCATGCGTAATCATGAAAAGCAAAATTAAACTTTCAAACAAGATATCTAGAAGCATAAACATAATCAAAAAAGTTTTCCAAATGGGACTGTGTAGAAACACGACTGCCTCCAACTTTTTAATGCAAACATACCTGCTTATTTGCGTTACTAAAATTTCAATATTTTTGGTTGATAGGGCAGATGACAGCATTATTTTATTACTTTGTGTCCCCCTGGACACAATCTGCCAAGGTGTTTTTCTGTTCTTAAGGCTAAAATTCAATGTAACTAGGCAGTGCATTTAAGAATGTGTCAGTGCTGCTTACTGAGCTCTTTATTGGATATCTTGTTTTTTCCAAGATCTACTGAGTGTGTTGCTCGCCAGACTTGCATGTCTTGTTAATTGATGCCTTATGTGCAATTGGCCATTTAAAAACACTTTTTGTGTTGTGATAAAAAGTAGCACATAAATGATTTTATCTTCAGTGTAACCTTCACTGAATATTCTATTTTAATACATTTTTGTCACTGTAGTTATTTCATTGCCTTTGGGATGGGAAGTTTAATTCATAAGTACAATCAAGTGTTTTTTCACTGTCATACTTCATCGTACTTAACTTTGCCAATTCCAAACAATGTCGGATATTTTACAGTGATACATACTCATGTTTAACTTTGTTATTGATAACTGATAGAAGGCATACTAGAATATTGTAACGTGAGTCCTTGGATCGGGGGGTTGAATGGTGAATTTTTTACACTACATAGTAATATCTGCTTGCTTTATTTCATGTCAAGTGTAATGAGAATAATATTTACCGAGGTTAATGTGTTAAAACTACGATATAATTATCAGGGACACTGTAGTAGAGGGTTTAAGATATTTTGACCACCTGGGGTTTTTTAAATGTATCCGCGTCTAAGCAGACAGGTGTCATGCATTTCCTCCTTAATCGAAATTGCAGCCACCACAGCCATGGTTTGATTTTGTGGCCTTCAGTTTAGCAGTCAAGGGTTACTTGAAGCGTATATTAGTTGTGGGCTGTGGTCTTGCTTTCATGATGCATCTTAAGTACAGCAGTTTGTTGCCAACCAGGCATCTCTACTAGTGCACTGGGGTTGTGTTTTTGCATTCATAATTTACTGCAATATTTAACTATTTTATCAAGATGCATTTCTGAGCAGCTCTGCGAAGTGTGTGCTGGTGCTTACTACATTCCTAATTTTTTGCAAGAGGTAATGATTGTTGCATGTATTCTGAGTTAGATATGAGGTTACGAATTTTCCTTCTTTTATACTCTGTAAGAGTGTAAAGCTGAACAAGTCACTCTGATATACTTTGCATATTGTACATCAGATGGCTAAATTGTGTGTGCAGAGCTTATATAAACAGCCCATAGTGTTTCGAATGCCTTGAAAACTGCCTTAGGATCAGAAAAAACTGTTGTGAAGAGTGGGATAGTCTGGGTGAACAGTGGAAGTTCCTCAGATAGGCTGGTTGATGTTTCGATAGGAGGACTTATGTTCGTCAAAAGTGCCTTTTCTTCTCATCCTTGGCATGTTAGCTTTAAGGGGGTTAGTAGAGACGTCATCTCCTGATGGTGGTGCGTGTCTTTGTTGGCAATTGCTGCCGGAAAAGAAAAAAAAAACTAGAAAGCAAACAAATGCAGTCCTCACTTCATTGCAAGTTGGCTGGTAGCAATGCACAATGTTCTCTGAGGGTAGAGAAAAAAATGGAAGCAAAAAAGAGGAAACACGCAAAGTAGGAGCGGTGTGCTGCCGCTACAGACACGAAAAAGCAAAGAGCTTCAAAGTTCGAAGCCAGCAGACGGTCCCCGCGTTTGGCCATCACAAAGGGTTGCCGACAATAAAGGCCTATGCTGTTCTCGAACATGTATGAATGGGACTCATAAGAAAGCGGTTACAAAAAAGCACGAGAGAGAAGCAGGCGGCTACCTTTAAATGCTAAGATGTCAAAGGTAAGCGACACCAGATGTGTTCGGAAGCGAATGTGTTTAATTGGGAAAGTCATTGGTTAAAATATGCTTTCGATATCCCCGTAAGTGGCCCGCTCAACAGAATTGCCTCAAGAATTTGGCGGCATGTTGGCAGAGAAATAGGGAAATTCAGAATTCAAAGGAATTGAGCATCAACGAATCACAGAAAGAAAGGAAAAAATGAAAAAAGGCGGTTTGGAGGTAGGTGACACGCTAGCGTTAACAGACGAGGAAAGGAAAAAAGAGACGCAGAGAAATTTGTGGCTTGACAGTGACTTAATGGTGCACGGTAGGAGTGTTTTTTGAAGCGACAAAAGAGGAAAGATAGCTGTGGTCGAAAGGTTCTAGAAAATAATTACTTTGTAGTTGTGTGTATGCACATGTATATCTATATTTATAATTTAAGAAATTTTGAGAGAACATCAATAGTACAACTTGTAGTCTAGGAGCGATTCCATGTAATACTGGTTATGTCTATTTGAAGGTTGAACCTTTCTCGTTTCTAAATGCTGTCGTATTTATGCTATGGCTTTCAGCGATTCCGAATTGCGACGTGCTACATTGATTCGTGATCGGTGTAGGTGCTTACATTTGTGTATCAAATATCATTCCATGTATTTCATCTCTCATCGTGAGCAGAAATTTGTAGAACATAAAGCTTTGCTTGGTTGAAATTGTGGCCCTGTTGGTTGAAGTGACTGGCTGCTGCTTTTGGTAAATTGTGTTTTGTGTCTGCACAGTGGCCGTTCAGTCTTACGTGAATTGGCTGCCCAGTTTTGCCTGTATATTGTCTGCAGGTGGCACACTTAAGACAGTATATTAGGTTGTTCGAAGTGCAGATGAAGATCGATGGGACCTTGTGAATGTAGTCAGATTCTGTGCTTTTTAAGTTGTTAGCCAGCTATATATTTTTACAGGTGGAGCATCTGGGCCGGCCACAGGGACCAAACGTCCAAGTGTTTGCTTTAAGTTTTGCGGGAATTCGCAATGCGTGGCACGTGGCATTTGCAATGCTAACTTAAAGACATGATTGTTCACGCAAACTTAGACTAGGACGTCTGATCCCTGTGGCCGGCCCAGGTGCTCACCCTGCAAATATATACAGCCGGCTACCAACATAAAAAGCACAGCATCTGACTACATTCACAAGGTCACATAGAGCTTCACCTGCACTTTTAAACAACCTAATATACTTTTCTGACTGTGCCAGCTGTGGAAAACAATATATAGGCGAAACGGGGCCGCCAATTCACGTAAGACTGAACGGCCACAGTGCAGACACAAAGCACAATTTACCGAAAGTAGTAGCCGGTAACTTCCACCAACACGACCACAATTACGAAAAAGCAAAGCTTTACGTTCTACAAAATAACTTCCGGTCACCACGAGAAAACAAATGCATGAAATCGTACTTTATACACAAATTTATGTCCCTACACCCATCAGGAATCAATGTTGCACGTGGTATTTTGTAATCGCTGAAAGCCATTGCATAATTGCGGCCGTATTTAGGGACTAGAAACGTTCAACCTTCAAATAGACATAACTGGTATTACATGGAATCACTCCTAACCTACATATTGTAATAATAATATCACTCTAAATTATTAAAATTTTAATTATAGATATACATGTGTCTTATACACACAACTACAAAGTTTTTATTTTTCAGAACCTTTCAACCACAACTTCCTTTCCTCTTTTGTCGCTTCAAAAAACACTCCTACCGTGCACAATTAAGTCATTGCCAAGCCACAAATTTCTCTGCGTCTCTTTTTTCCTTTCCTTGTCTGTAAACGCTAGCGTGTCACCTACCACCAATCCGCCTTTTTTTTTTCATTTTTCTTTTCTTTTGTGTTTCTCTCGTCGTTGCTTATTCCCTTTGCATTCCGAACTTGCCTATTTCTCTGCCAACATGCCACCAAATTCTTGAGGCAATTTCGTTGAGCGGGACACCTATGGGGATAATGAAAGCACATTTTAACCAATGACCTTCCTCAATAAACACGTGGTCTTCCGAACACATCTGGTGTCGCTTACCTTTGACATCTTGGCATTTAAAATAGCCGCCTGCTTCTCTCTTGCGCCTTTTCGTAACCTCTTTCTTATGACTCCCAATCATAGATGTTCGAGAACAGCATAGGCCGTTATTGCCGGCAACCCTTTGTGATGGCCAAACGTAGGGACCATCTGTTGGCTTCGAACTTTCAAGCTCTTTGCTTTTTTCGTGTCTGTAGCGGCCACCTATTGGCTGCAAACTGCTCCTAGTTTGGGTGTTTCCTTTTTTTCCTTTCTTTTTTTTCTCCACACTCTGAGAACATTCTGAATCACTACCACCCAACTTGAAATGAAGCAAGGACTGCACTCCTCTGCTTTATAGTTTTTTTTCAGGCTACGATTGCCAACAGGGACACATGCCCCCACCAGGACATGACGTCCTTACTAACCCCCTTGAAACTAATATGCCAAGGATGAGAAGGCTAGGCACCTTTGACGAAGATAGGTTCTCCTATCGAAACTTTGGTCAGCCTATCTGAGGCGTTTGCACCTGCCGGCCCTCATTTTGATTTTGTTGGGAAGAGTGTGTTTTTGAGAAATGGATGCTGATGCTGTCTCTATTACCTAGAAAGATGCTGAAAAATAAAACTTGAAATTTTAATATGTGGTGAAGCTTCATGGGGTGAGAGCTGATCTGTTAATCATCTTTCTTCAGCCGCTGACCTTACCTGTTCGAGTATTGGCGGTAAAATTCTCTAACTGTAGTATGTATGAAATATTAAAATAAATGTGTTTGCTTTCAGTTGAGAGAAAACCTGTGTTGTGGTACATGTACTTGACATTTATCTTACCCTAATATATGTCTACTTTCAGGAAGTGGAAAAAGATATTTATCAATAAGTGGAAACGATGTCTACCAAAGCAGCTCTGTTATTTTTGTATAATCAGAAAGTTTGAAATGAACTACACCAGGCTGAACTCGCATGGTTTCGCGATACCAAGTGAAACTGCAAATTAAGTTGCTGAAATATGTATATGTCTACATCCTGCATGAGACGTGCGCACTGTTACGGGTAATAATGTTTTCAATATAATGTGTTTCTGTGTCTACACAAACGTATGCATACCAAGCACTCTTGCTGTATCAACTCACTGAGCCACCAATTGATATACCCGAGATGCTTATGCTATTTAACACTAAATATTTGTATTTAATTTTCTAATCATAACAGGCAGTCTAAATTTCTATAGTCGGCTTTACAAAGAAGGCTTTGAGGAATATCATTGCATTTCAGTAAGCTTGCTTACACACACACACACACACACACACACACACACACACACACACACACACACACACACATATATATATTGAGATCAAACAGACAATATTGCCAATGAAAGTATAGGGGAAGTTATTAGACCGAATTGTTGTGTAAATGTGAAGAAAGAAATGTGGGTGAAAAGATAACTTGCCATGTACAGGAACCGAACCTGCGACCTTCGAAGAATGCCTTACTCGAAGGTCGCACACCCTTTCAACACCCTCTTAGAAGGGTGTTGAACACCCTAACATATTGCTGAACACCCTTCGTGTAGCCTACAGCTACGATGAATGAGCCAAGAAGATGATGCTACGCGACAACGATGAGGATGCATGAGGCACACATGAAAATGATGATAATGTACCGGTGAAGAGGATGCGTATACTAAACGCCCACACCAATGCCCCCCACGTGAAAGCGGCCAGCCTGGCCGCGGCTAGTCAAGGAGACAAAGAACGCACGAAGGGCTTCATACGGGAGACATGAACGACCTCTGTAGTTCGATAACAGCGATCTGCTGGGGCTACGAGTGGCATCACGCGATAATTCACTGGTGAAGTCTCTTCAAGAACTGTGTACGACCCGATAAAATGTGGCTGAAATTTGTCACACAAACCAGGTGTGCGAATAGGCATCAAAAGGACCACTTCTTCTCCAGGTTGGAAGGATACAGCACGATGCGATTCCTCATAAACTAGCTTTCTGTCTTGCTGTCGGGCTTCAGTGTTTTTTTGAGCACGTTGGCGGCACTGTGCGAGTCGTAAAACGTATTCCTCTGAAGAGGATGGAGATGAATTCGCTTGGCAGGTAATGTAAGAGACGTCCAGGAAAGAAGTAAGGGAGCGTCCATAAACTACGTAAAATAGTGAGTAGCCAGTTGTCCACTGAATGGCCGTATTGTAGGCGAAAGTGACGAATTGTAGAACTACGTCCCAGTTTTTGTGGTCTGGTTGAATATAGGCGGCGGTCATGTCAGCAAGAGTGCGATGGAAATCGCTCAGTGAGGCCGTTAGTCTGGGGATGATAACTAGAGGCAGTCCTGTGAGTTGTGCTGGAGGCGTGAAGAAGTTCGTTCCCTAGTTGTGAAAGGAAAGCCCTTCCACTGTCACTGAGCAATACACGTGGAGCACCATAACGCAGTATAATGGCTCGGAGGATGAAATCAGCAATTTCAGAAACTGAACCATTAGTGACGGATGCCGTCTTGGCGTAGCGTGTTAAATGGTCAATGGCTGTTACTATCCACGTTTCCAGCAGCACTGACTAGAAGGGGGCCATAAAGATCGACGCCTACAACTTCGAATGGTGTGTTTCGGCATGAAAGAGGCTGTAATGTACCGGCTGGAGCAGATGTTGGTAGTTTTCTACAGTGGCAAGTAGTGCAATACCCGACGTACCGAGCTACACTAGTGGTAATGCCTAGCGACTTCGAAGGCGATCGTAGGTTTTATGGTAACCAAGGTGACAAGCAGTCGGATGGTCATGAAGCGCTCTGAGAACGTCGGACCAAAACGATCGGGGTAGAACGGGAACCCAGCGCTGATCGTCAGGATAGTAAATTTTGCGGTACAGCACCGAGTTGTTCAGCTTAAATTGTGAGAGTTGACGACGGAGCCTTGTATTAGGTGGACGGGAACTGGCAGTGAGGTAGAATATAATACGCCGACAGTATGGGTCAGCTAACTCATGAGAAGGAAAATCGTGGGGGTCGTCCGAAGGCAGCTGGTTCATAGAGGCAAGAGAGGAAACCGCTGTAGACGTGGTTTCCGAGGGCGTGTTGTGCAAATTGATTACGGAAACCCCGAGTGGAGTCGCTGGTAGTGGGCAGCGAGAAAGAGCGTCGGCGTCACTATGCTTCCTGCCACACTTGTATACGATCTCAAACTTATATTCTTGAAGGTGTAGAATCAAGCGTCCGAGGTGTCCCGACAAGTTCTCGAATGTCGAAAGCCAAAATAAAGCGTGGCGGTCGGTAACAATAGTGAAATGGCGGCCATGAAGATATGAACGAAATTTCTGCACTGACCAAACTATGGCGAGGCACTCCTGCTCGGTGATCGTGTAGTTCCTCTCGGCTTCGGAGAGGACGTGACTGACGTATGCAACGACTCGCTCTCGCGAAGAGTTGTCCCATTGCAGGAGCACGGCTCCTAAACCACGGCCGGTAGCGTCTGTGTGCAGAAAGGTTGGTGCATCATCATGAAAATGAGAAAGTACAGGGTCGGTCGTGAGGGCACTCTTTAACCGGTCGAAAGCCGATTCACATTGCTGAGACCACAGAAAGGGCATACCGAAAGCAAGTAGCTTATGGAGTGGTGTGACTATGGAGGCAAAGTTTTGTATGAATCGCCGAAAGTAAGAGGCGAGACCAAGAAAACTTCACAAATCTTTCGATTTGTCAGGGCGAATGAAGCGAAGCACTGCAGCAGTTTTATCAGGGTCTGGACGAATTCCGTCCTTGCTCACAACATGATCGAATACCCTGATAGATCTGCTGGTGAAATGGCTCTTTTTGGTGTGAAATTGAAGACTAGCACCCGCAAGACAAGTCAGGACCTCGTCCGAGTGTTGCAGATGTTGAGGAAATGTCGAAGCAAAGACAAGAATGTCATCGAGGTAACATAGACAAGTCTTCTATTTCAGGCCACGCAGCACAGTGTCGATCATGCGCTCAAAAGTTGCGGGCGCATTGCATAGACCGAACGACATAACATTGACTTCGTATAGGCTGTCCGGGATTGCAAACGCAGTTTTTTTTATCACCTTCGTGCATGGGGATTCGCCAATAGCCAGAACGCAAGTCGAGACTCGAAAATTATTCAGCACCCTGTAAGAAATCGAGGGCATCGTCGATGCGTGGCATTGGGTATACGTCCTTCCTAGTGATCTTATTCAGTGCCCGGTAATCAATGCAAAATCGTACGAAACCATCTTTTTTACGCACCAGAATGATAGAAGACGACTAAGAACGGGTTGAGGGTCGGATTATTTCCCGTTGCAGCATATCGTCTACGTTTTCTTCAATGGTTTTTCGTTCGGCTAGAGAGACGCGGTATGGACGGCGGTGCACAATGAATGTTTAGTCGGTCTGAATACGATGTGCTGTAGCGGTTGTCTAGCCCAGGGTGGATGAATGAACGTCAAAAGAGTTTGCATGCTTTTCCAACAAATCAAACAGCTGCTGCTTGTGTGAGTCTGTCAAGTCTTTGTTGATGGCTGCTGTAAAAGCCGAGGAAGCAGCATGATCTGCAGCACGGCCTTTAGAGGAGACAGGGATAAGAAGCACAACACATACAGGCTCCAGATCGGCAACGCAGGTGACAGTAGTGCTCCGTGGCCGTAGAATTTTATCTGGTGTGGTGTTGGTAGCAGCAAGGACAGTTGATCAATTGTTGAATCTAGCTACACCTGATGCGAGAGCTATGTCTTTATTAAGGCAACGGTGTCAGGAGTGACCAAAATATCACCAGAGTTGACGTCGTTGGACAAAATGGATGACTACTGCGCAGTTCAACCGATGCTGGCGGAGATGGAAACCGACGCGGCGGTGACGAATAACGGCGACCCATGTACAAGGCTCCTGCGGTATAGTCCCGTTCACGCATGTCATACCCTCGGCGCTCGTCTTGCTGGCGCTTGCAGCAAAAGCGTGAAATGTGACCACAATAGCCACAATAATAGCACGTAGGCCGATTCAATCGATAAGGAGGGTAGTAGCTTGCGCTAACTACACCGGGAGAGAGAGCAGTGAGAGGGACTTATGACGGCTCAGGCGGTGGTGATGGAAAGCTCGTGGGAAAGCTTGTGGCAGGTGTGGTAGCAACCGACGTGTAAGTTCATGGTGGGGACGTTGAGCTGACGGTGCCTGGTGGCACGGCGGCGATGTGCGTGTACGATAAAGAGTATGAGAGACAGTGGGCTGCAGGTTGGCCATGTGGGTCATGGACGTGAGCTCCTCCCTGATGACATCCCGCAATGACGTTGAAGAATACTGAATTGGACTCACTGAAGGTAGTGTGAATCCTATTGATTCTAGTTCTTCACGTATAATCACCCTTATCGTGTCTCGTAGGTTTGGATCTGCTGTACTACGGACCGCGTCACTGTCCGGTTGTAAGCGCATAGACTTAAGCTCTTTGAGCCGCTGACAGGTTGTCGCAACGTCAGCAACGGTAGCCGAATTCTGGATTGCAAGGGCATTGAATATGACGGGTGCAATTCTCTTCAGAAGCTGGCGCACCGTGTCCAATTCTGTTATTGGTGTGTCAACCCGGCGGCAAAGTGAAGGAACATCCTCAATGTAGGATGTATACGACTCCCCGATGTGCTGTTTCCGAGTCGCGGAAGCCTTCTTTGCGAAAACCGAACGAACAGTTGGTGTGCCAAAGACATGGCGAAGCTGATCTTTCAAGGCTGACCAGTCGGGGATGTCGTCGAAGTGGTTGAGTAACCACGTCTTCGCGCAACCCGTGAGGTAGAATGACACGTGAGCGAGTTTGTAGGTGTTATCCCACCGGTTAGCAGTGCCGACACGTTCAAAATTGTCCAGGCATTGCTCATCATCTTGCCCGCACATACCAGCGAAGGGATAGGGCTCACGCTGGAGGCTGTTGGTGACGTGAGAAGGCGCGGCACGCGGTGGTGGAGTAGGAACGACTGCAGCACCGACCTCATCTTGGTGCGACATATTTCCGGACAGCTGGCCCAAGTGGCGACCTGAACCTAGCTCCAGGGGGTAGAGTGGTCGAGAGGATGGCGGGGGATCTAACAGCACGCTCCACCACGTATGAAGTCTTGGTTTGGATGACGTTTATTAGGCCCGAGGAACCAGCAGCCGACAGCTGCGATGAATGAGCCAAGATGATGATGCTACGCGACAACGCTGAGGATAATGCATGAGCCATACATGATAATGATGATAATGTACCAGTGAAGAGGATGCGTATACTAAATGCCCCCAATATATATATATATATATATATATATATATATATATATATATATATATGTATATATATATATATATATATATATATATATATATATATATATATATATATATATGATCTAACAGACAATTATGCCAAGGAAGGTATAGGGGAAGTTATTAAGCCGATTCTATTGTAAATGAGAAGAAAGAAAAGTGGGTGAAAAGATAACTTGCCGTGGGCAGAATCCGAACCTGTGACCTTCGAATAATGCGTTCGATGTTCTACTACTGAGCTACCATGACAGCTATCTCCCCAGCCACATTATTGGGTGTCTATGTCAATATAAACGTGGGAGTGTCAGTCAGCGCCACTTGTAGCTATGGCGGCGAGTGTGGTACACTCTTTATGAGCCTGTTTGGCGTCACGTAGCACGTGAACTTATTACTAACTGGCACCTGACCCATAGTCCTCCGTATACAACCTAGAGGCACCTAGTCTGCCCACGGCAAGTTATCTTTTCACCCACTTTTCTTTCTTCTAATTTGCATTAGAATCGGCCTAATAACTTCCCCTATACCTTCCTTGACTATATTGTCTGTTAGATCTCATTAATATTGTGTAAAACACGAAAAACGAGCCCTTAAGTATACACTTGGTTCCCTTCTTCATTACCGAGGGTCTCGTACTGGCAGTTGCCTCTAGGTTGTTATGTGTCAGCTGCAAGTTAGTAATAAGTTCACGTGCTACGTGATGCCAAACAGGTTCATGAAGAGTGTACCACACTCGCCGCCATGGCTACTAGTGACGCTGACTGACACTCCCACGTTTAAATTGACATAGACACCCAATAATGTGGCTGGGGGGATAGCTGTCGTGGTAGCTCAGTGGTAGAGCATCAAACGCGTTATTCGAAGGTCGCAGGTTCAGATCCTGCCCACGGCAAGTTATCTTTTCACCCACTTTTCTTTCTTCTCATTTACATTAGAATCAGCCTATTAACTTCCCATATAGCTTCCTTGACATAATTGTCTGTTAGATCTCATTAATATCGTGTAAAACACGAAAAGCGAGCCCTTAAGTATACACTTGTTTCCCTACATATATACATATATATATATATATATATATATATATATATATATATATATATATATGATGAAGTATAACAGACAATAATGCCAAGGAAAGTATAGGGGTGGTTATTAGACTGAATTGTCTAATAATGTTGGCTCCTGCCAAGGGCAAGTTCTCTTTTTAACCACTTTTCTCTCTTCAAATTTACCTTACAATTTGGTCTATTAACCTCCCTTATGTTTTCTTTGGCATTTTTGTCTGTTACACTTCATTATTATTATGTCAAAACACGGAAAACGAGCCCTTACACTCCCTTATAAATATATATATATATATATATATATATATACGTGCAAAATAACAATAATTTGCGAATGGAAGGCACCTCGACTTGCACTGAATATGAGCATGTGGGAAAAATACTCGCACACGTATTAACACAACATGTTTCCTAAAGTGCTTGCTTATATAGACAAACAATGTTCCTGGATTAGACAAGCTAGAATATTGATAAGATTGTATACACGTTACGTAATGATGTACTAACCGAGATAAATTAAGTCGTTGCGATTGCTTGATTCGAATACCGTATATCTGCCACCTGATTTCCGATGCATAAGTTTATGATTTATGTCATTCCCCGTTGGGCATCGCTGGCAACCTTCGAGAAGCGATAGAATACCTTGCCATGTTTCCACCGCGATGCCAGCCATTACGGCACACTACAATGGTCTTGGAGATTGTTTTATACTTATTCGCGCTAGCACGTGTGGCATCCCAAATATAAAGAAACTCTGTGACTGCTTCTCAACATGTGCAACACTGTAAAATGGCTTCTTTAAAGGTTAACCTTGTTCATGACCGGGATAGAATGCACCTGCCTGTGCTAAGCGGGCGCGCATGTGCAGTCTAGCCCGGCGATGTCCTGTTAGCACCATTTTCAGGCATGGGCGTTAGGGGGCAACTGCTTTGTTAGAGTCGCGAATACCGCTTCTCATATTGAGAGCTTTCACTGGCAGTTCCTAAAGTTTTAGTGTGCAGGAAGCATTTAAATCATAACTTTATAAGGACATATCAATCGATTATCTCTACCGTTGATAATCGTGACAACAACCTAGTTATTTTCACTGTGATAAGCATGTTGTTTTCTTTCATGTGGCATAACTAATTTATACACTTCTTTCTAATATTCACATATGCATAACATGAAGGATTGTGTGCCTTACATTTTCAGTTTCATTCTGTGTGTTACATTCCTTGTGCATGTGAACTAAGATGCTAACAGGTGTCTCTGACAATATTTGTGCCACTTATTTACATTTTCAGGCACCTATGAAGGACACATAAGTTCTATGGCAGTGACCTCCCAAATCTACAGTGGCCCCGGAGCCTCAAGCAGCATTTCGCTGATCTCCACAAGGCATTCATGAAGTGAACACAGCGCCACACTTTCACAGTGCTATGATTATTATTTATGTTTAAAGATTTCATTCCAAAATTGCTGTTACATTGTGTTTTGTGCCACCGTCCTGTGGCTTAGGTGGAGCTCGTAAAATTACGGTGCAGTCACCTCTTTGCATACCATCAATACTGCAATGTCACTATTCACAGCTGGAGCATACAGACAATTAAAAAAATATATTGATTGTAGCAGGGCTGATGTGTATAATAATGCTTCATTATTGCAAGTTCTTTAGGTCTTGCTTAGAACACTGCATTAATGTGTTGCAATGTAACCACCATTTATGATTGCTAGCATGTTAATTTAGCAGCTTTGTAACGCATTTTATTTAAAAGCTGATTTTCCTTCCGCATCACGACAATTGAAAAGATGCCGATGATTCAATCCCTCATCATGCATCTTTAAAAAATATTGTGATTTCCACACAGTATTGCATGTACTCAAGATGCGGATGTCTATTCAATTTACACATTATATTGCTTTGCACTAGATTCGGATCGTCATTTTATTTACTCATAATTAACACGCCTTTCCTTATTTGCGGACCTTTCCGCATTCTGGGCCTTCCTTATCTGCGGAACTTTTTGTATCATATGGCTTTCCGTAGTCCAATAATGGCGTATGTGCGGAGTCGCACATACGGAAATTTTCAGTAGGGCTACTAAAGCCCTACCAAAACTGCAGAGGGCAGCACAGGCAAGATGCGCGTCCGATCCAAACGCTTACTGTAGAAGATAGATCGCGACCCCCACACACCACAGCACAGGTTCCGCGCCAATAAAACAGATACCCTGTACCTAATGGTATGGGAGTGTCCGCACAATTCCCCTTTGCAAACCAGGGCACAAAACAACATGCAAGGGTTGAAGGCAGCTATTTCCAGCTCGGATTCAAAGAGCCAAGAAGCCTTCGTGAAAAAAGCGAAGGCAGCGGCCCGTGGCAATGGGATACTGAACTAAGGATCCCACTCACCTATATACTCACGAAAATCATAATAAACGCTATACTTTCTGTCTCTCTGATCCAAATGCTGCCTTTTATTTTTACCAGCTATTGTCCGATGGCATGCTCTTCACTGTTCAAGGTCAAACAACTGGAGGAGGCTTCTCCAATTTGAGTGAGGACAGGCCTCTGAGTGAAAAGAAGATGCCTCTGAAAATGGCAACATTGTTTTCCACTTGTGAGCTCTCCTTGCTGCCCACGAATGCAAGGTATTAGCTAAGATGTTTGTATCAGAATCTACAAACCACACACTTTTTAGGACGGCCACCATGACTGTGTTTTTGTTGATAATTCCTTGCATCATAACACTTGGCCATTGCTGCAATAATAAAGTGAACAACCCTTCAGCTTGGTCAAAACACACTTGTGCTGGAAACCATAGGATGCATCCTGCGATTTGCAGCGCATGTGTTGTTTCACCAAGCACGAAGCGTTGTTCACTTCGTTAATGCCTTCTTTGTCCCATAATGCACATATCCGATTTTTGCCTATGCGCGAAATCACCTTGACAGCTATTGGGCTTCTGCCACATTTTACCGCCTGCTCAATTCTATCCATGTTATGCTTACTTACGTCGGGCACCTTACGCCTATTGATTTACTTTGAAAGCTCCACTAGATCTATTTTGTTGCTTGCGTTTGAGGTTTTCATGGTTTGTCGTCCCTCAATGAAATTATTGATTTCCTGAGATAGTTTGCTAGTTTCCTGTCCGGTGACTATACCACCGACTTCAATTGCACACTCTTTGATGATATTAGTAAGATTATCGTTTTGTGTCAACGCTAACGTCAGTTATCTCATTTAGTGCCTCAAATCTATTTTGAAGCGAAACTCTGAATTCCTGTACATTCCCTCTCACCACATGCTCATCAGGCTTCTTGCGTATTAGTTTTTGTCCTTGCATTTTAAAATCTAGGTGAATACGAGCTTTTATCATTTTATGGGCTTTGCATAGGATCTAGCAAACAACTTCTACATCATGTACGATGCCGGGGCGCGCAAGCAGAATAAAATCTATTTCATTTTTAGTTTTGCCATTAGTACTTCGCCATGTCCACTAGTTGTTAGCCTGTTTTCTGAAGAAGGTATTCGAGATCCTCAAATTAAACGTTCTGTGAACCCTACTAATAACTTCCCTCTGGCATTTCTTAAGCTTATTCCATATTCCCCTCTGCATGGCCTCCAGCCTGTTTCTTCCTACATCGGCATTAGGCATTAAAGTCACCCATTCGAATAGCATACTGTGTCTTTATTTATGGCAGACTCTACGTCTTCATACAGGCAGTAAACCAAATGATCATTATGGTTCGAATTAGGCACCTAGGCCTGTACCACCTTCACCTTGTAGCTCTTGTTAAAATACTTCTGATGTTTGCCATCCTCTCACTGATGCTCTAGTATTTCTTTATGTTGCCAGCGATATTCTTATGTATAAGAAACTCCACTCTAGTTTTCTTCTGTCATATAATTAATGGTGGCATAAGACATGTTCGCCCTTTAGCGCTGTGTAAGCCTCACGTGTCTTCCTAACTTCGTTGAGCCCTATTACATTCTATTTCACAACCCCCAATTCTTCAAATAGCACAGCTAGACTAGCCTCGCTAGATAGCTTTCTAGCGATGAGTGTAGTAAAGTTCAGATTTCAAAGACGGCCTGACCAAAAGCACCCCTGCTACGTCACAGGTCTTCGTGTTCATAGCCAGTTGTGCTTCGTTTTCATAGCCAGTTGTGCTATATGGACCCAAGCACTATAGTTCATGACAACACTGTCAAGTAATTGTGACATCAGGGACAAATGTAATGTTTGTGAACAGCCTCTCGGACTGGTGCAATGGAGGCTTTGTAAATTTGAGTAATCATAGCGAAAATTTTCGCAAGATATTCGCTTCAATTACAGTGTATTCAAAACACACGAGGTTTCTGTAGGGGGAACAAACCTCGATGGCATCCACCCATGACACTCAGTTTTCGCGCGGCTGGGAACTGAGGCCAATGTTGATTGCTACTTTTACATGGGAGGTAGTATCCAAGATCTGCACCGGGGTAGCCAATCGTGCTCTGGTTAGGAAGACTATTACTGGCAGGTGGTCGCCAGGGAGGACACACCTGAAACGTCTTTTTTAACGATTCCTTTATTACACGATTCATGTAAATATACGATAGGGAATGGTCCATAATCTGTGTTAGAACCGAAATTTCAATATGCATGCCAAGCTGCTGCGCTATCTCTAAATAGAGGGTGCTCTTGAACTTTCTTAGCATTGTAGAATACCATCAGACAGCCTTGAATCTATAAACCTCACATGACACGTAAGCTAGCCTGGCCTTTTCTTAACTGTTTGAAAGTCCATATTTTAGTTATATTAAAAAGACGTCGCGGTTTATAAATGTAGCTGTGGACAAATATGGTGAAAAAAATATCAAAAAAACACAGCCATTCCGACCTTCTTAAAAAGCACCCTGAGGATTCGCCGCCTTCTTGACGTTGCCGTGAGTGCGGCAGCCACGTGCGCCACTTGCGGGATTTAGAAGGGGCAGCACGCTGGGAGGCTGCCCCACAGTATATGGACGCTGGAGCGGCAGTATTCCATAGCCCTGCTTCGTGTTCATAGCCAGTTTTGCTATATGAACCCAAGCACTAATGTTCACGACAACACTCTCCAGTAATTGTCAAATCACGGACAAATGTAACGTTTGTGAACAGCCTCTTGGACTGGTGCAATGAAGGCTTTGTAAAGTTGAGTAATCGTAACAAAAAATTTTGCAAGATATATGCTTCAAATACAGTGTATTCAAAACACACGAGGTTTGTGTAGGGGGAACGAACCTCGATGGCATCGACCCATGACACTCAGCTTTCTGCACAATAATTGAAAATTTGGTTTAGCAACATACAACCGTGCAGACTTTATTGATAGGGTATCAGACCTTGTTCAAAGGCCAGTGGGACTAGGGGCCTTCAGATCTTTTCGATATTGCCACGTTCCATTTCCCAAGTTTTCGTTATCGTTCCGAAACACCACACGATTCTCGGCGCAAACCGCGCCTGCAGGTTTCGAGAAGGTTCCGGACTGTAGTAGATCATTTCGATAAGATCACGCCAATAGTGTGAACGGTACAGATTGTTCTGGAACCTACGCCACCGCCAGCGATAACGCTAGAACATTCGACAACAAGGGTATAAATGACGACGCGCTTCGCCGCTTGTCAGTTGTTGATCGAAGGCTGACGCTGCGTACGCCACTATCAGTCTGAGACTGCTATCTGTGCAAGACTGCTGCTGTAATTAGACTTTACCTTTACCGGGCACAGGTTCGCCCAAATAAACAGTTAAATGCCAACACGAAGTTTCCTGTCTTCGGCCACGTCACGACCCCGTGACAATATTAAGCATGAAAACGTTTGCTATCATGCTGTAAGTGTGAGAAAATAGCACAAACTTCAAATCAAGTTAGGTGATAATGCCGAGCCTCCTCAATTTACTTAAGTACGTTGCGTGTTGTGAAGTAAGAACGAGTTCCGCTTTATCGCAGTTGCGGATTGTAGCTTCAAAAAAATTTAACAATAACTTGCATAAGAGAGTATATTGCTTTTGTCATTAATTTTAGCCCTAATTAGAGTTAAGCATTCAATCTAGTTGCTTCCGAAATTTCGGTGAGATCGTGCTCCTTTCGGATTGGTTTGCATCGAGCAGGATATTGGCCATTTGTGAGACGTAATTTACATCTGTGCAATAATATTCATCAAACATTCCACTCTTTGTTATCCACTGATATTAGCCAATTTTAGGCTACCTTAATATATCTCCGCGTCATCGCTCCAGTAACAGCAAGATCGTTTTCAAAATGATACTAAAGGCGAAAGTCTCAAAGGCCTCTTTTAGGCGAAGCTCTTAAAGGCATGGGTTTGTCATTCATAGCTCGTACGTGATTACTTTGTTCGATGGCTGACAGACAGACAGACGCACAGACGGGCGGACATACATACATACATACATACATACATTGTCACGGACGACCATTTTTGGCGACCCCGCGTCACGGCAATTAACGGGTGCCATACTCCCCCACCGACCGTGGGAACGACGGGCGCATAAGAGAGAGCCGAGAAGTGCAGAATGGGGTGCTCTTCGAACGTAGCTGCCGACGTTTGATCTTTTTGTAACAGGGGCGGCGTCTGCAAGGTCGTGGAAGGCCGCGATGTACCTCGAAAAAGGATTACACTACGGGACGCACCAGCTGACAGCCAAACAGTTGGACCGTTTCCCATGGTGGAAACCATGGGAAAACCTCTGGTGGCCAAGTCGTATGAGAACACCCCAACAGGTTGTCACTCTCGCTAGTTGAGGGCCTCTCCCAATTAAAAAGGGGTAGGGACAATATATTTTTGGGGCGGAGTTTCCATCAATGAAACGCGCATGATTGGACCCATGTAGAGGTCTCTTGTCCCTAAGGAAGAGAGCGAGGAGACACGAGGGGGATTAAAGCGCAGGAATTTGCCCTGCTAGGCAAACTAGTCCCTGACCAACATGGTGTAGAAACAGATCAACAAGTATCTCTTTTAGAAGTTTTTAGTGTGGCTCTGTATCGTCTGGCCACCTAAACTTAGCCGTTCGTCTAGTTGCGATGCGATATTAACGTCTGCAACGTAGACATCGGGACTTCGCCTCGAGTTAGCTCAATCTCCCCGAAGTCACCTGCAAGCACTAGCCTCCCGGAGCCACCAGCGTAGCATCACCACCGACATAACAGTCGTGCCAGAACTCTCTTCGACTTCTCGCATCCGATCGTCAAGGACGCAATGCTGCCGGTCATCACACGTATGCTTTCACCTGTTTATATCCTCGAACTTTCTCCTCCGTAGTTCTATTGTTGTTAGTTTGTGTAGTTTGTAATAGTTCTCTCTCGTAAGCTGATTTATTGTTTCTTTATACGTATTTCTTGTTGCATCAAGTGTTGATGTATTTTGTTAGTTGTATTGAAGTGTTGTACTAGATCCCGTGTGCTGCATTATCACTAGAGTTAAGTTTGTTTTGTTTTCTTACAACTCTGATCTCTTCACTGTCTCTGCTTGCGTACGAAACGAACTAACCTGCTGTCATTCCCATCGCCGACTTCGCGCTGGCAACGCAATAGTGGCAGCGTGTAACAAAACTGGTATCTGCGACAAGGACGTTCCGTACAAGAGTAAGACAGTGAGGGGTGAACGAGAACCGTGCGGACAGCGTGGTGATAGAGCCGCACAGTTGAAGCGGTTGCATCCTGCATAGGATTGCGCTAATTCTATAGTGGCTTTATAGTGACAGTTTTCAGTATGGAGTGTATGGATTTAGATAAGAGGATCGCGCACAGTAAACAGTTAGGCCTAAGGGGCGCTGAACTGAGACAATGGGTTAAGAATCAGCAGGAACAGGCGCAGGTGTTAGCCAGAGAAGAGCGGACCCTGGCTCGGGTGGAAAGGAAAAAAGAAAGAGAGAGTGAGCACGAAGAAAAGGAGAGAGAATGCGAAGAAAGGGAGAGAGAACGCGAAGAGAGGGTGAAAGAACGAGAAGCGGCAAGGGAAGCCAGAGAAAGGGAAGTGCAGTTACTGCAACTTAAGATTCACCTCAGTGAGAGTAACAGTGTGAGGCTGATCTCGCAAAAAGCCAGTGAGGAGGAGATTGAAAACGCGGTAGAGATTTCAGAAAAAAAGAGAAAAGAAAGCGAAGAAAAGGAAGTAAGGGATAGAAAAGAGTGTGATCGAACACGCGACTTGGTGATCGAACAATTGGAACAGAAAAACGAGGCAATGAGACGGAAAATTCAGTCATTCGTAAGTGTAGCTCCAGAGAAGTACGATATTCAAACGAGTCAGGTGCAGTCCAGAGCTATAGAGAAGGCTAGCACGTGTGAAGAGCGCAGCAGGTTCGAAGACGAACCGAATTTGAGAGCTGCGAAAGGTGCTGTTCTGAGTATAGAGGCCGACAAAGGCCACAACATGTGCGACGAGGTGCTGTGCTAGTTAGATGCTAGCAAAACAGATTAAATATCTGTAGACAGGCTGGTACTGGCCTCAACTGAGGTTGCACGCCCGTGGAACTTGCAAACAATGTGGTAGTAGGCAAGGAAACTGGAAAAAGCTCAGGAGCAGCAGCCAAAGCAGAGGGTGAGAATAAGAGCACAGTTGCCGACAGCTCCAACCCATTCGATGTAGATTGTGTGAAAGAAAACTGCGGCACTGTTCTTGAGTGTGTTGAGCTTTCCACCAGTCTAGAGTGCGAAAGAGATGATTTTTTAGGAAATCATTTAGACTGCGTGGATTCGACAGCTGACGCAAAGTGTGCGAGGGTTTACGAGCTGGAGTTGCGATCGGGAAGCTCGGAAAAGAGTCGCAAGAAGCAGCGCAGATGCAAGAGACGTTGGAAAGCCGCGCACGAGAAAAAGGGTACTACGCGGGAAAAAGGCACAAATTCTTTTAGCGTAGCAAGTAGGACCAGGAGTTCTGCATTGGCTTCAAAGCCGGTTTGCATGCGTGCGAGGTGCCGGACCAAAAGTAGAAAGAACGCTGGTTCGCAAATAAAATCACCTGGAAAGTGCCAGACTTCCATTCTATTACCATCATGATTAATGGTGCGTCCTTGAGCTGCAAAACTACCAATGATGCAACCTGAGGCCAATTTCCTAACGGTGCAGAAAAAGTCGGTCGCAGACGTCACCGTAGGGGAGCGAAGGGTACGCACGCGACAAAGCGAAGGCAAGAAGGAGGAAGCAAGCATCGGGGAGAACGAAAAGAGGGTAGCTCATCGGCCAGTTCAGCGAAGAGGCCTTTGTGGCGGGAAGTAAGGCGCCAGCGGCGAAAGGGTAGGCCACAGAGCACATCCTCGCGACGGAGTGTACGATGGAGATTTAAAGCTTTGCCGGGACAGGATTGTCAAAGGGGTCCTAGAAGAAAGACCACAATAGCTAAACACCACACGGGAGCTAGCCCAAAGAAAGCATGGCCACTCTGTCCCACGCATCGCCCGGCTCCCCTCCGCCAGATTGACCGAAGTCGCCTGAAATCGCGAATGAAGCGTGACTGGGCCGTTCAACTGGTAGCACATACGTGTCGTTGCCTTGAAAGTTCTCGAATTCCGGCAAGACCACGACTGCTGCATGTGCAATTGAAGTGAGGGACAGCTGTAAGCTGGGGAAAGTGTACTTTGAGTATTTTCTTTTTGCTTGATGCATTGGTTATTTTTACATGTTGTAATGCACATTGAAGGATTTGACTACAGTAGAGGAGCGCACCTGTTCCGTTTTGTTTCGTAGTATACATTCGTGCAGTGTATTCTGTATTGATGGCTGCTGTACACGGCTATTTCTTTTTCTTGTTTGTATGGCGCATCGATATTGTTGTGTGTAAGTGAAGGTGGTACTCGAGCAAGTTGTTTCTTCTCTTCTGTTGTTACTTTGATGCACTCTGCCTATTTATGTTGTGTATGAGAAGGGCAGTCCTCATGTCTCCCTTGTTGGTGGTGTTTTGTTCCTTGTTGTCGAAAAATTCCCCTCCGTGTGAACAAATGTTATGAATAACATTCTGAAAGTGGGGGGCGATCTTACAGACGGCCATTTTTAATGACCCCGCGTCACGGCGATTAACAGGCGCCGTACTCCCCCACTGACCGTGGGAACAACGGGTGCCTAAAAGAGAGCCGAGAAGTGCAGAATGGGGTGCTCTTCTTCGAACGTCACCGCCAACGTTTGATCCTTTTGTAACTGCGGCGGCGTCTGCAAGGTCGTGGAAGGCCGCGATGTGCCCCGAACAAGGATTAGACTACAGGACGCACCGGCTGAGAGCCAAACAGTCGGACCGTTTCCCACGGGGGAAACCGTGGGAAAACTTCTGGTGGCCAAGTCGTATGACAACACCCCAACAGGTTGTCACTCTCGCTAGTTGAGGGCCTCTCCCAATTAAAAAGGGGTTGGGTCAATATATTTTTTGGGGCGGAGTTTCCATCAATGAAACGGGAATGTTTGGACCCTTGTAGAGGTCTCTTGTCCCTAAAGAAGAGAGCGAGGAGACACGAGGCGGATTTAAGCGCAGGATTTTGCCCTGCTAGGCAGACTAGTCGCTGACCAACATGGTGTAGAAACAGATCAACAAGTATCTCTTTTAGAAGTTTTTAGTGTGGCTCTATATCGGCTGGCCACCTAAACTTAGCCATTCCTCTAGTTGTGACGCGATATTAACGTCTGCAACGTAGACATTAGGACTTCGCCTCGAGTTAGCTCAACCTGCCCAAGGTCACCTGCAAGCACTAGCCTCCCGGAGCCACCAGCGTAGCAACACCACCGACATCGCAGTCGTGCCAGAACTCTCTTCGACTTCTCGCATCCGATCGTCGGGGACGCAACGCTGCCGGTCAACACACGTACGCCTTCACCTGTTTATATCGTCGAACTTTCTCCTCCATACTTCTTTTGTTGTTATTTCGTGTAGTTTGCAATAGTTTTCTCTCGTAAGCTGATTTATTGTTTCTTTGTATGTAATTTTTGTTGTATCAAGTGTTGATGTATTTTGTTAGTTGTATTGAAGTATTGTACTAGATCCCGTGTGCTGCAATATCACTGGAGTAAAGGTTGTTTTGTTTTCTCACGACTCTGATCTTTTCACTGTCTCTGCTTGGGTACGGAACGAACTAACCTGCTGTCATTCCCGTCGCCGACTTCGCGCTGGCTGGCGACGCTAGAGTGGCAGCTTGTAACATACATACATACATACATACATACATACATACATACATACATACATACATACATACATACATACATACATACATACATACATACATACATACATACATACATACATACATACATAGAGCGAGACAGAAGAGAGACTGACAGACAAACAGACGGACGCACAGGCACACAGGCAGACCGACGAGTGACGGATAAAAGAACAGACACCCGGACGGAAAGAGAGACAGGAAAACATACAGACTGACAGACAGAGAAATAGACAGACATATGGACCGACCAACGAATGCACAAAAGGAGGGAGAGATGATTCATGGTTTACCAATAAAACACTCCGAAGTTTTACCTCACTCATCATTATTCACTCCGTGAATATGCTGTTTTTTTTCCAAAGTCTTAGGAGGCCCCGGAAAACTTGATCTAAAAATGCAGTAAAGTACAAGAGTTCTTGAGCTAGCATGTACTTCATGTTTTCACTGCTCGCTTGAGCAGCAGAACAGTATATGGCCGTGAAGAAGGATGGCAGGGGTGCTTTAAGCTTGTCCTTATTGCGAGGGCAGACGCACAAGGTGTGCTTGTTTTTAGCTAAGGTCAGGACCCAATTGAGTGCGTTTGTGCGCGTTAAGCGGTTACTTCTTGCGCTAGTGTATCATTTCCGAAACTTCTCTACACTTTGCCGTCGCTACATGCACCCAAAGTTTCAATAACAATTCACTCTTTGTTCAGAGAGGGTTTTAATTTGATATTCTTACGAAGTTATATGCATTCCCTCTAATCGTAACCTACCCTATCAAGTTGGCAAGCTGTCGAATTCAAACCGGCTTCTCTATTTTATTAAATTTGTTATTTATTCATTCATATAAATTATTTCAAAGCCAAAGACATTACAGAAAGTAGTAGTTGTTACAAGTCTATATTTACCAATGTTATGAGATACTGCTTGATAAGAAAAATAGTTTGGGTTCTGGGCGATGGAGGCCAGGAGATGGTTCCAATGAGATGTTGTCTTTGGCATACGTGAGTCGACGAAGATTTGTCTGACAACTTGGCCCTTTGGCTTAGAAGTTGTCGATTCGCATTGACATTCAAGTGCATGGCGTGAAAAGGCTTTATTTTCTTGCATTCTAGATTCGTACAAAAATATGTTATGAAAAAGAGACGAACAAGCGAGTTTCCTTCTTATTGACAGCAAAGACAGGTCATGATTAGTTTCGATGATTGATACACTTGCACTCTGGGTGAAGTAGCACAAATTAAAAAAAAAATGTTCTCAGCATTTCCTGTAACTTTTTTTCATGGGCTTCAACTAATAGAAACAAGTGCACTCGCACACAACTTTAGAAGTCTGCGGCGGTTCCTCCTCAAAAGCGCGTGCGCACACTACACCAATAAGCACGCATTCACGATTGACAGTATCAGGTGGAGGGCTGGTGACACCGTCTTATGAGAACATTGCCGAATGCATGAGCATGCTCGTTCGTTAGTAGCGGGGTCTTCTTCAGATTTCTTAAGCTCTATGCCACTATAACCCATGATACTTTTACGTTCAAATCAGTTTCTTCCTTCAAATATGAGTGTATAAACCAGTGCCGGCCAGTATGCTTCTTCAGAGCATGTTACCTGTTTTATATCTACTATTTCAATGTATTATTTTTTAGTGTTTTTTAAGATAGTATATACTTTACGTACCTCGGAGACCCGGTACTCAGCCAGCCAGCACACCCAGAGTCTTTTTTTTGCAGCCGGCTTCTGATGACAAAGTTTTGCATCCAAAACGACGGCTGGCCAATGCAGGGTACGAGCGCCCAGCTGCGCCCACACCAAGCTACCCACCTGCGCCTGAAAACACCAAGAGCATATAGTAAAGAGGGGAAATTTTACAACGTTAAGCAGAGTTACTCAATAAAAATTATACAACAAATGATTTTGATACGAGTACGGCATACGGCTATCTCTCTCCTTTCGCTAATCACACGATTATTGAGTACTTATTGCTTGGAAGATTGAAACATAATACTATTTACAATGTTATCCTAAACAAATAACCTACTTCTTCAACGTAACCTCAGACACCTTCATTTTGTATACATAGACTACCACCTCTAACTTCCAGTAGTCCGCTACGCTGGTGTAGTGGTCACAGTGCTGGGCTGCTAACAAAAAGGTTGCAGATTTGGTCGTAGCCACGGCAGTCGCGTAGAAGCTAAATAACAGAGGCACATGGATCGTACAATGCCAGTGCACGTAAAAAAACACTAGATGGCCGAAAATGTACTACGGCGTGTCTCGTAATCACCTCGCGGTTTTCGCACGTGAGACCCCAAATAATATTGCATCTTAGTTGCGCTGACCAAGCCTTTCTTCATCAGGACAGTAGCGAAGCGCTTCAACTGTGGGTTGTCGCCTAGCTATTAAATGCAGCAAAAGCAGCGCATAGGTCAATTGAAAGTTCCGTTCATCGTGGGCACTTTTCTCATTGTTAACGCGTCCTTGTAAGCAGAGCACACCACAAATCTGCTGTAGTTTTTGTTGGTGTTACTCGTCCCGAACTAGAGTTGAAGGAAAGCCAAGCCGTAATTGTGGACATTTCGAACACGTCCAAGCTATCTTGGCCACAAATCGGTGTTCAATATGACTACCCTATGTTTAGGAGAAGTACTTAAAGTATAATGAAGTTGTTCGTGCCGGTCTAGTCTGATTACAACGCGGCAATATTCAAGAGCCAAGGGCGAAACCCACATTGTCTTGAACTAGATATGACCGCATATGGGGCCCCGAAAGATGTCGGAGATGAGCAGACGATGGCGAAAAAGTGATCGTGGGCTGTTGTCTCCCCTGTTTGCGCCAAGAAGTGCATGCACCCCAATAATCGTCATAGACAATTAGGTGCTCGTTTGTCGTCAATAAATTCATTCTGTTCGTTTTCTTCCGGCTCCATCTTTGTGGCAGTGCTACACGAAACGAAGGCCGGCGTTCGGCAAAACGCTCACACATCGGCTCTCTCTCTTGCTGCTATTGTATTCTGTCCCCATTTTTCTTCAATTTAATACTTTCGTTTTTTGCGGCAAGTGGTAACCTCGTGTAGTTACCCAGAATAGTGTATTTATATTCAGTTTTAGCAAGAATGTATGACTGGCGTCATCAAGTGGGACCTTGTAGTGTCCCCTTGTTGGGCTTGGTGATAGGTGGTCACCATTGCCCGAAAACTTGTACACTTTTTCATGAAAACTTTTTACCCGCCCTACATGATCACCGCCTAGAAAGATGGCGCAACAAATAAAATTTTAGGTTTGCCCTAACCAAAAAGTCGTTTATTAAATACCACATCATAAACAGTCAACATCAAACAAAAACCATCCCAAGAGTCTGATCATTTCTTGTGTCAAAACTCTCACGGATACAATCGATCCAGGTTACAAAGTAACCAAAATGGGAAGCGGTGATCTTCTGGAAGTTTGTGGCAAGCACCAGTACGATAGACTGTGAAAGCTTTTAGCTTTTGGGAAAACACTGGTGTAAGCTGGTTCAGGTATATCCATGAATACTGTGTCTAGCGTCGTTTCTGACGATAACCTTCTTGAAATCAGTGAAAGTGGGCTCCTTGAAGGATGGCAGGATAAGAACGTTGTCACAGTACAAAGAATCGTAATGAGACGAGATTACAAACAAATCCTAACTAGGCATATATTAACATTTGGAACCAGCAACCTCCCTGAATCCATCGAAACCAGCTACTGCAGACATCATGTAATACAATATATACCAAAACCCTTTCTTGGCTTCAATTGTTCCTTATTCAGACATGGTCACAAAGCTGCAGAGGGTATCACAAGCGCCAAATGTCGATTCAATGAACATCCATCTGACAGCTGCACCTCCGCCGCCCATTATGCGAACTGTGAAGGGGGCAACCCGATATACAATTGTGCCCTTCAAGAAACAAAGCAGAAAAAATAGATCTGAAGGTAAAATTCAACCTGTCATTCTAAGAGGTACGCAAGCGTTTCGCCTTATATAACCAGTCCTCTTCATCCTTCGCTCATGTGATGCACTGGGATGCCACGCCACGTCTGTTCGTACCTGCGAATGTCCCAAGCAGTAAAACCGCGTTCGTGCCATCAGCGCTCCTGATTGAAGCAGTCTTTGCAGCTCCGCCCCCTTGCTAAGCAGGGCCAGTACACTTCAGATTTTACAGGACCCTAGACCTTTCCAAGTGCAGTTAGGTTCGAAACATCAGTGAACACGCCTGCCAAGAAGGCACCACCTACCACCTCCTATTAGGTGATGTATACAAGTCCCAATCTTCCCGGGCCTCAAACGGTAAAACATAAAGAAACACTTTGAAGTGCGCCAGAAAAGATACACTCTAAACTACAGGTCCCCCAAAAGGCCCTGTAACCTAAGGCAACTGTCACAGACGTCTGCAATCCTCATTTCGCCCACACGCCCCATTGTCAAAGGAAGGGCGCTTTTGTGTCGGGAAGATGACATCCATTGACTGGCGAAGCAGCGGCGTCACCACCGCGTCTTCTCTCCACCTTTACCGAAAAGAGAAACATGTGTTCGAGGAAAAAATAAATGACCTATAGAAGGGATGGGACGTCCCGAAAGAGTTTGGACTGCATCGAAATTGGCAGTTTACGTGCAGCCAGCAAGGAGAGCGGTCGTCGGTGTCACGAGTCTCGCGTAGGCGGCGAGCATGGAGTGACCCGCACAACGTACTAAGATGGTTGCATTACCGGGCACCCTCGTAGTCTACTAAGGTCAACTCCCCTACTTGTACTGAGAGCTGGCCTGGTCCGTATAAAACTTTTTATTGTGATTTTTTAAAATGGGTATTTTATTATAACCAGCTTTTAAATAATTGTAGTTGTGTGTGCTGCATCCCACTTAGAAATTCAGAATCGCGATCATGATCTTTTGCTTCGTAAATTTTATTAGTATCTCTTGTTGTTTCAGCATGTTGGTATTTTATTGATATTCCGCGTATTTGTCTTTTGTCTGTACCTGTTGTAGGTTTCTTTAAGAACATATTTTGTTATACAGCTGTTCTTTTCATTGCGTATTAGTGTTTTTCCGTCTCTTATTTTTGTAATATTCTGCCTATTGTCATTGTTATAATTAAATGTTTGTGTTCAATCAAATGCTCGTGTATTCTCTATGAGTACGTTGGTCAGTCCCATACGTCACCACAGGTACAACCCCGCATGGGTCTACCGACCTGCGAAGAAATTGGAAATGTACTACTTCGAGGCCTTTCAGGCGTCGCAGGCCGAAGCGTGAAGAGGAAGCCTGCGAGTCTGCCCCAAGTCGATGTTGAATCAGTGGGGCCTCACTCGAAGTGTGTGACAGCAACACTTTGTACACACAGCACCACAAACCGAAATTACAGAAATACTACAACGGAATGTTAGAATGCTGCTCAGAAACCTTGACGAAATCCAGGAAATTTTATACAAAAATACATCAAAAGTGTTGTGTGTACAGGAAACACACTTGAAACCAAAGCAGTCACACTTTCTACACCAGTAAATTATTTTTTTAAACCGGAAGGGTACTTTTGCGTCTATCAGTGTTGTTGCCATAATAGTTAGCCAAGGAACAACCTTCACACATCTACCGCTTCAGACGTTTGTTGATGCAGTAGCCGTGCGTCCTGTTATTTCCTACACACTGGTCACAACTTTTTCTGTTTACATAACTCCACACCACAAACTCAATAGGCACGACTTCCAGCCAATATTAGAGGAATTCTTCATAACTTATCTCTTCCTCGGATATGCTCACAGCAGTATTTAGCGTAATTCTCACTGTGATACGCGAGGTCTTCTGATTAAACAATTTCTTTTTTTTTCTTCTGATGCATGTCTCTTGAACCACAAACAGCCAACCTGATATAACCTCGCAAACAAAACCTAATCCTCCATGTATCTGAGTATAACATCCCCGTCACTTCTGCCCCTACCAAAATAGGCCGTCAGTAATATTTTTTGTAGAAGCGGCCACTTCCCCATAGTTTTGAGCACACTTATAAGAAACGAATGTCCCTCTTAAGCGCCAAAATCGCAGATGGAAAGAGCCGATTGGATACAGTTTCAGAAAGTAACATTCCTAAGTTGAACCAACAGGTGCAACTTCAGCATAGATGAGGCTGTGTACTACTTTAGAGTACTTCTGACTGACACTGCAGCCAAGTGTATCCCACAAACAGGGGGAAGATCGAACAAGCAACACGTCCCGTGTTGAAACAGTGAGTGCTAAAATACACACTGACAAAAAAAGAAAACATGGAGGTTGTTTCGCGACTCTACGACTACAGAGAATTTTATTAATAATAAAAGCATCAAATTTTAAGGTAGGAAAACACGCCAGCAGGCGAGAAGGAACAGCTGGCAGAAAGTTTTATCGGGCGTCCCCAGGATTCCGGCCCACGAGCAGGAGGCGCACTTTCCCGCACGGTGGGGGTGGGGCCCCACGTCACTCTATAGGACCGGAGAGCAAAATGATGATAACTCCTCTCCCTTTCTGATTTTCTCATTGCTTTCTCGGTTTAAAGTAGCAACTGTATGAACCTTTCTTCGGCTGGAGTTACAGTATCGTAGTTGCAATGTTGCGAGTTCCTTAGCTTAATAAAAGATAATTCACAGCGCCTATGGGTGCTCTCGGAAATATCGGCTGTTTTACCGCGTTTGAATCGCTGCGCTGGAGACGTGCTTGAAGATATCTAATTGCTTTCTGGGATTTAGGTACTGGCATATGTCTAGTTTATGATGGTATAGAGCGTGTTTTAATCGCGTGGTAAAAAAAAAAGTTCCCTGGCCAGTTTTGTTCAGGATGCGACAGACGTCAAGCCCTCGTAGCTCCATCTAGCGTTGAGATGGTGTACCCCACAGTGCCACGTAAAAATAAAATAGGGTGCGCGTAAAAAGAAAGCATTCTTATGGAAGGCACATTCATGACACCGTGAAACTATATTTAGGGTTCGTTGAGGTAAAGATCAATGGTACAGCACATCAATGGGGTATTTTGAAAAAAAAAAAAAGATGAAGTGCATGTTTCCGAACATTCAGTGTATGTACCACATAGACCCCTGAATTAACAGCACATTCTCGAGTTTTACAGCTTACATGGTAATTACAGTTATTTACTGATTGGTTAATTAGTGCTAATTAACTAAGGCATCCCTAGTCAGGCTTTGATATTGCGAGTAATAATCACCGGGCGCGATATTATGGACGGTGGTATCAACTCACCATCCACGCCGATTAAATCCGGCATATCTCAGGGATCTGTCCTCGGCTCTTTTTTCTTTCCGGTTTATATCAATAAGTCCACCCGTGATACCCAGCAAATCTAAACCTTTTGCAGATGCTTGCGTGCTTTAAAGTAGTGAACGCTTTCAGCGACCAGGTTCTATTAAATAACTCTTCATCTAAGATTCAACATTGGTGCACAGAATGACAGATGACCTTTAACGCGAGAAAAACTTTGGCGATAACCATAACCCACAAAAATGATCCATCTTGAAAGAGTGACTGAGCCCCTATATACAGGTACGATTTTTTTCCCGCACAAGCGGAGAGTGGAACAATTTGCCACCAGAGGTTCTTGAAAGTGTCGATCTCAACTAGTTTCTTCGTGCGTTAGCTCTTTCACATGGCTTATAACTACACCTTCATATATATTACAGTGCTCTTCATTTTAATACCTGTCTTGATTAGACTCATTGCTTGAGGTTCAAACCTCGCTTCTGCACGATACTTCAATGCTTCGATTCTGCAAAGTCTCGCTTTTTAACATTTTCCGCTTTATTTTTGCTACAGTTGGTAATTGAGTTCTTTTGACTTTTTACCCAAACAACATAACCTAGTGGGCACTGTTTTTATAGTTTTTGTTTTGCGCTTTGAACTGTGGACAGTATTACATGTCATTTTTTTTTAATCATCGCGCTTTCGTTCAAAACTATATCTACTGCTGTACCTCCTACACATTGTTGCGTCCACTGCGCCACACACCTGCCCAAAGGCCGGCACTTGACTGGCAGTTTTTCTCTAAAATAAACAACAAATCTATAAATAAATAAACCCACTTCCTCTTTTTTATTATGCGACTCTCAAATTTTAACGATATAAATTTTAAGAATGCTCATGCAAGTGAGGTAAAAGAAACAGATATAATGCTGAAAGGCAGGGAGGTTAATTTTTTTATGAACAAATAACCCTATTTGCACTGTGTAATGTGCACGGTAGCCTTATTAACAAGCGTCCGTAACAGGGAACTGAGTTTATTACTTTCAAGAAAGGCATTTGTGCGCAGCATAGTCCAAATGGTCCAAGCGCTGGCTTACGAGTCGGCTGTGGGCCATAAAAGCGGTGAGGAGTACAAAAGAGAGGCAGCCAGCGCGCGGGTCCATTGATTATCCCGACAGTCAGTCAGCCCCAGGCGCGCGGCGTCGTGGGTGGGGGGAGGTCAGGTGGAGGGCAGGGCGCATCCCTGCAGCTGGCTGGAAGCGGGAATGCACGGTCTAAAGCCCCTCCATGCGTTTTTCGGTAGAAGACGCGATGGAGGGGCTTTAGCTTCAACAAGCCAAAATCTCCTGACATTTTTTTTGACGATGGGCGCCGTTCATTCGGGCTTTCCATGAAACTGGCGGACGACCACTGGTTGTCCTTTGTGGAGTTGCCGGCAACGCGAGGCGTCTTCCTTATGTGGTGTGACCTTTCAAGGCGGTTCTGGCAGAATGGCTGAGATGTGCGTTCGCAGCTCGCAAAAAAGCATGATATACTCCGGTACCTGGCCCGTTTGGCTCGTTGCAAGGTGCTTGAAAAAAAAAAGCGTGCAATGCGCCGCTGTAATGACCCCGTACTTGCAAGAGCACGTTTTAGCTCTACCACGTAGCGTTTGGCCTGTCCGCTTTTGGCTGGTTGGTTCGGACCAGATTTCACCTCTGTGATGCAGTTGTAACTCGTAGGGTTTCTGTATTTTGGCTGACAAGAATGCAATTCCGTTGTTTGAAACCACCTTGTGGGGTAATTCGAAAGTTTCGGACAACAAGCGCAGGAAATCGATGGCATCTGTCGATGTTGTTTTGTTGACTTGGTGAATTTCAACCCATTTACTGTAGGCATCCGGAATTACCAAGAATGTGTGCCAAGGTGTGCTCGGTCTGCCCCAGTCCAGTGCTGGAGCTCGCGTCGGAGCGCGTTCATTCAAGTGGCGGGCTGTGTACTCTGCCCTTGCCGATTCCCGGCCACCACATGTAGCTGCGGGCGCACTATATTGTGATCACGCCTCAGTGTCCGGCATGAATGAGAGCCATTGCTCGTTGTCGAAGTGGGCCATGAAGACAACTCGTGATCCCAATTTGATACAACCACGGTGACAGTTGAACTCCATTTCTTTCTTGTTAAAAGCCTTGAAGTTCTCATTCTTGAAGTTTTGAACTCTGCCCTCCATCGGGGCGTTGTACAGCTTGAACAATGTTGGGTCATCTTGCGTGGCCATTGTGACTTCGTCGACCGTTAGTGGGGGGGGGGGGGGGCTATTTAGCGCTTCGAACATGAGCATGCAGCCAACTTGAGGTGTATAATCAATTGATTCGCTGAGGGGTAAGTGGCTCAGTGCGTCGGTGTTAGACAGTACACCACGTCGTAGTCTTATGCTGACATCTTAATGCACCATCGGATCATACGAGGCGAAAATAGCTCTGGAATCTGCTTCTGTAGCTCTAGGATACTCAGGAGTGGCCTGTGATCAGTCAGAACAGTCACATGTCTGCCCGCGATGTACTGATGAAAATGCGTGGCTCCATCGAAAATGGCCAGTCCTTCGTGATTCACCTGAGAATAATTTAGTTCCAAAGCGGCTAACGTGCGGGAAGCGAATGCTATCACAGGGTTTTCTAGTTTGGTTTTAGTTTTGTTCCACCGCAAAAATTTCCATTCCGTTTCCGTTCCATAGCGAAAAAAAGTTCCCTAACGGTTCGTAATGGTTTTTATTTTTCTGCAAAACATTATAGGTAAATTAACTATAAAACGTAAGGTTTTTCCTTTAAGAACCCGGGACCGCACTAAAATAAATTAAAACGTTCCTAAGAGAAGCGAAAGTAGCCTTACCGTGGGTTCGTAACCAAATAACGCAAACCAGTGCTTTTCCAAGTTATCGTATTTGATTCTCTGAAGAGTGAATTAGAAATATTTCTAACAGGCTCAGTGTGTGTGTGTGTGTATGTGTGTGTGTGTGTGTGTGCGTGTGTGTGTGTGTGTGTGTGTGTGTGTGTGTGTGTGTGTGTGTGTGTGTGTGTGTGTGTGTGTGTGTGTGTGTGAATAGTGCGAGCAATGATCTCAGAAGCAGCCCGTCATCCAGGGTATTCTCTTATATGCGCGACCACTGTTCTGATCAAGCAAACTTCTGGGCGGCCTGTGTGAAAGGCATGCGAAAGCCCGCTTGAATAAATGCAAACGTCTATGGTTGACACTTTTTTTTCGTTTCCACAATATTTGGACACTTTTACTTAGGGATGCCTGCCCTACAGATACGCATTGATTCTGTGCCCTTAGTTATGCAGGATATGGCTCACGTTGCATGACCTCAGTTGTTCCAGATCGCCAAGTTTTCCCGTGAAACGAACCCCCCCCCCCCCTTTTTTTTTGCTCAGCAGTCGGCTTGACGGAAGAATAATCATTATTGCGGGAGCAGGTTTTTCTTGCTGGAGTGCCGGTGTGGGGACAAGTGTGGAGGAGTCAGAATCGTGTGCGAGTTGGATACGCGGTAGGATTCCGGCACTGCTTTCGGCAGAGATAACCACAGCATGCATCCAGTGACCCAGTGCTTCCATTTTGGACTCGCTCGCTTCATATAAGGCCTTATGTTGGCTGTTCTACGTCTCATCATATTTCGGTTCTGGATTTACTGCACATTTGCTTGTGAACATTCTTTTTCTGTGTGTATTCTCTTTTTATGGTGTGCATGGGTGTTCCATTCACTCGTGTTGTTACCGATGAAACGGGCACACGGCAGAGGTTTTCCTACATGATTTATTTCATTACAATAATATCGTGAGATGAGCAATGCATGAGTGTGGGTGTATCTATTCTCTCTATATGTAAAGTTTATTGGATCTTGTGGTACCACTCAGGCCTCGTGATGTTTTTCAGGCCACGTGCAGTAGTTTGATCGTGTTTTAGGCCCGTAAATTATTACTGAATTATTTAGAATTTCTACTTGAAGCTTATCGGCAATGTGATTGCCGGGCATGTGTTGCAAATGACTAATGTTTTATTTCGAATCAACTTGACCTTATTATTTTTTTTTTTGCCGATCAACTGTGGGCCGTCCGGCAAGCCCAGGATGCCGCCCGGGTCCAAGCACTCGAGGCCGTCACCTAGGCCGGGGTGCTTGTAGCCCCACCCCGCTCAATGACGCCGGACATGTTCAATAAAGTTTTTACTCACTCACTTGGTGAATGCGGGAAACTTAGGGGGAGGAGTGGCATTACAGTTAGTACCCTTCATTCCGCGTTTTCGCCGAGCGGTTCAACATTATCTTTGTTTTCTTCGGGCCTCTCTTTATTCATACTTTAACGTGTCTTTCTTTTACATCTCCAGATTTTCTTTCGTGAATCATCGCCA
Organism: Rhipicephalus microplus; assembly: GCF_043290135.1. Taxonomy (NCBI): domain Eukaryota; kingdom Metazoa; phylum Arthropoda; class Arachnida; order Ixodida; family Ixodidae; genus Rhipicephalus; species Rhipicephalus microplus. Next base: position 435,713,856 of record NC_134710.1, on the reverse strand, counting down.
GCATCACTAAAAAGTGCGATATTGTCCGCAAAACTGAAATAACAAAGATGTTATACGTTAGGCCTTATTAATTTGTTTTCGTTCTAGTTCCTTATTATTATGAAAGTGCCGCGAATTCAATTCAAGAGATTGTAACTCATACTGAGCGCATTACCGATCATGACTTTCTTGCTTTGCTTAAGGCATGCGGTGGTTGTGGGATCGTTTAGAATCATGTAATAAACTGTTGCGTAGCCTAGGCTACTACGAATAAAAGTATTGCTGTTGGCACTTTCTTTTATTATATTGGTACTTATGTCGTTGCCGTAAGCGTCTGCTTATATGCAATTGTCCGTGTTTCCATATATATATATATATATATATATATATATATATATATATATATATATATATATATATATATATATATATATATATATATATATATATATATATATATATATATATATACGACGTTTAAGCAAATGATCGTAATTAAACATTTATAGAAATCCATTGTTAAAACAGTGGTCAACTTCACTGCACAGAACAATTTTTTTATTTATTCTTGCTTTTCTTTTGGAGGTTGCTAATTTGTGGAGTGTAAATTCTATAAGCCTAAGTGTAAGCATTTTGACTGAAATCTTTCGGGCTCGGTAGAAGATTTAAGAAGTTGGGAAGTTCATAGAGGGCCTGAGGTGTCAGGAACGACTTGGTAACTTCCTCAGGATCTGTCTGTGTTTGTCACAAAATATATCCGTGTCTTGTTTTGCCAAAGCTGCGGCTTTCCGTTTACAACACGTTTCCAAAGCCGTGAACCTATACTGAGGAGATTGTTCCTAGAGAGCGGTTCAAGTTTGTTGGCGTGTTGTAAATGTGCCAGGATTCACGCAAGGACCTCCTTCTGAAATTCCTCTCTGTTTATAGAACAGAAAAGCTGTAGAAATCGATCATATGGTCGGGCTGCTCAAGGGCTCTGCAAAAGTGCCGCTTTGCACTTCTGCCTTCCTGACGTCGTTCTTAAGTTGGCGTAATCTTAATGAGTGGGCGCGAAAGTTTGTTGCTGCCAGGCAAGACGCACGTTAGCACTCAGCGGCTGACTTCCATGTCGGGAACGCCAGTCCAAGCCTGTCGGCCGCTCCACGGGCTTTCTGAACGGAAACATTCGCTTTTGCCTACGTATAGCTGGCTGGACACTCTGAACACGGCAACTTGCAGACTACTCGCTGGTGTTGCTTTTTCCTTCAGCCGTGGTAGCAAGAGGGTGAGCATCGAAGCAGGCTTGCGAACCACCTCGAACCTTGATTTTCTGAGAATCGCGGAGAGCTCTTCACTGGCGCCTGGCACATATAGGATGACAATGCGCTTGGCTGACTTCAATTATTTTTTGCCAGTGGGGTGACCATAGAGGGAAGGTTGTCGCGTAGTGTGTCTTTCACGATTCCCTCTACAAGGTACAGTGGTCATAGTGCTCGTACTCTCAATACATGCCGTGACGCCCACTTATAATACTAAAAACGCAGGCACAAACGGAAAGAAAACAAAAGCCATCTAACTACACAACGCTGGGTAATATTTCTGTCAGTCTTTACCTCTCGAGGGCGCTTCACAAAAGTGTAAAAAGTGAACATTTCCGTTGATAAATGTAAAACCTGGTTGCTGAGACGTATTAAAAGTGGTAAGCCAACTGAAAAAAAAAATGTTAGAAGTGATTTATGCTGTCGTTTACCATAATTGAAAAAATGGCGTAGCTAAATATTGTGTTACTGTGTTGCTTTCCGGCACTAAAACTCAGCTGTTGCTCCAGTAGTTCGTCACGTACACCTCAGCACCAATAACCTAACCCTACCATTTGTGATGAATAATTTAATATGAGCATTTAGTGTGGCAAAAGCCGCTTAAAATCTCTATTGCTTTCCACAAAAGCTCTGTTACTCTGCAACTACACCAGTATTCTTATTAGAGTAGTCGAATTAGAGGGGGCTCTGGTGACTCAGACTCAAAAGCTGACAACGACTGATTCAATGAAACAGACCTACCTATACGGTGAACAGTTTGAAAAAGAAAAAAAGACAGGTTTACCAACAAAATGCTATTCTAGTTTGATGATGATTTCATTGTCGCTCATTTCCGATGAAGGCGGAAATGTCGTAGGCCCGTGTGCTCAGATTTGGGTGCACGTTAAAGAACCCCAGGTGGTCAAAAATTCCGGAGTCCTCCACTACGGCGTCTCTCATAATCATATGGTGGTTTGGGGACGTTAAACCCTACAAATCATTCAATCATTTCATTGTCGCTTCCCTTTGTAACATTTACAAACTAGACCACTTCCGGCACTTAAGCACTGTGCGAAAAAATTCGAATTATATAGCATTATTATATGAACGAATGTTATTGCTGAGCTAACGAAAAAAAAAGGAGATTCAACTAGCGCACACGAGAAGACTGTGGAAGCAACGGTGCTGGTGGCCTACCCCAACTCCATTCTAATTTCCTCCTCTTCCTCCGTTTCTTTTCGCCCTTCTTGCTATATTTTACAGGGACAATATTAAAGACAGTCTGTGTTCCGAGTTCGCATGTGTTCCGAGTTCGGAGTGGCCGTCGGCCAGGCTGGAAATGAAGCTCAAAGATTCTGCTCTTGAAAATGAAATGCTACATGTGTCAAGCGTGTAATTCGCCTAGATTTTCATTCTGCACTCTTGTCTGAGATGCGTGTGGATTGAAGGTGTTACAGTATACGATGGCATTAACCGTGAACATCAGCTTTCTTTTTCCTGAAAGGAAAAATAAAAGCATATCACTGCCAGTAATGACCTCACGTTAGCAACTAATATAATATTATCAATCGATAACTGCTTTAGAGACTGGCACAAAATGTTCTGCATCGCTTTTTTTTCTTGGCTACAGCACGATTAATGTTCATGCCATTGCCATGTTTACACATACATCAGCGAGACCATTGAGTAAAAAGGTGGATTATCATCACTATTTTCCTATCTAATATAGGCAATAATTATGGTGCATTCACACGTCAATCCCAAATCAAGCTCTGAAATCTGACTATATCCGGGCGCGAAAGGAAGCATTACATGCTTCAGATGTACACGTAAATAAACAGTGTGGGTTTAAAATTGGTTTTAAGATGAGCATGGTAGCCCTTACATCGTACGCCAACGACCCCATTTGATAGTTGCTTTATTGGTGCACAGGCCTTCGACACATATATCAACAACGTGGAGATCGTTGCACATTCGACTATCTGTTGCAAAAAGCACCTGTAATGTGCGCAATAACACCATGGAATTTATTTTCGCATGTCGCAATCAAATCTCACCAGATGAAGTGTTACATAAATAAATTATCTATTACTACCTTTAATATATCAAGGTGATTGAAATGTGTCAAAAAATCAGATAAAGACAATAGTTCTAGGTGTAGCAAATCTTTTGTAAAACACACGATGCTGCATAATCTGAAGTTGCGAACCTCATTAATTAAATGGTGTCAAGTAGTAGTGCAAAAACAATCAGGGGCATGCTGTCCCTTGAAGCAGCCATTGTTTGAAGGAGACTTTACGGAACTATGTTGGGTACTTTATAAAATAAGGCGCCTGCAATGAGATGCCAGCAAATTAGATGCTAACACTAAATTGAAAAAAGGTCTACAAAAGTCGCTGCTCCAGCTTACACTGTAACTGTGCTGTCCTTCCTGAGCGTCTGTTGTTGTAATTTTCTATGGAACTATACTCAGTTCCTTATGTACATTTGCGCGAAGAATAAGCGCTATAAAGAAATAACAAAGTGAAAGAGCTTCCACAAGGGATAACTGGATAGTACAATCTCGGAGCGTTTACCATGTGGTTGTCAAGCATATTCCTTTTCTACCCCATGACTAGTGTATTGAACATATTATTTATTATTACTATTTATTCACAGTTACTGCAATCATCATTTGGTGATTTCAGCAGGGTGGTACATACACTTATTATTGACAAAAACATGACAAAAAAATGATGCAGAAAAGTAAGCAGAGCTACAGTCAGAACTAAAACCACTTTGGTAGCTTTTGTAAGAGTCGAGTAACATGTTTTTTAGAGTAGTTCATCCTTCAGCCCCACCTATTTATTGGCCGCCCCACCACAGTGGTCTAGTGGCTAAGGTGTTCGGCTGCTGACCCGCAGGTCGTGGGATCAAATCCCGGCTGCGGTGGCTGCATTTTTGATGGAGGCGGAAATGTTGTAGACCCATGTGCTCAGATTTGGGTGCACGTTAAAGAACCCCAGGTGTTCGAAATTTCTGAAGCCCTTCACTACGGCATCTCTCATAATCATACGGTGGTTTTGAGATGTCAAACCCCACATATATATCAACCTATTCATTGGCCACCAGAAGTAATCGCGTAATATACGCGAAAATACACGCGCACGATGTGGTCAAGTATACAAAAGTATTTCAGGAGATATCCTTTCACCATTGAAATCATTTAAATTCTACGAGCTCTCTTATGTCTTTTCGGTACATCGTAGAAAAAAACGTAGCCTTTGTATTCAAAACTTTGCTGGCAATGCGAGAATCGCTTACGTCCAGTACATTCGACACCAAGATGCAATTGGTGGACATCGTGCTCAATACAAAAGGAAGAAAGAAAACAAAAGTTGGCGTGACGTGACACTCTTCAAGCCCAGTCATAGAAAAATTAAACTGGGACATGCTGGGAATCTATCAACAGCATGAAGCATGAGGGGGGATCGGCGTCTGATGAAGTTACTTGTGGACAAAATAGACACGCTCTCTTCTACGTATTGTTTACTTTGTGGTGCTGAATGCTATGTGATACAGCCAACCATGAGAAACTTTTTCTTGGGTCAAAACAAACCTGGCTTGTGTTTTATAAGGATATTAACATAACAGGGCCAAAAGCAGCGCTCTTTCAAAGAAAATGCCAGAATGTGTGTACCTATATAATCAACAACTGAACAACAGTGTCCAGTATGTGGACATGGTTCTCCTTTGGAAATAGTTGTACTGACATCTTTAACTTTTTGCATGCTTTCCAATAGCCTATTAGCTAAGAAAAGAAGGTTAAAAAACTTTGTTCTGCCCTAGAAAAAGTTCGGGTCGGCAAAGAATATGGCTTAGCCACAAATTAAGTATTGAACCTGATATTATGAATATTATAGATTACCTACGACGAGAAACAAACTAAAGAATGTAGTGCGGTTGGTCGTAGCTTCTTTGTATATAAATTATCTATGACTATATATTAAAACTGTGAGGGCTTGAGCTCAACCGAGCCAAGGAGAGACAGAAGTCCTCAGTCTGAAAAACCATTCATGGCCGGTCCGGAACATGTTCGGGTACTCTACACCGGCGAGCGTTTAAATGGTGGTGGTAGTGGTTAGAAGATGAGAAAAGGCACCTAATTTCTGCTACCCGGTGGGGAGCACGGCGCAGGGGTAAGAATGTGCTGGCAGCGGGGTGCTATTCTTGGGTTCCCACAATGAGGAGCGGGCGAGAACAGGTTGAAGAGCAAAACCATTTCCGTAGGGAACTCGTCAGCGTCGTAGTGGGAGGAGAAAAAAGCGAGCGGGGGAAAGAGTTCAACTTCATGCGGCACGTGGTGGACGTTTAAGGAACTAGAACCTCGTGAGCCTGAATCCTGACCTCGCCCAAGTTCTTATACACAAGTGCAAAGTCTGGAACATGGTTAGTGGTAGCTAGACAAGCACAATCGCCCCGCCACACTGGTCTAGGGGCTAAGGTACTCGGCTGCTGACCCGCAGATTGCGGGATCAAATCCTGGCTGCGGCGGCTGCATTTCCGATGGAGGCGGAAATGTTGTAGGCCCGTGTGCTCCGATTTGGGTGCACGTTAAAGAACCCCAGGTGGTCGAAATTTCCGGAGCCCTCCACTACGGCGTCTCTCATAATCATATCGTGGTTTTGGGACGTTAAACCCTACATATCAATCAATCAAGCACAATCACGTCCTCTAGTGAACGCACAAGGCGACAACTTGGAAGACCAGACAAACTTCCTCGGCGCGCGCTTCGAACAGTTTTCCAGCTCGTCGCAATTTTTAGGGGCGAAGCTTCTTAGGGCGTGGGCTGTGCGTCCCCTGTAGCCTGTATGTAGCCACCTCTAGTTTAGTTCTTGCAGTGTTCACTAGATGGCGGTACCGTCCCCTGTATGTAGCCACCTCTAGTTTAGTTCTTGCAGTGTTCACTAGATGGCGGTACCGTCTACTGGACTTCAGTTCGGGCTGTCAGGGTGGATGGACGGGTTTTTTGAGCGCTCCGGATCGACTGCGCAGATAAGAGTTTTTGCATGTTTTGAGCTTGTCTTTATAATTATAAGGCAGCGGTTGAAATCTTCGTAGCACTTATTTTATGGTACGGCTTTTTCGGTGGCCAGTCACCAGGTATTTATTAGTTAGTGTGGGTGTGTGTGTTTGAATTTTTTTGTTGCTGTTTTTTTTTTCTTTCGCCACCCCGTGGGGGAGGTGCGCGTACATTGAACACGCAAATTTTTGTAGTAGAGCTTAGACTTTCTTTTTTTTCTCGTAGTGCAGGGCTCGAGTTTAGTAATTATCGAGTATAGGGACAATTGGTGTCAGAAAAGCATGGTTAAAAAGACCGTAAAGTGTTCAGGATGTGGAGTGGGTTTGAAAGTGGACCCAAGCGTAGAAGCGGATGGATAAGAGGCTGAAGCGAAGTGTAGGCAATGTGAGGTCGAGGAAAAATGGAGAAAATGATGGTTGCCCAGAGTGAACTGCTGATGAGAATCGCCGAGCTCGAGTCTGCGTTGGCGACAGAGCAACAGAAAACGAGGGCAATGGGAGAAAGACTGAAGTCCACCGAGGAAGCGCTAGCGAAGCTGAACAAAGAAGCGACCTACCGAGAGAACAGTAGGGAACCGGCAACCAGAACGGTGGAGAAGGAAAAGCAAGCAAGCTTGGAAAAAACAGGTTTAGCCGGTTCAACTGTCGCAAGGCCCAGCTTCAGCGAGGTAGTGGTGGGGCAGGGAGGGAACAAAGCAGCCGGCGTCACAGGTGCAAGTAGCCCCCAGGTGCAGAACGCTCCACCGGAAAAGTCACAGCATGTGATAATCGCCGGAGACTCAAATTTAAATCGATGCACAGAAGCCATCAAAGAGAGGGTAAGAGGTGACAAGAGGGTTGCAGTAGGGGCGTTCCCAGGACGCAAGCTGGAAGCAGTCATGAAGCAAGCGAGCGCAAAGCTCAAAACGACAGCTGATAGACGAAACCTCGTGATAATTTCAGGTGGTTTAAACGATGTCCTAAATGAAGATGCAGCAGGACTAGCAGCCACACTGGCGAAAGGCGTCGATGACATGCGCGCCACTTCTCCTAAGGTGCACGTAGTGATATGCACGATACCGGAGGTACCGGTGCGTGATAACAGCCTGCAAAGAGCGGTGGTCAATGCAAACCAAGAGATATGATTGATTGATATGTGGGGTTTAACGTCCCAAAACCACTATATGATTATGAGAGACGCCGTAGTGGAGGGCTCCGGAAATTTAGACCACCTGGGGTTCTTTAACGTGCACCCAAATCTGAGCACACGGGCCTACAACATTTCCGCCTCCATCGGAAATGCAGCCGCCGCAGCCGGGATTCGAACCCGCGCCCTAAGAGATATGGCGGATGAGTCAAGAAAAAGGCTTTGAGGTGGTGGAAATAAACAGAGAGGTGCATAGGTGGGAGGGTTTTCAACGAGACAGAGTTCACTTCGATGGGCGGCTAGGTCATAAGGTGGGTTGGCGACTTGCAGGACGCGCAGTAGCTTTTTTGGGGGGCAAGCGAGCCCTTCGGGGTGCAGGATAGCTAGTAACGGGGAAAACAACCAGGGAGACTCTTCGACAGGTAGTTTGGACAGATACGATTCCAAAGTGGCACCAATATCTAAGATAGGTAGAGTCCGGGGCATAAATAGACGTAGCCACGAGCGCCGAGCCAATTCAGACATAGAGTATATTAACATGCAGGGTGGTAGGAACAGGCTGAAGTGGGAAGAGATAGAAGAACAGCTAAGGGAAGAGAGGCCGATGGTATACGGTTTTGTAGAAACACATCTCAGGGACATGGAACAACCTCCGAACAATCCGGACTACGCGTGGGAATATTGTAATAGAACAGAAGGCAGCAGAAAGGGATGTGGTATTGGGGCATTCATTCATAAAAGTACAGACTGGCAAAGGGTCAAGCAGGAGTGCAAGGAACATTTATGGCTAAAAGGGAAAGTGGCAGGTCAAATGACACTCCTTGGTTTCGTGTACTTGTGGACGGGAGCAAAGACCAGAGAGGAAAACCAGGTAATGGTAGAGTGTATATCAAAGGACATTCAGGAGTAAGGAAGAGAGTGCGAGATAATTATACTAGGAGACATGAATGCGCACATAGAAGATATAGATGGGTATACCGATCCGACAGGCAAATTGATCATGGATATGTGTGAAAGGCTTAATTTGATCAAATGCAACAGTACCGAGAAGTGTGAAGGGCAAGTAACATGGGAGGTAGGAAGACTTCAGTCGACGATAGATTATGCACTGATGTCACATAGGATGTATGATAAGCTCAGGGGAATGCACATAGATGAAGGTGGCTCCAGAAGTCTGGGTAGCGATCACAAACGTATCAAGCTAAGTTTTGGAAGAGCAGTGAAAGTCGGAAGGAGACAAGATGAGCAACTACAGGAAAATTTTTATCCAGAAAGGCAAATTGAAATAGCCACTAAACAAATTGAGAAAGTAATCACGGAGGATAATAACACAGTGTGGACATACACGAATCTAATTAGACTCTTTGAGCTAGAGCTTGCTAAGACGCGTGGCAAGTCACCCCGGAAAAAAAGACACAAACCCAAAAGTTGGTGGGATGAGGAAGTTAAGAGAGCCATAGCAAAACGTCAGGAAGCCTCTAGGGAACACAGACATGCTAAGCAGCGGGGTGAACCGACAGATGATGTTGAAAGAAATTGGGCAACCTTTCTAAGCTGTAGAAGGGATGCATCCCTTCTGATCAATGAAAAGATTAGAAGGAAGGGAGCTCAGTGGCTGGCAGAAGTACATAAAAAAGATAGAAAGGCAGCTGCGAAATTTTGGAACCATCTAAACTCCCTAAGAAATGAGACGAGCCTAGAGCAGAGTTTTATAACTACAGCCCAAGGTGCTAGGCTAGAAGGGGACGAAGCTATTGAATATATAAGAACAAGGGTGACAGAAAAATTTCAACAAAGAAGTACTTTATGCACCACAATAGACAAGGACGAATCAAGTGGTGCAATGGCTCCATTTTCACAACAAGAGTGGGAAAGGGCTGAGAAAAGGGTTCCTAGTAGTACATCAACAGGCCCAGATGGCATTCCAATTAGGCTGATAAAGACATTAGGTCCGAAGTCTAAGCAGGCTTTGAGAGAGGCAGTGAGCACAATAATAATCGATGGTGAAGTTCCCGATGAATGGAAACTTAGCAGGATGAGCATGATCTATAAAGGAAAGGGGGACAAAGCTGACATAAACAACTACCGTCCTATAACAGTGACATCAGTGGTCTACAGGCTGGCGATGCAGATTATAAAGGAAAGACTGCAGGCGTGGATAGAGGATGAGGGGGTGCTGGGGGAACTGCAGAATGGGTTTCGGAAACACAGGAGGTTGGAAGACAATCTGTTCTCACTGACGCAGTGCATCGAAATAGCAGAAAAGGAACACAGGCCCCTGTGGCTAGTACTTTTGGATATCAAGGGAGCGTACGATAGCGTGGTTCAAGAGGAATTGTGGGGAATACTGGACACACTTGGCGTGGAACATGTAGTCACTAATCTTTGAAAGGGTATCTATAAAGGTAACAAGGTAGTTATAAAGTGGGAAAAGCAGGTATCCAAGCCTGCAGAGGTAAAACGGGGGCTTAGGCAGGGGTGCCCCCTGTCACCCTTATTATTCATGATGTACCTACAAGGATTAGAGGCAAAATTAGAGGGAAGTGGACTGGGCTTCAACCTCTCTTTAGTCAAACAAGGAAAACTTATTGATCAGGCACTACCAGCATTAATGTACGCAGATGATATAGTGCTAATGGCCAACAACAAGGAAGATTTGCAGAGATTGATGGACATCTGCGGTAATGAGGGAGATAGGTTAGATTTTAGATTCAGTAAGGAAAAATCAGCAGTCATGATTCTCAATGACAACGAAAGTAGTGAGCTTAGAATACAGGAGGTTACGCTAGAGATAACAGATAAATACAAATATCTGGGCGTATGGATAAGCAATGGGACCGAGTATCTGAGGGAACACGAAATATACGTGACGCTTAAAGGTAACAGGAATGCAGCAGTCATGAAAAATAGGGCACTGTGGAATTACAATAGGTATGATGTTGTGAGAGGAATATGGAAAGGGTTCATGGTTCCTGGGCTGACGTTCGGCAATGCGCTCTTGTGCATGAGATCAGAAGTTCAAGCAAGATTAGAAATTAAGCAACGTGGAATAGGTAGGCTTGCTTTAGGAGCTCACGGGAATACACCGAATCAGGGAGTACAAGGTGATATGGGATGGACATCATTTGAGGGCAGGGAAGCTAGCAGCAAGATAAAATTTGAGAAGCGATTGAGAGAAATGGGGGAAGAGCGTTGGGCTAGGAAGGTTTTCAGCTACTTGTACATGTGAGAATGTCGATACAAAATGGAGGAAGCGAACTAGGAAGTTGACTGGTAAGTACTTAGAAAACAGCAGGTGGCCAAACCAAAAAGAACTATCGGTTAAGAAGAAAGCGAAGGAAACGGAGACTGACATGTGGAGAATGGGAATGATTGAGAAGTCCGCACTAGAGATCTATCGAACTTTTAAGCAGGAAATTGCCAAGGAAAGGATCTACGATAATACTCGGGGTAGTTCTCTACTGTTTGAGGCCAGGACGGGAGTACTGCGAACCAAGACATATCGGGCCAAATACGAAGGGGTAGACACAGTATGCAGTGCGTGTGGAGAGGAAGAAGAAACTGCCGAACACTTGATAATGTTCTGTAAAGGGCTTCACCCTATAGTTCAGGATGATGGCGCAGAGTTTTTCAAAGCACTGGAATTTAGGGACAGCGAGGGCAAAATAGACTTTAAGCGGGTAGACTTAACTAGAAGGAGGTTATCTGATTGGTGGCTAAAGTCAAGGCACGAGTGAAAATTAAATCCTTCACTGCGAAGTACGAATCCTCAACTTCATTATTTAAAGGAAAAAAAAGATAAATGTAATGGTTAGTTCACTAAGTATTACGGCTAGGTGGCGTTAGCCGCCGCCCGATCTAAAGGGCACAGTCACATCCATCCATCCATGTAGCCACCTCTCGTTTAGTTCTTGTAGTGTTTACTAGATGGTGGTACTTGTAGCTGATGATGGAAAGATGCAAGATGTTATAAACTAGAAAGCGGTACTTGTAGTTGATGAAAGACGCGAGATCTTATAAAATAGGAATGATGTCACATATGGCGCGTGTCATTGGTTGAAGGCAATCGTTCGATTTAGTGCGGCGACGTACGCTAGGGGGAGCGTTGTAATAAAATCCGTTCGCTGTTGGCGCGCGCTCGGAGTCGCCGGATGCATAAGGCTGCACAGCGGAGAGAGCGCAAGGCGGCAGCAGCGCGCGCTCGCAGACAGAATCCCGATGTTCGAGCGCGCGAGGGATTGTGCATATACACACACAGCGTTTCTCACGTCTTTACATGATGATCGACTGGGCGAATTACACGGAAGATTCACAGTTTACCGATGAATCCCTCCGGAGCTTCGCCCATTCATCATCATTCACCCCGTGAATATGCCGTAATTTTTTTAAGCCTTTGAGAGATACAAAAAGAATAAAAAAACTTAAACTAGAGCAAAAATGCACCGAACACGGGACATCTAATGAACCATTTCATATAGCTAAGCTACAGGCCTCGTTATAGTGCTAGAATCAATGTGCTGTAGGTCATGATCGTGTCGCATGAAATGTTGAAGTATTTGCCCCCTGAAACCAGAAAAGCCCTCAGTTACTATGAGACACTTATTAGAGGCGTATTGTTTGTAGCGCAGCTAATGCGGCTGCTGCAGGGTCGTCAATGTCGACCCACGTTTGGGACCAGAAAGGTAAAGCTTACTCGGAAGCGTGTCTTGCGAAAATCAGTTCCAGATCGGTCGTCTGAGTTTAAGCCATTGTTGGCATGCACGTGTGCCATCGAGAAGGCCACAGAGACGCGATCACTGGGCTATCCGAGACATGGTTGTGGCACGAATATTACGAGCATATCCTCCCCCACAATATGTCATTACCGAGTATTTCATTTCATTTCATTTCATTTATTTACTCTCAAGGCACTGGGCATTACAGAGAGGAGTGGGACAACAAATATCAATAAGAAGTAAAACAAAACAGCGGGATTAGAATAAATTATAATGCACTTTCAAAAATGATTTATTTGAACGCAATGACGTCTGTGATTGAAGCGATCGATGCGGGAAGGTGGTTCCAGTCAGCACATGTTCTAGGGATGAAAGAGTTGAAGTGATGGTTCGTATGGCAGAAGGAAACCCCAACCTTGTATTGATGGTCATTGCGTGCTGATATGTAGGCTGGTGGAAAAACAATGAATCAGAGAGGGTTCTGTTAGTGTAATAGATCTTAAGAAAGAGACAGAGACGTGGACTTTTGCGTCGTATTGAGAGGTTACGCAAATTAGTTGAGCCTTCATTAATGTGGAACTTGCAGTTTGAGAGTAATTGAACAATATGAAACGCGCTGAGCGATTCTGAATGGATTCAATGTTGTCTATGAGCATGTGAATATGAGGATCCCAGATAGACGACGAATATTCGAGTTTTGGCCGCACTAATAATTTGTTTAGGAGAAGTTTTAGGTGAAATGGAGCAAGGAAAAAATTTCGACGTAAATAGCCAAGAGTTCAATTAGCGTTGCATGTTATGTAGTGAACGTGAGCCTGCCATGACAGGTTATTAGAAATGTTAATACCGAGGTACTTTTAAGAAGAAACGCTGTTTAGGGGAGCTTTATTAAGTAGGTACGAGGGGGACCCAACTTTTGAAGGGTTACGAGCTATTCTCATTGATTTGCATTTACTTGTGTTCAGTTTCATTAGCCAATTATTACACCACGAAGAAATATTGTCTAGGTCAGATTGCAGGGTGTCAGTGTCGTTAGAGGTCAAAATTTCACGGTAAATAACACAATCGTCAGCAAATAACCTAATGGAGGAGGAAACGTTATGAGACAAATCATTAATATATATTAAAAAAAAGTAAGGGACCCAAAACAGCCTTGAGGCGCACCTGAGGTTACGGCAGTAGGAGGACAGTTACATACATTAGCAGTCACAAATTGCTCGTGGTTACGTAAGAAGCATTCGATCCATTTTAATATGTGTGGGTCAAAATTTAGTTGATGAATACAGAATCAATAAAAGTACCACGACCAATAGCAGAGAACAAATCATTAGTAAAGCATAAGGGTGGAGTTTCACATGAGTAACGTTTTCTAAAACCATGTTGAAAGTTAGTAAAACAAGAATTATTCTCAAGAAAGTTGACTAAGTTGCAGTAAATGACATGTTCTAATAGCTTACATAGCACACTAGTTAGTGAGATGGGTCTATACTTGTGGGGATCGTTGGTGTTACCTGACTTTTGAAGAGGAACCATCTTCCCACTTTCCAGTCGTTTGGCAAGGTACTCGATTCCGAAGACTGTGAAAAAGTTCTGCACAGTATTAAGGACGAAAACAATGCGGTGTTTTTGAGAAACTTGGCGTTAATTCCGTCTTTTTCGGGGGAAGCAGAAGGCTTGAGATTTTCAATTAATTTCCTTATGCCCTCCCAATCAAGGTGTACTGGCTCCATCAGATTGTAGTTGTGAGTAGACAAGTAAGGAACAGTGGTAAGCGCCACATTTACAAATGATAATGCGAATACACTGTTGAGAGCTAGGCAACAATTTTCTCTTGGAATACATGATTCGCTCTCTGAAACCGCCCCGCCGCGGTGGTCTAGTGGCTTAGGTACTCGGCTACTGACCCGCAGGGCGCGGGTTCGTATCCTGGCGGCGGCTGCTGCATTTCCGATGGAGGCGGAAATGTTGTAGGCCCGTGTGCTCAGATTTGGGTGCACGTTAAAGAACCCCAGGTGGTCAAAATTTCCGGAGCCCTCCACTACGGCGTCTCTCATAATCATATAGTGGTTTTGGGACGTTAAACCCCACATATCAATCAATCGCTCTCTGAAACTAGGTCAATTTGTATTTTGTTATTTTTACCAATTACGTGCCAAAATCTACGAGGATTAGTTACTAACAAAGAAGGCGACGTTTGTTCAAAATATGAGTGCTTGGCAAGTGAGAGTGCGCGTGCGTACTCGTCGGCTACACTACGATAATCATCCCATCTTTTGATGTTGCCCGAGAGCTTTGCACTTCGAAAGATGCACTTCTTTTTATTAAGTAGTCGCCTTAAAGTAGGCGTGAACCAAGCAGACCGATTGTTATCGGTTATTTTACGGCGCGGTATGACGCGGTCGGTAAGTTCTTCGATTTTAGCTCTAAAACGTAGCCAGTTTTTGTTTACCGAGTGTTCAGAAAAGCTGAAAAAAAAAAACTCGTGTGAATGTGTCTCCAGTTCAGTATTAATTACGAGTAGTCAGCTCTCCCGTTATCTTTGATTATTTTTGTTGCTTTACTAATTTTTGATGGCGTGTTCGGTACGAGAAAGTGAATGGCAGAGTGATCGCTGAGACCTGGCACGACTGACATAAACTGGATGAGATCAGGGTTATTTGGATGGCGGGGCACCTCGCTGTCCCATGCGCACCTCGTCCGCGCACAGGGGTTGACGGTGTACTCACCGCGCTTAAGGAGGATTCTGCGAAGCGACGTTGAATAAGAGAGCTGATGGAGCTCAAGCTTTAGAACGGCTACCGACGGAGAGGGTTTGACACACGGAGAACCTATCCCTTCGCGTAATATATATGGGGACATGCTTGTTTCCAATACCGTTTCCATCATGAAAGTGTTAATGCGATTGTTGGAGGTTATATGATACCCCACGTAGGTTTCGATTGTTTGGATACCTTCTGCCTGACCTAGGGTTTAAAAGAGGGTAGTTGAATGGGAAATAAAGAGCGGAGGTTCGGGCTTGGACCAGGGCAGACGCCTGAGTGCTGCAATAAAGTCTATCTTACCAGACTACAGCTCTTCCTTTGCACTGCCAGCGAGCACTCGAGTCATCGAGGGGCAACCATTCCGAACCTTAAAGACCTTCCTCCTTAGCTAGTATAGAAGCTAGTCGAGGAAAAAGAAATTCACTCCCTCCTTTCTCTGTATACCACTGTTTCGTTTTCTAGTGAGATCTCTTCAGCTTGGAAAGGAGTCACTATTATCCCCATTCCGAAACAAGACAAGGACCCATCCTCATTTTTGAGATATGTGCCAATAGCCTAAACTAGTTGACTTTGCCAGGATTTTGAAAAGATAATGAACAGCCGAACGATGCTATTTCTTGAGACAAATTATCTACTCGACCCACGCCAGTGCGGATTTATGGAGGCTAAATCCAAAACTGACCACCTCGTCCATGCCAAGGCACCAATTCATACCTCGATATGAAAAAGGCCTATGACACTACGTGGCGCTTCTGACATAGTTTGAGGCTTGTTATTTTTAGGTGTGTGGGGAAGAATGTTCGCAATATTTGAAGGATACCAGTCAAATTGGACATTTAGTGTTCGAGTAGGCACTGCTTTGTCCCGTACATTCGTTCAAGAAACAGGAGTGACGCAAGGTGTATTGAGTTGTACACTTTTTATAGTCAAAATGAACTCCTTGTGCATATATATCCCACGGAATATGCTTCATTTCCCTTATGTTGATGTTACAAACGCCTGCAATTCTCGTTTCACCCACACCCCTCTTCGTCCAAAGCAGGGCACTTTTGTTTGGGAAGATGACATCCAGCGACTGGCGACGCAGTGGTGGCGCTGCCACGTCTTCCCTACACCTGTACCAAAAAGAGAAACATGTGTCGAGGAAAAAGAAATGACCTCGAGAGGAGCCGGGACGTCCCGAAAGGGTTTGGCGTGCATCGAAATGAGCAGTTGACGTGCAGCCAGCAAGAAGAGCGGTCGTCGGTGTTGCAAGTCTCGCGTAGGCGGCGAGCACGGAGTGACCCGCGCAACGTATTGAGATGGCTTCCATTCCGGGCACCCTCGTCGTCTACTAAGCTGGCGAGATCTTCAGCGACCCCCCGTCAGCTCGCCTACATGTACCAAGAGCTGCCATTGTCCGTATAGAACTTTTATTGTGACTTTTTTAAACTGTTAGTTTATTATAATCATTTTTTAAAATATTTGTAGTTGTGTGCACTGCGTCGCACGTGCGAGCCTGAGCTTTTTTTCCTAAATTTTCTTTATCTCTCCTGTTGTTTCAGCATGTTGATATTTTATTGATATTCCGCATATTTGTCTTTTGTCTGTATCTGTTGTAGGTTAAGAACATATTTTGTTATACAGCTGTTCTTTTCATCGCGTATTAGTGTTTTTCTGTCTCTTATTTTTGTAATCTCCTGCCTATTGCCATTGTTATAATTAAATGTTTGTGTCCAATTAAATGTTCGTGTCTTCTCTATGAGTACGTTGGTCAGGCCCATACGTCACCTCTAGTGCAACCCCGCACGGGCCTACCGACCTGCAAAGAAATTTGAAATGCACCACTTCGAGGCCTTTCAGGCGTCATAGGCTGAAGCGTGAAGTGGAAGCCTGCGAGTCTGCCACACGTCGATGTTGGATCGGCGGGGCCTCACCCGAAGTGCGTGACAGTCGATGATGTAGAGGTCGAATTTACATCGTGTGACCTTTCAGTATGTGAAAAGCAGATAGAATTAAGTTCAAACAGAATCTAAAAATGGTCAGACAAAAATGGCTTTCAATTAGACCCAGAGAACAACACTTGCGTCTTATTTTCCAGGAATATGGGCCTTCATTCGGAACGTGACAGTAGCATTCGTAGTCAGCGTCCAACTGAAAAAGCTGAGAATAAGTTTCTGAGTGTCGCAAAGAAGGCAAACCTAACCTTCGTACTCCTCATCAAATATATGCAAAAAGTGTTTAAAACCAAGAATCCTTATTGTTGTCACGCACTACGGTGGTAGTGAAAAAAAGTGCCTTTTCAATCTTTAGAAAAGCCTTATCTGCACTCGCCTACACAACGGGGCTGTTGTCTATCAATCTGCTACACCAAGCGCTTTGAAGATGCTGGACCATGTGCACCAGTTTGGCATCCGCCTTTCTAGGGGTACTTTTTGCACTAGCTCCGTGGAAAGCCTGTATGTTCAATTGAATGAGTGGTCGCTACATTTCCGGAGGTCTTACTTATTTTTGTATACTTCATTAGGTTGATATGAACAACACCTCGTACACTCTTGCCTTAATGATTTGTCTAGTACTGCCTTTTTGGACGGCCGTGATTCGTTCAGGCAGCCATTTCATGTGAGGGGGCTAGATGAAGAAATGAGCGTTCCACTTTTTAAAGACACTTTGATTCCTCCCCCTGCATATGTGATGCCATGCCCTCTTAGTCAAACTCTGGCTAGAGTACACGCCCGCAGGCAGGAAATCAAGTCAAATTATCACCGCTTCTGCGCGGCTCCGTAGCCGTGTCCCAGAGAAACTGACCTGATTTGAAGTGGCCTTCATAATAGCCGGGACAAAGATCAGCCGCGATGTTAGGTCAAATCTTTCCTCGCAAGATACGGCCTTCGGTTAGGCGCGACATTCTGTAGGCGGCCACGTCCTGACGCGGTGGTGGGAAAAAGCATTACTTTACGCTTTAAGAGTGGTTTCTCATGGAGAATGTGGTGAATGTTACGAATGCAGGCATTAAAACCATTATTATACAAATTACCTATATTTGCGAGATTAACATGCAAAGCACAGCCCTGGAATCGAACTTCGGACCACATGCACGTGAAGCAGATGTCTTACCTATTGCACCACACCACCACCGCATGGA
Organism: Rhipicephalus microplus; assembly: GCF_043290135.1. Taxonomy (NCBI): domain Eukaryota; kingdom Metazoa; phylum Arthropoda; class Arachnida; order Ixodida; family Ixodidae; genus Rhipicephalus; species Rhipicephalus microplus. Next base: position 435,695,812 of record NC_134710.1, on the reverse strand, counting down.
AGCGAGTCTTTTTGCGGTAGAATATATCTACCAAGTGGATTTTTGCAAGCCGTTTTCGGAACCTCGAACTGTTCTTGTGCCATGTGCATGCATTTTATCAGTGAATAGTTTGTAGGGCTTCATGAACTCGAGAAAACCATGGAGAGCGCTTTCGGCTCTGACTTCGGTTCATGGTTCGCCGTTCCGCAAGAACGATTAACGTGTGTTAGTGCGTCGTTTTAGAGCTTCCCCGTGAACTGCGGGTGTTACGCATGAGGCTGTGTTCGGCTGTAGAAACCTGCGTATGTTTCTCGCACGTGCGTGTCTTGTGAGAAATTTGGCTGAATTTTGTCGGGAGGCACAGACGTGGCATTGATAGCAGCCTATTCTCAGCTGTTTGAAGACAATGCGCTTTTGCACGTAAATATTGGATGGATAATTTAGCACGCCTACTCTAACATTTCCATTTCGTACGCGTGAACTGCCACGAGCTGCACGCTGGGGTAGCAGCACTTTTTTAGCATTTCAACGATTACGTATTCTGCAATTATAGTTTATGCGCTATATTTTGCTATATAGAGTGCTTTTTACTCATTTTGAGTGTTTACCTCATCTTAATTATGGAGAGTGGCTACTCTTACCTTTGTTCAGCATCACATCGCTGTTCAAGGCTATGCCGAAACGCGCCCCAAGGTCAAGTATGATGTACAGAAATTATCAATGGACTGGTCGGTCTCCCTCCAAATAAATAATACCTCTGCACATCCCTTTTGCGAACGTCGGCGTGCAGTTGGGGTCAGGAAATGGTGCAAAACGAACCTCAAAATATTTATTGTAACTGCCAGCAGTTGCTGTTTTGAAAATGGAGAATTTTATACCTGGTACATTATCTCCACAGCAGTGTACTGGTTGTCTTGGTCGCGGTTCACTCCTAAAATTGGAATATGAGAACTGTACCTAATTTTCAAAACAGTGAGCAAATGTCGATGACATACGCTCTCTTGCTGACTTCGATTGATTGATTGATTGATATGTGGTTTAACGTTCGAAAACCGCCATATGATTATGAGAGACTCCGTAGTGGAGGGCTCCGGAAATTTAAACCATCTGGGGTTTTTAATGTCCACCCAATCTGAACACAAGGGCCTACAATTCCGCCTTCATTGGAAATGCAGCCGCCGAAGCCCGGATTCAAACACAGCCGAGTACCTTAGCCATTACACCACCATGGCAGGGCTCTCCTGCTGACTTCTGCGCCTGACTTCTGACTTATGTACTTGTTGTTCATCATCAAATTACGCAACTACTAATTAAACATCGACCAATCGACTTTCAATTTTAATCTTTTTAGGGGCGAAGCTCCTTAGGGCGTGGGCTGTGCGTCCCCTGTATGTAGCCATCTCCAATTTAGTTCTTGCAGTGTTCACTAGATGGCGGTACCGTCCCCTGTATGTAGCCACCTCTTGTTTAGTTCTTGCAGTGTTCACTAGATGGCGGTACCGTCTCCTGTATGTAGCTACGACGCACTACTACGACGCACAAACTACGACGCACTAGGCGTGGAACATGTAGTCACTAATCTTTTAAAGGGTATCTATAAAGGTAACAAGGTAGTTATAAAGTGGGAAAAACAGGTATCCAAGCCTGCAGAGGTAAAACGGGGGCTTAGGCAGGGGTGTCCCTTGTCACCCTTATTATTCATGATGTACCTACAAGGATTAGAGGCAAAATTAGAGGGAAGTGGACTGAGCTTCAACCTCTCTTTAGTCAAACAAGGAAAACTTATTGATCAGGCACTACCAGCATTAATGTACGCAGATGATATAGTGCTAATGGCCAACAACAACGAAGATTGGCAGAGATTGATGGACATCTGCGGTAATGAGGGAGATAGGTTAGATTTTAGATTCAGTAAGGAAAAATCAGCAGTCATGATTTTCAATGACAACGAAGGTAGTGAGCTTAGAATACAGGAGGTCACGATAGAGATAACAGATAAATACAAATATCTGGGCGTGTGGATAAGCAATGGGACCGAGTATCTGAGGGAACACGAAATATACGTGACGACTAAAGGTAACAGGAATTCAGCAGTCATGAAAAATAGGGCACTGTGGAATTACAATAGGTATGATGTTGTGAGAGGAATATGGAAAGGGGTCATGGTTCCTGGGCTGACGTTCGGCAATGCGGTCTTGTGCATGAGATCAGAAGTTCAAGCAAGATTAGAAATTAAGCAACGTGGAATAGGTAGGCTTGCTTTAGGAGCTCACGGGAATACACCAAATCAGGGAGTACAAGGTGATATGGGATGGACATCATTTGAGGGCAGGGAAGCTAGCAGCAAGATAAAATTTGAGAAGCGATTGAGAGAAATGGGGGAAGAGCGTTGGGCTAGGAAGGTTTTCAGCTACTTGTACATGAAGAATGTCGATACAAAATGGAGGAAGCGAACCAGGAAGTTGACTGGTAAATACTAAAACAGCAGGTGGCCAAACCAAAAAGAACTATCGGTTAAGAAGAAAGTGAAGGAAACGGAGACTGACATGTGGAGAATGGGCATGATTAAGAAGTCCGCACTAGAGATCTATCGAACTTTTAAGCAGGAAATTGCCAAGGAAAGGATCTATGATAATACTCGGGGTAGTTCTCTACTGTTTGAGGCCAGAACGGGAGTACTGCGAACCAAGACATATCGGGCCAAATACGAAGGGGTAGACACAGTATGCAGTGCGTGTGGAGAGGAAGAAGAAACTGCCGAACACTTGATAATGTTCTGTAAAGGGCTTCACCCTATAGTTCAGGATGATGGCGCAGAGTTTTTCAAAGCACTGGGGTTTAGGGACCGGGAGGGCAAAATAAACTTTAAGCGGGTAGACTTAACCAGAAGGAGGTTATCTGATTGGTGGCTAAAGTCAAGACACGGGTGAAAATTAAACTCTTTACTGCAAAGTACGAATCCTAAAACTCACTTTTTAAGGAAAAAAAATAAATATAGTTTTTGGTTCATTAGGTGTTACGGCTTGGTGGCGCTAGCCACCGCCCGATCTAAAGGGTACAGCCATATCCATCCATCCATCCATGTAGCCACCTCTCGTTTAGTTCTGGTAGTGTTTACTAGATGGTGGTACTTGTAGCTGATGATGAAAAGATGCAAGATGTTATAAACTAGAAAGCGGTACTTGTAGTTGATGAAAGACGCGAGATCTTATAAAATAGGAATGATGTCACATGTGGCGCGTGTCATTGGTTGAAGGCAATCGTTCGATTTAGAGCGGCGACGTACGCTAGGGGGAGCGATGTAATAAAATCGAGTGGGCAAAAAGTACAGAGGATTCATGGTTTACCAGGTTTACCTCCGGAGCTTCGCCCACTCATCATCAATCACTTCGTGGATATGGCGGCACTTTTTTTTTCTATCTCGTGGCCTTCGGTTTGTTTCTTTTTTGCAATTCTTTCATAAATTATCAGTTCAACTTGTTTTGTAGATCTTGAGCCTCAAAATACATAGGTCAGTGTTTCAGTAAGCTGTCGCACGTGCACTAGTACTCTTTAATGCTAAACACAGTGTCATAACTCGACAACTAATGAACGGAAAGTTGTTTGTACTCTTTTAATGAAGTCAAAAGAGTAACATAGGACGGCACATCCCAGTTTATGCCCAATGCGGAAATATGTTTGATATCTCTAATCAAGCGTGCCAAATAGCACTGGAAAATATTTCCGTCCCAGACCATCTTGTGGTAAAACGGCCATCACAAGACAGCAGGATGAAACTACGACGCACAAATGCCACGGCATGCAGGTGACGGTGAACGTGACGCCGGCGCCGGGCGCCCAGCTGGCGTGGCGACGGCAGGGGAGGGGGTTTCTTTTTTTTTCGCGCTCGTGCTTGTAGCTTAACGGTTCTGCGTAAGTTGATGCCGGCTCCTATAGCGCCTGGCTGGCACGACAGAGAGGGTGGCCCTTCCCTTTTTTCTTTTTTTGCCGACTTGCGCTTGTTCTTACCAGCTCTTTGCGTGACTTCCGCGCCACGCGGATGTCACGGTTTTTTTTTACTGCTGGGCTCCCTATTGACAGAATTTTAGTCAGTACGTAGGGGTGCGCCGCGTATGGGCCGTTCATTATCCGGCCCCTGACTGAGAGTGTGGGAGCGGAAGCTCACTGATTTTGGTACATCATTCGTAGAAGTTACCAAGCATATGCCTATTCAACACATTTGAACACATTTCTTTGAACTTCAGCATACTCTACTGATGCTCCCAAAACTCACGCTTCAGTTTTCTATGCAGCAGTCGGCCCACGTTTTACAGATGCTGATACTCTTCATCCTAACGCAAACATCTTCACAGCAGAAGCTTATGCGATACCGCAGTCGTAAAACCCATAAAACAACAAAGTTTGCAAAGCGCAGTAATATACATGTACTCCCTGGGTGTGACGAAATCCCTCAAAACTCTGAAAAGACATACAAGTCACGATTCTACTCTTGCTCTATTCAATTCTGTGCACAGTCTACGCTCTCAAAAAACGTGTTGTTGTGTGCTGGGTGCCGGGCACCACGAGATAAAAGGAGACGTGTTGGTGGACCAGCTAGCCATATCCGCTGAAGAAACCACTTTCAATACAGAAATAGCTATCACTGTTCTTGATTTAAAACCTTTTTCTCAGAAAAAAGCTGAGAGCCTATTGGCTGAGCACAAGGCATAGCCGCACACAAAACAAACTGCACGTTATCAAGCCGCAGCTTGGTAACTGGCCGCCAGCATCAAAATCACGCCGGACAAAGGTTACACCTACAAGGCTTAGAATCGGACACACCTTTAGTAAGCACTCCTACCTTCTGTTTTGTGGAGACCCACCCACGTGAGAAAAATGTGGTGAATGAGTCACCGTTCTTTCCATTCTCGTGCAGTTCATTGAATTGGACCCTATATAAAACCACTTTTCATTACTGTACCGAGAAAGTATGCTGCTTCACACTTTGATCCGCATTGGCAATGTATCGCTTAACCATTATACATTGTTTGCCGTTTCAGAAGCAGTCGCCAGCGTTCATGTCATAAACACCAGGCTACCAGTAGCACAACTTCTGAAATGAGGTTGTTGCTGCGGTAAAACTTCACAGAAAGCTTCTGCCTTAGTGATTTTAAGCCTGAAAAGCCTTGAGGAGGCATTTGTGCAATTCAAACCTTCACTTGTTCATTACACATACATGTACCACAGTGCACATCACTGCCGTAATTTTATAGTCGATCCACAGACATCGAGCTTGTTTATAGCACGGGATTTTAGGCCTCTTTACAGCCGTAGCGCGACCTGTCAGCGCAAACATTTGTCATCATCACCACTATATAAGAAGCCTGGCACGCTTTGGCCACTCATGGCCCTAGCACCATGAACCTATACACATCATATATGTTAATAGACTTATGTATGAACTTAAGCCTATATAACGCTGATAGTAATGTTTAACATGAGTATATAGCATGTTTTCCTAGTTTATAACTAGAGAAACGCAGGTCGGAAATAAAAGGAGATCTCACAGACTGACTTGATAAATATATTTTGCACTTCGGTTTCTCTCCACCTCAGTAATATTTTCTGCAACACGACTCACTCAGACTCGGCATCATTAGGATTTTCTAAAACAGCAATCACTTGGACTCGAGCTCACCAAAATATTACTCACTCGGTCTCAAAACCTCATCTTGAGTAGACATGAGTAAGTTTGCCCACCTGTAGCCGCAACTAGCCATCAGTGGCTGCTATGTGCACATGTCGCGAGTGTGCCTGCGTTCTTCTTTCTTTTCTTCCACTATAGACACACTTGAATCCGCCGCTCTCACACCGCTCCTAGAGTGACTAAAAAATTTCAGAGAGAGCTACTGCATACGTAGGCTACATACAATCAATACTAGAGGCAACCTAAGCCCTTCCACACTGTCTGACGAATCACTAGCCCGCGCTTAGAGGTGATGGCTGCTCTGCCTTGATGTCGTGCTTACGCTCGATGGATTTTCAGTATTTGTGTGTTTTTTAAGACGAGATTGGAAGTGATGTCTAGTTATCATTGGTCTTGAGTGGACTGCAGGGTGAACGGCATACCTGTGAATTAAATGTGGGATGATTTTTGTCATGTAGACGCCAAATCTCTTCATAGCTTCATCGGTCTTGTTTCGTGTTAAGGCAACACGTCGACACTGGTGAAATCAGTGACGTTGGGCAGGTGGCCCAATCTTGGTGTAATTCACCGCGCTTTCAGCTCTTCCAACGTACGGCAGTGCTTGATAGCATCACTTAGATGCTCTAAACTTTCTTTTGCGGTGAGGAGCTGCTCAACGGTCCCCAGGATCTTTTTCAGAAGACGACCAACCTTGTCTTCATCTGTCATCCAGGTGCCCAGTGCCTTGCACAACTCAAGCACCTCCTCGATATACGTCGGGCAGGTTTCCACGTGGACTTGTGCTCGTCGCATAAGAGTTTACTCGGTACGCTTCTTCTTCGCTGCCCGATCCCCGAAGCACATCTTGGTTTCATCAATGAACTTCCGCTATTACGTTAAGCTTTCTTCATCGTTTTCAAACCATAAGGATGTGGTTCCTTTGAAAAATAGTCTCACATTGTTGAGCTGGCCGCTGCCATCCCAGCCAATAAACCGACTTGCCCGTTGGTAGGAGCTGAGCCATACGTCGACATCTTCCCCAGCTTGGCCGGCGAAGGATGGGGGCTAGATTTGAGGCTGCCACGAAATGCGGGAAGCAGGCGGCTCGTTGTCATTGTTGTGGTCGTGAGACATCATTGCAGGTGGCAGAGCAGCAAGTCGTCGACTTCGGCGATGCTGAACGTATTGGGCCACAGCGATCGATGAGTCTTCGTTCGTCAGTGGCGCCGTTATCGTACCCGACACTTCTCACCAAAAACTGTTACGATGGGGCATGTTTATTCAAGAAAAAAATGGCGAAGGGTAGCCGCGCCGACATAAAGCTGCTTCCAAACAGACCACTTTGTTCTCCTCTTCTTTCCTTCCTTCACACGTTACCGCTTCCGCGTAACAATATGCTCTACCACAGAATCACACCAGTGCTAAAGGCGGAAAAAACGAATCCTAATAAATCCGTCATGTAGAGTGAGTAGTCTGGTCTGCGCATGTAAAACTTTGTGGCAGAAGTGTGAAAACCCATGGTGTCACACCATTTGAATAGCGCAACTTGTTTATGGATGTCAAACTTCGAGCAGTACTATTAATAATTTGTTTCAGCTTATTTCAAGACAAATGAACACATTTCAAGACATTTGGTCTTGAAATGTAGGGCAGATATTACCATGCCAAATTGTGCATTGTTGCAATTTTGTTATGCTGAAAAACATGACAGGAAACAAAAGAATAAAAAGAATGGGCTCATTTTTCTTTGTTAGAAGCAACCTTGCTAAAGTTGAAAAACGTTTAAGGGTGTTATTTCTTCCTATTCTGGCATAAGTATGAAGATATTGAAACAAAAATGAAAACTAAACGACTTTCTGCCGTTAGGTTCAAGCCCTGCAAGATGTGCATCATGAGTGCAATGCTGTGCTACAGCAGCGGTCAAGCTCTCGTCCAATATCAGGTGTATCTGTACATACCGGTGCCTAAAGCAGCTTTTTCTCTTTCTCCTCATGATCTGTATTGCTCATGAAATAAACATTTGTTCTATAAATTTGAACCTTGGACGGTTTGTCAGCACTTCTCGTAGCCTGGATGGCGCGTCTGGAACATTATTTTTGCGTGCTGGCGTGATCTTTGTACTACAATCGAATCCCGCTACAACACAATTGACGAGACGCGTCAAAAAAAGTTGTTGCCGTGGAATATTGTTGTAGCGAAAGTTCATCTGTAGACCACAATATTCGGTGAGGTCTGATTATTATGATTCGTCTGATGGTCCCATCAAGCGCATGCATTGAACTCTCGCAAACTCGGAAGTATCTGGCCGTACACTGGTTAACTTATTCTCTCGCATATAACAGAATCGAAATCTACCGAAAAAATCCAAGCTGGAGTCGGAGCGCGAGTTATACAAGCATTTTGGTGAGAAAGTTGACTTGACGGCTTGGCTTTACTGCAATGCAAAGAAGGCCGTCTTGCGTCAATACGCGCGTAATTTTCTCTTGCTCCCGCGGTTTTCAGACGGGGGTGCCGGTTATATGCCACGGAAGGTTATACAGCAGAAAATACGACATTTAGACGACCCTTCGGGCGTACCGAGAGCACCGCGCTGTGAACGAGCGTGCCGAAGCTTAACTGGAGGCCAACTAAAAACGGCGACTGATAGTGCCGTAGCTCCACACTACCACGGCCGTTAGGGAATGACAGGAAATCCGTAACGCGTCGTGTAGTTTATCGCTTTATTGCCTTTAATCTACGGCTGGGTTAGCTGCGAACCTTCAAGTAGTATTCACTATTGATGAACACGACGATAGCGACTATGGTTTCCTGTGCAGCGCTTGCGGCAAACAGTAGTTCCGTTTGCACTCTGTGCCCGCTGCGTCGGGGCGAGCGCGACTTAAGAACTTCATCGTTGCTATCTTTGTTCGCACAGTTACGGCATAAACATTGGGTTGAGTCAGTGCATGTTGACTGCACGCGTACTTTCGTTATCACCCACGATCACGTTCAAACGACCGCATCTCGCAGCGGTTGTGGCCGAACGCTGTCACGCCGGAACTGCGTGCGCGCTGCTCGCGAGTGCGTCTTCATTACGCCATGCTTGTCATCCACGATCACAGGGCTAGTGATGACAAGTGGTAGTTTGCTTTGAGCACGTCGTAAAAACGTAAGGCGGGAGTTCTCTAATATCGTGATTCTGCCTCGGCACGCACGTGCATAAAAGCAACTGGTAGCATCACGGTGGATGGCCGAGCTGTCGCTGTGCGTCTCAATGGCTATAAATTTAGCGGAATGTGCATGGGGTGGCACAAAGTGTGTCTCTGATGAAGAGACATGGTTTTCGCGGTGTGGCCATTCGCTCATGAGTGGCCGAAAAGTGACCGAGTTTTTAGCGGAATTTCGCGGCGATCCTAGGCTAGTTCGTTTTCCTTATGGGGTAGGGCTCGCGAAAACTTCGTTGGAGCGCTAATATCTAGAAAAAGTATTCGTTGTAACTAGACATCTTTCGCATATTTTTAGAGGCGGCTGACGGGGAATCGAAAATTATCTGGGGCGGAAATTTCATTGTAGCGGACTTCCTTATAGATTAGACTGTATATGGCTGCTCGAAGGGGCTATTGACAGGTGGACACAACATTATTCAAAACTAAATAAAAATGATGCCCAGGAAATTATAGGGGACGTTATTGGAAATTCATGTAACTGTGATGAAAAAAAGTGTGCGAAAGTACTATTTTCAGATGCCAGTTCGAATAAGCCCAAGTGCTACAGGATGCCAGCAGGCAAAAGAAAATTGTGTTCCACACTCCTCGAATGGAGCACAGGCAGTGCTGACTAACGCTCCTATGTTTAAATGTATATATACACCCTATAAAGTGGACAGAAAGATGACCGCCCCGTGGCTCCGTGTTGGAGTATGAGATACGTTATTCGAAGGTTGTAGGTTCGATCCCTACCGGTGGCAAGTGATCTTTTCGCCCACTTTTCGTTCTTCGCATTTACATTACAATTACCTCTAATGACGTTCTGTACACGGCATTTCCTCTCCATTTCTCTCTCTCTCTTTCTTTATACACTTTCCCTGGCATCATTGTCTGTTATTTCTCTTTATTATTGCATTTAACAAAGAAAACAAGCTCTTCAACTTACACTTTTTTCCTTCAAATTACAGCTAATAGTGACAAATGCAAACTAGAAATTATGCTCTGCCATATGCAGCCAAAGAATACACAAACACCCTATTTAAATTGTAGCACTGTATTCAAGAGTTACTACCAAAGCATCATGCACATGTGGCAATCTCCATACTTCGAGAACGAGCCTATCAAACATTTGTTCATCCGCTACTCAAATGCGCATCATCCGTCTGGTCACCTGACCAGGTTTATCGAAATATATCAGCGTACTAAAATCTGTGCGTAGACAGGGAGCACATTTCACCATTTATGACAACCACCGCTATAGTGTGACTACTCCGTTGTCACCACTGGAAAAGTATTTCTTGCCATATCCTTGCCAACAAAATTAATACTAGGTTTTTAGAGCATAACAACCTTCTGTTGCCTTACATCAGATAAAATTATGGCAGATCTACGCTCACTTCTGTGATGCTCATTTTTTTAAATCACATACCTCTTCATGTTAGGTCATCTCATTCATTGCAGCCTTCTAAAAGTTACAAGAAAAACATGCTGTTAAACGACCCTTGTTAATTTATAACAAACTTGTTTTCAGCATCGCATGATTTTTTGTGTTGCTACTTGTGTGTGTTTGTTAGTATTGCACAATATTGTTAGGTAAATATATAATTTCTTCTTCTCAAGTAATAATTGTCCTTCAGGGTATGCACTTTTTTCTTTATTCCCACTTTTAGTTTTAACTGTTTTTCTGTTGCTGTTTTTAAGCATGTAGAAAAAGATTTTTGCTATCAATAAAAACAAAAAAGGAAAAAATTGAACTTTGATTTTAACTTGAACAAACACGAAGACTTCATTACTGCGGTCATCATTGGAACCGCACAGTAAGATAGCCATTTCTCTGCCAATTACATTTGCATAAAATAGTAAACAGCATGGATGTAAACTACATTGCCACGATCAAAACAACATCGCACAGTTTGCAGCCTTCATAACCAATATATCTTTGCTAGTCTTTTCAGCCAAATCTAGGTGTTACACGCATTCACAGTAACACATGCTATCATTCAGTGGAATGCCATCCGTAAAGATTTCTGCATCATGCGACAGTCGCGCAGCCAAAGGGGGGGGGGGGCGGAGGGAGGTTTAAACTTCCCCAAACTCTTTCGCCCAGCACACCCTCTTCCACTTACCCACCTTATTTTTTAGGGGCAAATCTCGTCAAGGCGTCGGTCTGTCCATCCCTTGTATGTATGTATGTATGTATGTATGTATGTATGTATGTATGTATGTATGTATGTATGTATGTATGTATGTATGTATGTATGTATGTATGTATGTATGCATGCATGTATGTATGTATGTATGTATGTATGTATGTATGTATGTATGTATGTATGTATGTATGTATGTATGTATGTATGTATGTATGTATGTATGTATGTATGTATGTATGTATGTATGTATGTATGTATGTTCGTGACCGCCTATAGTTTACCGACCATAAAGAAAATACTGTTGAGAAGTAGCCAATAGGAAATGCAAGATGGTCGTGTACGTGTATCCAGGTGCGCGTTAAAGAACCATAGATTGTCCCACTGTGTCCATCCCATGTTTGCACGCGACCGCCTATAGTTCACCTTTGAAAACTGCCCAGGACTTCATCCTTGCAAACATCACACTATGCCCCATCATCAATCCACCACTTGAACGATCATAGAGCCGTTTTGATGAAGGCGGAACGGAAGCGACGTATAGCTACCACATACGAATAATGAAATTTTTTGTACAAATATCTGCAGTGTTGGTCACGTCTTTGATGATGTTGTAGGCAATATTCGTGGATGATTCACGGTTTAGCAATGAAACGCTCCAGTGCTTCGCCCCACTCATCATCATTCACTCCGTGAATATGCTGTGATTTTTGTCGCTTCGCGCTGGCATGATTTAGGAACGTGCAGGCCAAGAAGAATCTTAGAAAGGCCTACTAAAATATTCGTGATTTAACTTAGGCTGATAAATAAAAAGAAGGTGGTCATAAACCTAAACTGGCATAATGATAAATGCAGTGTGGTCAGCTGTAGTGAACACAAGCTTTATTAAGAAGCAGTGTGGAAAATAGCACAAGAATAAGGAACATAAAGCTGAAAAAATAGACGACAAATTATATAAGTATATATTGATTCGCTTCATCTGTTCATTTCTTTACATTGGCATTACTGGAAAGGCATACCGAGCGATTCCTGCAATTAGCGACACGATGCACGACAAAAATGCACAGAATCGAGAAACATGGGTGAGCATGTGATTGTACATCACTAGGAGCATCATACATGGTAACCATAATTTTTTACAAGAAATAAAAGAAACTCCGTGCAAGCAATCGTTTCCCACAGGAAACAGACATAATACATAGCGGAACACTGTTGATCATATTTTCAATTGACACGACAATCATCCTGCGCATGGCATGTCATAATATATGCCCCATATGTTACCTTAAACTTGTGATAATTGCCACATGCAAACTTGGGTTCTTGCATTGCTGTTCACAACTTTCGTATCCGCGAACCACGTCTGCTAGTGAGAAGTGCCACCGAAAAGCAAGAAGTAGGCAACAGGAGAGAACAGAATCACCCTGCCATGCTGTCAAAGAGATTTTCACCAATATGTCTCATGGAGTTGAACTGAATCTTACAGCTGGATGAAAAGTAGCGCGTACTAATTGATTTGTGGGGTTTAGCGTCCCGAAACCACCATATGATTATGAGTGACGCCGTCGTGAAGGGCTCCGGAAATTTCGACCACCTGGGGTTCTTTAAAATGAGCTCAAGTCTGAGCACACGGGCCTACAACATTTCCGCTTCCATCGGAAATGCAGCCACCGCAGCCGGGATTCGATCCCGCGACCTACGGGTCAGCAGCCGAGTACCTTAGCCACTAAACCACCGCGGCGCGGCATACTGATTTTACTAAAGCTGGTGGTCCAGTGGTTGTGGCTCTCCAATGCTGACCCGCAGCTAGGGAGATCGAATTCCCGTCGTATTTTTGTTTCAGGCGAAAATGTTTGAGGCCCGTGCACGTTAGGTGCATGTTAAAGATCCAAAGTGGTAAAATTTCTGGAGCGTCTCATTACGACATCTATCATAATCATATTTTGGTTTTGGAATGTTAAACTCACTAAATTATTGGTTAACAACTATGTGTTTACTGCTGTTCGGAAAATCTCAATCTAAGATTATCTTCAGTTACCTTTCTTCCTTGAATTTTAACAGCTGGTGTCTATGGTTAATACTATACACACTCATTCAGCTGAAGCCGTCTACGTTCCCAGTAAAAGACAGAGCGAATGTATTCCGGGCGGACTCGTATTTCATGGTGGATGTTCGAAGAGTGATGCCAACAATCTTTTATTTGTTGTTGTAGCTCCTAGGTACATCTTTAGGAATCTGAGCGACGAAAAAGAGCGTTCCGCTTCAGCTGTGCTCACGGGCACAGTTGCCAGAATCTTTAGAGATGGTGCACGTTTGAGGAAAATACCTCTGGGCAAGAGGCAACCACTTGCATCACAGACATGTTCAGCGTTTCACGCTCCTCTCGCTTCCATTTTCCAGCCCGTACTACTAAGTCTCTTTGCAATACCGAAGTCTAGATAATGTTCTAGTACACGTCAGCAAACTTCTCCGCAGTGGGCAGAGTGGCAGATTTAGGAATATTCTATGGCGGAAGAGAAGAAAGCATCTTCAAGGTGTGCCGATGCTATCAAAGCGCTCATCGAACTCGTCTGTTATGTAGTCCAGAAAAGGCCAGAAATACTGGAAGCTTGAAGTGCTCTTCAACGCTAGCCACTGGCATATTACTTCAATAAAGCTGCCTACCTGTGAGCCCCACCGCAATGGTCTAGTGGCTAAGGTACTCGGCTGCTGACCCACAGGTCGCGAGATGGAATCCTGGCTGCGGCGGCTGCATTTCCGATGGAGGCGGAAAAGTTGTAGGCCCGTCTGCTCAGATACGCGTTCACTTTAAAGAACCCCAGGTGGCTGAAATTTCCGGAGCTCTCCACTACGGCGTTTCTCATAATTATAGGGTGGTTTTGGGACGTTAAACCCCACTTATTATAGTCAATCGGCCTACCTGTGACAAGCAGCATCCTCAGTTTCGCCATTGGCCAAGAGTGCACTGAGAGCGGTGTTGCCTTTCGAGAAATAATCACTAAACGTTATACCTTACGGCGTTTTGGCGCGACTATCAAGTCTCATAGAAGGGTGCTGATCGACCCAGGACACGAACTACCAAACTATGAGTGTAGGCAGCGTATTTCAAGTGGGTGATTTCGCATTGCTAGGAAGCAACGAGCTCAGCGATGTTCGGGCAGTGACCCTGTATGCGTGAAACGAGAACTTCAACGACGATACATGTCGGCTGGTAAAGTTTCGCCTTAAACACTATCGCTCGTTTCTCGCCTGGCGGAAAGATTCGCGAATATACATTTCCTCCTCTTCCCTTCAGGCGCTGGTATGGTGGCACTCGCCCAGTATTTTACTCTGCGGCGAGATGTCTCACATTTGTGATTGCGCTCATACGGAAGGCTGGTATAGTTTCTGTCGCGTTCTGATGAAATACGACGAACGTGAATTAACGCGAAGGAGTTTATGGCAGAGAGAAATTCCAGCGAGTTGCATCAGAAT